>NC_140998.1:214284928-214449785 GCF_052327205.1 Somniosus microcephalus | reverse complement strand
TCTCTCCCTTCCCCGCCCTCTCCTTCCCCGCCCTCTCCCTTCCCCGCCCTCTCCCTTCCCCGCCCTCTCCCTTCCCCGCCCTCTCCCTTCCCCGCCCTCTCCCTTCCCCGCCCTCTCCTTCCCCGCCCTCTCCCTTCCCCGCCCTCTCCCTTCCCCGCCCTCTCCCTTCCCGCCCTCTCCCTTCCCCGCCCTCTCCCTCCCCGCCCTCTCCCTTCCCGCCCTCTCCCTTCCCCGCCCTCTCCCTTCCCCGCCCTCTCCCTTCCCCGCCCTCTCCCTTCCCCGCCTCTCCCTTCCCGCCCTCTCCCTTCCCGCCCTCTCCCTTCCCCGCCCTCTCCCTTCCCCGCCCTCTCCCTTCCCCGCCCTCTCCCTTCCCCCCGCCCTCTCCCTTCCCCCCGCCCTCTCCCTTCCCCGCCCTCTCCCTTCCCGCCCTCCCTTCCCCGCCCTCCCTTCCCCGCCCTCCCTTCCCCGCCCTCCCTTCCCGCCCTCCCTTCCCCGCCCTCCCTTCCCCGCCCTCCCTTCCCCGCCCTCCCTTCCCCGCCCTCCCTTCCCCGCCCTCCCTTCCCCGCCCTCCCTTCCCCGCCCTCCCTTCCCCGCCCTCCCTTCCCCGCCCTCCCTTCCCCGCCCTCCCTTCCCCGCCCTCCCTTCCCCGCCCTCCCTCCCGCCCTCCCCCCGCCCTCCCCCTCCCCCCCCCCGCCCTCCCATCCGCGCCCTCCCCTCCCCCCTCCCTCCCCCCCTCCCCTCCCCCTCCCCTCCCCCCTCCCCCCCTCCGCTCCCCCCTCCCCCTCCGCTCCCCTCCCCTCCCTCTCTTCCCCCCAGTCGCTCCCTCTCTTCCCCCCAGTCGCTCCCTCTCTTCCCCCCAGTCGCTCCCTCTCTTCCCCCAGTCGCTCCCTCTCTTCCCCCCAGTCGCTCCCTCTCTTCCCCCCAGTCGCTCTCTCTCTCTCTTCGAACAACAACATGCCCTCGAAAAAGCCTCGGCACCGCTGGGCACTTCAGCTCGTCTATATATATAAATCGGTACATCTGTCTGTCTGTCTGTCATTCTGTCATTCTGTCTGTCATCGCCTGTGCGTCTGTCGGGCTATGCGCTCGAAGTTACAGGGCGTACCTACGCGCGCGTTACCTCCAAAGAAAGCTTACGCTTCCGAGACGGTTTTAAGCGTATTTACGTTTCGGCCGGGCTAAAATCGCGCCCGCGGTATCTGAAAAACCTTCAACGTTCCGCTCATTAGCATTTCATTATCCGCTCATTAGCGACAGAGTGACCTCGAGGTCGACCAATCGTACGGCGGCCGGGCCCTCCTACGGTCGAGTGACGGGACGATTGACCAATCCTACGCTTTGGTCACCTGACGGTCGACCAATCAGTGCGTGTGTGGGCGGGCCTTATCGTTCTGAACCGAGGTGAGTAGCTGCCATCTTGCTTCCATTCTTTTTCCTGCTTTCTGCGTCTTTCTTTTCAAATATACATTTCCAGCAAAATAAAATTCAATTTATTAAATTCTTTTAAAATAAATCACTCAATTGTAAATATTTTATCTCACCTGAACATTCTTTTTCCTACCTTTGCCCGTTTTTTTCTTAGGCCTGAAAGCCTGGGGCCTTTCTTGCCCAGCCAGGCCCGAGCTAGGTAACTGGGCTGCTGCTAAGCTCCTCACCACCCCCCACCGCCGTGTCACGTTACCCGGGGCAACGGCATCAGCCACGAGGGTCAGGGTGCGCGCGCAGCAGGAGCAGGTGAGACTCTGTTCCGCGCTCGGCTCGGGTGGGGGGGGGCGGGGCTCTCGAGAGTGCGGATCGGGTTACCCCGGCAACGGGAGTGCGGGCCGGCTGGGGCTTGGAGAGCGCGGCTCTCGGCCGGGTGGGCGGGGCTTGGAGAGCGCGGCTCTCGGCCGGGGGGGCGGGGCTCGGAGAGCGCGGCTCTCGGCCGGGGGGGGGGCGGGGCTCGGAGAGCGCGGCTCTCGGCCGGGCGGGGCGGGGCTCGGAGAGCACGGCTCTCGGCCGGGCGGGGCGGGGCTCGGAGAGCGCGGCTCTCGGCCGGGGGGGGGGGCGGGGCTCGGAGAGCTGGGCTCTCGGCAGTGTGGGGCGGCGCGGCAGGGTTACCCCGGCAACCGGGCGTGGCCGTGCCTGTCTCTCAGCATCAAGCCCTCCCTCCCTCCCACCCCTTCCCCCCTTCCCCCCGCCCCCCCTCCCCCCCGCCCTCCCTTCCCCTGCCCCCCCCTTCCCCCCCGCCCTCCCTTCCCCCCGCCCGCGCTCTCTCTCTACCCCCCAGTCGCTCTCTCTCTACCCCCCAGTCGCTCCCTCTCTTCCCCCCCGTCGCGCTCTCTCTCTCTCTCTCCCCCCCAGTCGCTCTCTCTCTTCCCCCCCCAGTCGCGCTCTCTCTCTCTCTCTCTCCCCCCCGACCCCAGTCGCTCTCTCTCTCTCTCTTCCAACAACAACATGCCCTCGAAAAAGCCTCGGCACCGCCGGGCACTTCAGCTAGTCTATATATATAAATCGGTCGATCTGTCATTCTGTCATTCTGTCTGTCATCGCCTGTGCGTCTGTCGGGCTATGCGCTCGAAAGTTACAGGGCGTACCTACGCGCGCGTTACCTCCAAAGAAAGCTTACGCTTCCGAGACGGTTTTAAGCGTATTTACGTTTCGGCCGGGCTAAAATCCCGCCCGCGGTATCCCAAAAACCTTCAACGTTCCGCTCATTAGCATCTCATTATCCGCTCATTAGCGACAGAGTGACCTCGAGCTCGACCAATCGTACGCCGGGTTGCTGGCGTGTGCCGCCGGGCCCTATCGTTCTGAACCGAGGTGAGTCGCCGCCATCTTGATTCCAAACTTTTCCTTTCTTTTTCCGCTTTCTGCGTCTTAAAAAAAAACGTTGCTTTTAAAACACATATTGTTTTAAAAAAAAATGATTTAGAAAGTAATTAACTTATCTAATCTCATTAATTTTCCTACCTTTCCCCGTTTTTCCAGGTAGGCCTAGAAGCCTCGGCATCTCCTCCGCACCCACGCCCGAGCTAGGCACCTCCCGGCCCCACTCGAAGGCTGGAGGGCCGAGCCTCAGCCCAGCGCCGCTAGGGTGCGCGCGCAGCAGGAGCTGAGACGCGCTGTCTCTCTCTGGCTCGGCCAGGGGGCGGGGCTTGCTGAGCGTCAAGCGTTACCCTGGCAACCCCAGCCGGCCGTCTCGCACAGCCGCAATCGGCTGTCTTCACCTCGGGGGGGGGGGGGGGGCCCGCGACCCTCGGGGTGGGGCGCGACCCTTGGGGGGGGGCCGTGACCCTCGGGGGGCCCCCCGCTCTCCCTTCCCTCCCCACGCCCCCCTCCCTTCCCCCCACCCTCCCTTCCACCCTCCCTTCCCCCCCTTTCCCCCCCGCCCTCCTTCCCCCCTGCCCTCCCTCCCCCCCGCTCTCCCTTCCCCCCCTCCCTTCCCCCCCTCCCCCCTCCCTTCCCCCCTCTCCCTTCCCCGCCCTCCCCTCCCCCCCTCCTCCCATCCCCTCCTCCCCTCCCCCCTCCCCCCTCCCCTCCCCTCCCTCTCTTCCCCCCAGTCACTCTCTCTCTTCCCCCCAGTCGCTCTCTCTCTTCCCCCCAGTCGCTCTCTCTCTTCCCCCCCAGTCACTCTCTCTCTCTCTCTTCCAACAACAACATTCCCTCGAAAAAGCCTTGGCACCGCCGGGCACTTCAGCTAGTATAATATATAGCTGCGTAGTGTAGTCTTATACATACAGCTATATACAGCTCTACTGCTCCACCTAGTGTCCACCACAGAATGACATGTTATTGATCACTACAATCCTCCTTTCTTTGAGGTTTAACAAAATCAATATCAATCAACTTTCAAGAAAACAATAAAGATAATATCAGCAACACTTTTGTTAGCGCTCTATAAACATAAACATTTTCAAACAGTCAACACATTTTCAAAGCTTTACATTGTACTCAAAGATTAAGTCTATCAGGCTCTTTTACTTCACGTGTGGATCTTCTCAACACGGGTAAGTCTGATGTGTCTTCATGAGATTGTTCTGGCGGTGAATGACAAGATGCAGTTGCAGCATTGTCATCAATCTGCTCTTGTATAGATCGAGGTCTCCTTGCGATCTTTGCTTGGAGAGGGTTTCAGTGTTTCCTTCACTCTTCATGCCATAACTCTCAATGTAGTCAATGCACTCTTGAAAAACTGCTGGCAGCTGGATCCCATCATACAGCATAGTCCTCTCAGCAGCCTCGGCTAATGGAACACCAAAGATTGGCCTGAGGGAAGAAGGAGTATCCACCGGAACTGCTTCCTGCTCTGGTGCAGGCTTCTTCTTTTTCTTTTTCTCTTTCCGCTGCTTAACAACATCTGCTGCAGTTATATCTTTGGACTTTTTCTCCTTGTGTTTTTCCTCTTTGTGCTTTTCTTCCTTTGGCTTCTCTTTGACCTTAAAGTCTTTTTCTTTCTTCTTGGAGAAACTAGGCTTTTTGAAGACATGGATACCCTTTGGCCTTTTCATCCTTGATGGGCTCTCTGCTTCATCACCTGAGTCATCTGGTCTGCTTATGGCACAGTTTATACGGTAGACTCTCTTGACCAGTTCTAAGTCTTCACAAGCTTTGTCACCTAGTATCGAATCAAGTCTTTCAGCCACAACAGAAAACATGAGATGATGCACTTTGTCTTTGACTGTCACTTTAAGTCTGCATACACCTAAGCTATATATTTTCTGTCCATTATAGTCCTTCAGTAGTACTGACTTTTTCTGTATTTTGGGCTTTTCTTTCATATTGTTAATGTCACTCATACTGATTAAGTTTGCTTTTGCCCCAGTGTCTAGTTTCAATGTAACTAATGCTCCATTTATCTGCAGTGGGATCATCCATTTGTCCTCTTTTACTGCATTAACTTTATGTTCAGCATTGTCTATTTCTGAGGGCTGCACATTTTCTGTATCTTTTTTGATATCGTCACATGACACCATTCCTACAAAAAATGTCTCACTTAAATCAGTGTCCTCAATCACATTAACTCGTTGCCCTTTCGTCGTTTTTACTTTTGAAAAGCATTGTTTGGCAAAGTGATTCTTTCCATTACACTTTGTGCACATTTTTCCAAATGCTGGGCATTGTCTTAACTGGTGTTTGTAACCACAGTGTTTACAATTAAAAATTTCATCCTCCGATTGCTTTTCATTTCTGTTCTGCCCACGTTTCTTCCCCTTGTAGGACACAGCACCGACAGCAGCATTATCACTCATTACATTCGCATCATTATTGATTTCACTGAAAGTCTTCGCGTGATTTCGAGCTAGCTCGCTGGCTTGGCATATTTTCACCGCATTTTCCAAATTTAGTTCGGTTTCTCTCAACAGACGTTCCCTGACTTTTTTATCATGAATACCAAACACAATCTGGTCACGAATCATGGATGCTTTGAGCTCAGAGAAATTACATGTCTGTGCTTTCAGTTTCAGATCAGTTATAAAGCTATCAAAAGTCTCATTTTGTTGCTGTGTCCGAGAACGGAAGATGTATCTTTCATACGTCTCATTCTTTTTGGGAGAGCAATGTGCATCACAATTTTTTAGCACATCTTCTAATTTTCCTCTGTTCTCCTCTGGATTAAATACAAATGTATTAAATACCTCTATCGCCTGTGGGCCTGCAACCGTAAGCAGCAACGCTATCTTCCTTGCGTCTGGCTTCGTACCGAATCCGATGGCTGCAATGTAGAGTTCGAATTGCTGTTTAAAAGTCTGCCAATTGTAGTCGATTTTTTCTGTGAGATTCAAATTCTCCATGTCGCTTTTCACAATTTTCAGCAGATCTTCACCACCCTGGTACCATGTTATGTTCATTAATAAATAGACATTCTTATTATGAACACAGCTAGCTTTTGCTAGTTACTTTATTGAGCACATGTGGACTTGTACAGCATCTTGTAGAGGCTTCCATCTTGGCTGCTGCCTTCTGGGTAGCCTAGCCTCATGGGTAATGTAGTCTTAATATAATATATAGCTGGGTAGCGTAGTCTTATACAAACAGCTATATACAGCTCTACTGCTCCACCTAGTGTCCACCACAGAATGACATGTTATTGATCACTACAGACTTGACAAGGTAGATGCTGTTTAGCACATGGGGTCACAGTCTCAGGATAAGGGGTCAGCCATTTAGGACTGAGATGAGGAGAAATTTCTTCACTCAGAGGGTGGTGAATCTGTGGAATTCTCTACCCCAGAGGGCTGTGGAGGCTCAGTCGTTGAGTATATTCAAGACAGAGATCGATAGATTTTTGGATATTAAGGGAATCGAGGGATATGGGGATAGTGCAGGAAAGTGGAGATGAGGTCGAAGATCAGCCCTGATTTCATTGAATGGCGGAGCAGGCTCGAGGGGCCCAATGGCCGACTCCTGCTCCTATTTCTTATGTTATTAAAGGGTTAACAGTTTGCTGATAGCGCCAGACAGTGATGTTTTCTGACGAGTTCCCAGCTTCCTGATTTAACTCACAGTGACACAGCAACCCTTTCTAATTGAATACACAGAGGGAGCAGCAGAGGAAGAGGCCGTTCGGCCCAAGCAGTGCGTGTGGGCAGTGCCTGCCCAGCCGAGCGGACGGACAGGCCCCGGGTAAGTAACACAACGATCGACTCCCGCGACCAACGTCGTCCTTTGTTGGTGTGGTGACTTTCTAAAGACCGGTTCCAATGATTGATTTCGAAAGATTTCAATCGAATGTTGGCCATTATCTCAAGGGGAGGCTGGAATACAAAGGGGGTAGAGGTTGTGTTACAATTGTACAAAGCCCTGGTCAGACCCCGTCTGGAGTCACTGCGTCCAGTCCTGGGCCCCGCACCTCAGGAAGGATATCTCGGCCTCGGAGTGGGGGCACTGCAGATTCACCAGAACGATACCCCGGGGCGGAAAGGGTTAAATCACCAGGACAGGTCACACAGACTGGGCTTGTGTTACCTCGAGTTTAAGGGGTGATCCAATCGAGGTGTTTGAGATGATTAAAGGATTCGATAGGGTAGAGAGGGAGAAACTATTTCCTCTGGTGGGGGAAGTCCAGAACAAGGGGGCAGAACCTTAAAATTAGAGCCAGTCCGTTCAGGGGTGATGTCAGGAAGCACTTCTTCACACAAAGGGGGGTGGAAATCTGGAACTCTCTCCCCAGAAAGCTGTTGAGGCTGGGGGTCAATTGAACATTTCAAAACTGAGATTGATAGATTTTTGCTGGGGAAGGGTATTAATGGTTACGAAACCGAGGCGGAGATGGTGTTAAGATACAGATCAACCGTGATCTAATTAAATGGCGGAACAGGCTCGAGGGGCTGAATGGGCCTCCTCCTGTTCCTGTGTAACAGGCTCGAGGGGGCTGAATGGGCCTCCTCCTATTCCTGTGTAACAGGCTCGAAGGGCTGAATGAGCCTCCTCCTGTTCCTGTGTAACAGGCTCGAGGGACTGAATGGGCCTCCTCCTGTTCCAGTGTAACAGGCTCGAGGGGCTGAATGAGCCTCCTCCTGTTCCTGTGCAACAGGCTCGAGGGTCTGAATGGGCCTCCTCCTGTTCCTGTGTAACAGGCTCGAGGGGCTGAATGGGCCTCCTCCTGTTCCTGTGTAACAGGCTCGAGGGGCTGAATGGGCCTCCTCCTGTTCCTGTGTAACAGGCTCGAGGGTCTGAATGGGTCTCCTCCTGTTCCTGTGTAACAGGCTCGAGGGGCTGAATGGGCCTCCTCCTTTTCCTGTGTAACAAGCTCGAGGGGCTGAATGGGCCTCCTCCTGTTCCTGTGTAACAGGCTCGAGGGGCTGAATGGGCCTCCTCCTGTTCCTGTGTAACAGGCTCGAGGGGCTGAATGGGCCTCCTCCTGTTCCTGTGTAACAGGCTCGAGGGGCTGAATGGGCCTCCTCCTGTTCCTGTGTAACAGGCTCGAGGGGCTGAATGGGCCTCCTCCTGTTCCTGTGTAACAGGCTCGAGGGGCTGAATGGGCCTCCTCCTTTTCCTGTGTAACAAGCTCGAGGGGCTGAATGGGCCTCCTCCTGTTCCTGTGTAACAGGCTCGAGGGGCTGAATGGGCCTCCTCCTGTTCCTGTGTAACAGGCTCGAGAGGCTGAATGGGCCTCCTCCTGTTCCTGTGTAACAGGCTCGAGGGGCTGAATGGGCCTCCTCCTGTTCCTGTGTAACAGACTCGAGGGGCTGAATGGGCCTCCTCCTGTTCCTGTGTAACAGACTCGAGGGGCTGAATGGGCCTCCTCCTGTTCCTGTGTAACAGGCTCGAGGGGCTGAATGGGCCTCCTCCTGTTCCTGTGTAACAGGCTCGAGGGGCTGAATGGGCCTCCTGTTCCTGTGTAACAGGCTCGAGGGGCTGAATGGGCCTCCTCCTGCTCCTACACTGTTCAGTATCAACAATCAATAGCATCAATTGCGAGTGGAATATTCTAATTGGGCTCAAAGGCACCGAATACGGACCAGCCGGATTGTCACCCTGCTCATTTCCTTTTCTAATACAGAGCAAAGAGGAGAAGGAGAAGGAAATCAAATCTAACCGACACAGCAATCGCTATCAAGATCGTAATCTTTACGAAAACTGCGAGTTCGACGAGAGTTCTGTGTACGCCAATGTATAACGTGAGCAAGAATGGGGAGCCCGCGCTCTGGGACCAGAAGGAGCAAATCATTCGAAACTCCACTTCACCTTCCACAGGACCTCAACCCCACCCCAAAAAATCTTCTCATCTTCTTGACATAATCTGATGCAGTTTCTTCGAGCTGGCCTTGGCTCACAAGGTTGGGTGATGATATTGCCCAGATCATTCCCACTGGGTTCAATCGCGTGTGTGATCCTTCAGCATTGCCCCCTCACTGCTGGAGTCATCCTTCTCTCCATTGTGATTTTATAAATGTCTTTGGGTATTGATCGAGGGACCACCAGGACCGAACGTGCAAATTCGATCCCGTGCGTGCGCGTGTTTGAGGCAATTTTCATTTCGTCCTTCACGTTCCAGTCTGTGAATGTTTACCGAGTGGTCCTTGCCAAGTGTACGCTTCAAGGGGGAGCCAGGGTGAGAGGGTGACTGGAGCGGGGCAGATCGCTATAATTCACTCGCCATTTTATAGTCATGCTTATTTTCTTTCAAGGCTTTGATGATTTGGCAGAGCAGGCTCGAGGGGCCAAATGGCCTATTCCTGCTCCTGTTTCTTATGTTTATATTATCATTCGTTGTTAAATCGCAAAACTAACAGCCACCAGATTGCTCCCTGGGATGAGAGGGTTGTCCTATGAGGAGAGATTGAGCAGATTGGGCCGATACTCTCTGGAGTTTAGAAGAATGAGAGGTGATCTCATTGAAACGTGTAAGATTCTGAGGGGGATTGACAGGGTAGATGCTGAGAGGCTGTTTCCCCCTGGCTGAAGAGTCTAGAACCAGGGGTCTCAGGATAAGGGCTCGGCCATTGAGGACTGAGATGAGGAAGAATTTCTTCACTCAGAGGGCGGTGAATCTGTGGAATTCTCTGCCCCAGAGGGCTGCGGATGCTCAGTCGTTGGGTATATTCAAGGCTGAGATCGGTAGATTTTTGGACTGTAGGGAATCAAGGGATAGGGCGGGAAAGTGGAGTTGAGGTCGAAGATCAGCCATGATCTTATTGAATGGCGGAGCAGGCTCGAGGGGCCCTCAGGCCTACTCCTGCTCCTATTTCTTATGTTTAATCTGGGAAGCAGGGAAACAGAGTTGGTTCGAGCATTGGGAGATTCTCTACAGTACAGACTGAGGAACTGGAAAACATGAAACACCGCCACCACTGGTGGGAGGGCGTAATTACAGCGTGACATGTTTACATAGGCAGTCCCCGTTGTAAATGTGGATGGAGGAAATTACGATGGGAAAAGTTGCTGGCAGATGTAATGTTTGTAATATTTCATAGATGGATGATTACAGAATGAACTAGAGCTACGATAAACAACTATTTTAGCACTTCCGTCTTTGAAAGTACAATTAGTATCCGCCCTGATGGCTCAGTGGATGGGTGGAACCATGTGGTGTGACACAGAATACAGAGGCCAAGGTCCCAGATCCTGGTTCTGGTCCGCGTTCGGTTAAAAGATCTCGACCAGGTGCTTGGGTCAGTGATTGGGAAATGAAATAGCGCTCTCGCTCTTAATCGTGTCTCTTCTCGGTCTGGAGACGCTTGCACACCTTGTTAAACTTAATACATGTGCTTGCAGTCGAGATGGGTGTGGCTGACTTGGACATTTCGTGCCCCTTTTGTTGAGTTGAATCCTCCTGTTCAGGGTTTCATTTTACGGCTTTTTTATAAAAAATAAAAATGAACTGCCTTTAAAAAATCTATTTACTGTACTTAGTTATTTCTATATTTATCTCTCCTACCCTTTTCAAATAATGGAGTGACATTGGTAATTGGCAAGGTGACAATTCCTGAATGAAGAGAGTTTGGCAAGATCATTACTAACGCATCTACAGTTTCCCCACCTGCTTCTTTTAATAGCCTGGGGTGGAAACCATCAGGTCCTGGTGATTTGTCTATCATAAGTCCTATTATTTTCTCCATTATCATTTTTTTTTTTACTTCCCTTGAATTATTTTCTCCATTATATATTTTTTTTACTTACATTGACTCTAGTAAGTTCCTCCCCTTGATTTATTGTAAGCTTCCCTCAAAGGACGGCAGGTTTCCTTCCCCAAAGTGAACGGGTCGGTCGCTTCAAGCAGGGATCGAGTTTCCAACTCCAGTCACTTGCATTCCTGGGCCTATCGTATTAGGGTCTTCCCACCGCCAACTGCCCGCCCCCCACACTTACACCATTGGTCGCCCGACACAACCACCATCACGACACTCTGCCTTCCCGCACCGATTGGATGATGCTTGACTGTCAATCAAACAGCCGTCACCCCCGCCTGACCTCCAATATTTTTCTAATTAATAAAAAAGAGTGTTCAAAGAAAATTAAATAAAAACATTTCCTTTTTCTTGCTGCAATAACTTTTCTCCAGGGTTGCAGGAAGCCGTGTGTGGTAAACCACTGTTATTGTTGTTCACCGTTGTTGTTGTTGCACACTGTTGTATCTATGCATGCCTCAGCTGGCTCCGCCCCTGGCTCCACCCACATGCCCAGGTATAAAGGTGACTGCTCTGCAGCCCCCTGCCTGCTTGGAAACCAGTCAACCACGAGAGGCATGCTCTGTTCTTTGTTAATAAAAGCCTTTTAGTTACTCTCCTAACTCTCTGTCTTTTATGAGTAATTGATAGCGCATCAATTTTATTAACAAAAACAAAATGTCGGCACCAAACGCTGAGCAGCAGGCGCTGCAGCAAATGACGGCACCAAACGCTGAGCAGCAGGTGCTGCTGCATGCCCTCAGACCAACATGCCTGGACCTAGACCCTCAAGAGGCGGGTTCGTCTACCAAGTTCGCACAATGGCTGCGTTGCTTCGAAGCTTACCTGGAAGCCTCAGCCGTGACACTAGATGGAAACAAACTCAAAATCCTGGCCTCCAAGGTGGGCCACCAAGTCTACACGTTCATCCAGGACGCGACTACCTACGCGGCGGCTATCGATCTGCTAAAAGGACAATACACACGCCCGGTAAATACGGTTTATGCCAGACACCTCCTGAGATCCCGCAAACAGCAGTCCGGGGAATCGGTGGAGGCATTCCTACAGGCACTACAGATACTCGGCCGAGCCTGCGATTGTAAAGAGGTATCGGCCGCGACACACACAGAGGGACTTATCCGAGATGCTTTCGTTGCGGGCCTCAAGTCCGACTACTCCCGGCAGAGACTGTTGGAGAAGGGCGAAATCGACCTGAAGAAGGCAGTGTCCCTCGCGCTCTCGCTAGACGCGGCCCACCGGAATATGGACGCATTCTCCCCTAACCGCTCCGCACCGTGGACGCCACAACCTTGGGTCATGGGACCGCCACCCCCGGCACCAACTGCTGCAGCGATGTCCAAGGGCCCGAAATGTTACTTTTGTGGCCAGGCAAAACACCCCAGAGCACGCTGCCCGGCGAAAAACGCTACCTGCTCTGGCTGCGGGAAGAAAGGACACTACGTCAGCGCCTGCAAAGGTAAAACCGCTAACGCCAGCAGCGCCGCGTGTGAACCATGGGGGCAGCCATCTTGTCCGCCATCTTGGACACCTCCAGCCGCGTGGGGATCGGGATCATGGGCGCAGCCATTTTGTCCGCCATCTTGGACGCCTCCAACTCCAATCGCGGGTGACCTGGACTCAACCACCGACTCGTCTGACGACCACAGCGACTCGCTCGACCATACGCTGGCCTCCGTGACGCTGGACCAATCTCTCCCTCACCAACTGTCCAGGTCCATGATGGACATTACGGTAAACGGCCGCGCCACTACTTGCCTTTTCGACAGCGGGAGCACGGAGAGCTTTACCCCGACACGGTGCGCAGTTACTCTCTCCCGGTCCTGCCAACGCGCCATCGGATCTCTATGGCTTCCAAATCCCATTCAGCAGACGTCGGTGGCTACTGTGTAGTGACCCTTTCAGTAAGGGGCACAGAATACAAAAATTTTAAACTTCTTGTCCTGCCCCATCTCTGCACTGCCGTTCTACTGGGGTTGGATTTTCAGTGCCACCTTAAAAGTGTCACATTAGCGTACGGCGGACCCCTCCCCCCACTCACAGTCTGCAGCCAGCAGCTTTTAAATCACCCGCCGCGCACCATTTGCAGCCTCGCCACGCTTAAAGTCCCCCCCCCCACCTTGTTCGCTAACCTCACCCGCGACTGTAAGCCCATTGCTACCAAAAGCAGGCGGTACAGTGCCGGGGATAGGAGCTTCATTAAATCCGAAGTAGCAAGACTCCTGAAGGAAGGGATTATTGAGGGTAGCACTAGCCCATGGCGAGCACAAGTGGTGGTAGCGAAGACTGGCGAAAAACAGCGCCTAGTTATTGACTACAGCCAGACGATCAATCGCTACACCCAGTTAGATGCATACCCACTCCCCCGCATATCTGACATGGTCAATCAGATAGCACAATACCGGGTGTTCTCGACGATTGATCTGAAGTCGGCATACCACCAGCTCCCCATCAGGGCTGAGGACCGCCAGTACACAGCTTTTGAAGCTGACGGTCGTCTCTACCACTTCCTCCGAGTCCCCTTCGGCGTCACCAACGGGGTTTCGGTCTTCCAAAGGGAGATGGACCGAATGGTTGACCAGAACGCGCTGCAGGCCACCTTCCCCTATCTAGACAACGTCACCATCTGCGGCCACGACCAGCAGGACCATGACATTAACCTAGAGAAATTCCTTCGTACGGCCCAGCGGCTGAATCTAACATACAACAAGGACAAATGTATGTTTCGCACCACGCGCCTCGCCATTCTTGGCTGCGTAGTGGAGAACGGAGTCATCGGCCCCGACCCCGACAGAATGCGCCCCCTTATGGAGCTCCCCCTCCCCCACTGCCAAAAAGCACTGAAGAGATGCCTAGGGTTCTTCTCTTACTATGCTCAGTGGGTGCCCAACTATGCGGACAAAGCCAGACCCCTCATCAAGTCCACCTCCTTCCCCCTGACAGCAGAGGCATATGCAGCCTTCACTCTCATAAAAAGAGATATTGCGAAGGCCACAATGCACGCAGTGGATGAGTCCATCCCTTTCCAAGTGGAGAGCGACGCATCCGACTTCACCCTAGCTGCAACCCTTAACCAGGCGGGGAGACCCATGGCCTTTTTCTCAAGGACCCTCCAGGGCCCCGAGATTTGACACTCCTCTGTCGAAAAGGAGGCCCAGGCCATTGTGGAAGCGGTGCGACATTGGAGGCATTACCTGGCCGGAAAACGATTTACCCTGCTCACTGACCAGCGTTCAGTAGCTTTTATGTTTAATAATAAGCAGAGGGGCAAAATCAAGAACGACAAGATCTTGAGGTGGAGAATTGAACTCTCCACCTACAATTACGATATCTTGTACCGGCCCGGGAAACTCAATGAGCCCCCAGATGCCCTATCAAGTGGTACATGCGCCAACGCGCAGGTTGATAGACTGCAGACCCTCCACAATGACCTCTGCCATCCGGGGGTCACCAGGTTCTTCCATTTCATCAAATCCCGTAACCTGCCCTACTCCATCGAGGAGGTCAGGACCATGACCAGGAACTGCCAAATCTGTGCCGAGTGCAAACCGCATTTTTATAGGCCAGACAAAGCAAGCCTGATCAAGGCCACTCGCCCCTTCGAACGCCTGAGCGTCGATTTTAAAGGGCCCCTCCCCTCCTCTGACCGCAACGTGTACTTCCTCAACATAATTGATGAGTACTCCCGTTTCCCGTTTGCCATCCCTTGCCCAGACATGACCAGTACCACGGTCATTAAATGTCTGAATGACCTTTTCGCCTTGTTCGGCTTCCCTAGCTATATCCATAGCGACCGGGGCTCATCCTTTATGAGCGACGAACTCCGTCAGTACCTGCTCACGAGAGGTATTGCTACAAGCAGAACCGCCAGCTACAACCCCCGGGGGAACGGCCAGGTGGAAAGAGAGAACGCGACGGTTTGGAAGGCCGTCCTCTTAAACTTAAAATCTAAGGGCCTTCCAACCTCTCGCTGGCAGGAGGTCCTCCCTGCAGCGCTCCACTCCATTCGGTCACTGCTTTGTACGGCCACCAATGCCACCCCCCATGAAAAGATGTTCACTTTCCCCAGGAAGTCCACATCGGGGACCTCGCTACCGACATGGCTGACGTCTCCAGGACCCATCCTACTGCGGAAGCACATGAGGTCCCATAAAACGGGCCCCCTGGTCGAGAGGGTGAGCCTCCTCCATGCCAACCCCCAGTATGCTTACGTGGCGTACCCGGACGGGCGGGAGGACACAGTCTCCATACGAGGCCTCGCACCTTCGGGTGCCCCTGAAACACTACCATTGCCACCCACCACTACCCACAACCCAACCCCTGTAGACGGCATGCCGCAGCCCCAGGACCCGTCATTGACCACCCAACCACTCAGTAAGATGCCAGATTCAACGTTGGATGCTGTACCATCACCGCCGCCATCACGACGATCGGGGCGGCATACAAGGCCACCTGATAGACTCACTTACACGAACCTTTAGTACACTTCACCCCGCCGGACTCAATTTTAAACAAGGGGTGAATGTGGTAAACCACTGTTATTGTTGTTCACCGTTGTTGTTGTTGTTGCACACTGTTGTATCTATGCATGCCTCAGCTGGCTCCGCCCCTGGCTCCACCCACATGCCCAGGTATAAAGGTGACTGCTCTGCAGCCCCCTGCCATCTTGGAAACCAGTCAACCACGAGAGGCATGCTCTGTTCTTTGTTAATAAAAGTCTTTTAGTTACTCTCCTAACTCTCCGTCTTTTATGAGTAATTGATAGCGCATCACCGTGTCCAAGAGCTTAATCTTCAACTTTTGTCTCAGCCTTGGGTAACACTCTCGCCCCTGAGCCAGAAGATCGTGGGTTCAAGTCCCACTTGAGCACAAAAATCTCGGCAGACACTCCCAGTGCAGTACTGAGGGAGCGCCGCATTGTCGGAGGGCCAGTACTGACGGAGCACCGCACTGTCGGAGGGGCAGTACTGAGGGAGCGCCGCACTGTCGGGGGGGCAGTACTGAGGGAGCGCCGCACTGTGGGAGGGGCAGTACTGAGGGAGCGCCGCACTGTCGGAGGGACAGTACTGAGGGAGCGCCGCACTGTCGGAGGGCCGGTACTGAGGGAGCTCCGCACTGTCGGAGGGTCAGTACTGAGGGAGCACCGCACTGTCGGAGGGCCGGTACTGAGGGAGCTCCGCACTGTCGGAGGGTCAGTACTGAGGGGGTACCGCGCTGTCGGAGGGGCAGTACTGAGGGAATGCCGCACTGTCGGAGGGGCAGTACTGAGGGAGTGCTGCACTGTCGGAGGTGCGGTACTGAAGGAGCTCCGCATTGTCAGAGGGGCAGTACTGAGGGAGCGCCACACTGGCGGAGGGGCAGTACTGAGGGAGCGCTGCACTGTCGGAGGTGCGGTACTGAGGGAGCTCCGCATTTTGGAGGGGCAGTACTGAGGGAGTGCTGCACTGGCAGAGAGGCAGTACTGAGGGAGCGCTGCACTGTCGGAGGGTCAGTACTGAGGGAGTGCTGCACTGGCAGAGAGGCAGTACTGAGGGAGTGCTGCACTGTTGGAGGGGCAGTACTGAGGGAACGCCGCACTGTCGGAGGGGCAGTACTGAGGGAGTGCCGCACTATCGGAGGGGCAGTGCTGAGGGAGCGCCGCACTGTCGGAGGGGCAGTACTGAGGGAGAGCCGCACTGTCGGAGGGGCAGTACTGAGGGAACACCGCACTGTCAGAGGGGCAGTACTGAGGGAGCGCCGCACTGTTGGAGGGGCATTACTGAGGGAGCACCGCACTGTCGGAGGGACAGTACTGAGGGAGAGCCGCACTGTCGGAGGGGCAGTACTGAGGGAACACCGCACTGTCGGAGGGGCAGTACTGAGGGAGCGCTGCACTGTCGGAGGTGCGGTACTGAGGGAGCTCCGCATTGTCAGAGGGGCAGTACTGAGGGAGCACCGCACTGTCGGAGGGGCAGTACTGAGGGAGCGCTGCACTGTCGGAGGTGCGGTACTGAGGGAGCTCCGCATTGTCGGAGGGGCAGTACTGAGGGAGTGCTGCACTGGCAGAGAGGCAGTACTGAGGGAGCGCTGCACTGTCGGAGGGGCAGTACTGAGGGAACGCCGCACTGTCGGAGGGGCAGTACTGAGGGAGTGCCGCACTATCAGAGGGGCAGTACTGAGGGAGCGCCGTACTGTCGGAGGGGCAGTATTGAGGGAGTGCTGCACTGTCGGAGGGGCAGTACTGAGGGAGCGCCGCACTGTCGGAGGGTCAGTACTGAGGGAGTGCTGCACTGGCAGAGAGGCAGTACTGAGGGAGCGCTGCACTGTCGGAGGGGCAGTACTGAGGGAACGCCGCACTGTCGGAGGGGCAGTACTGAGGGAGTGCCGCACTATCGGAGGGGCAGTACTGAGGGAGCGCCGCACTGTCGGAGGGGCAGTACTGAGGGAGTGCTGCAGTGTTGGAGGGGCAGTACTGAGGGAGCGCCGCACTGTCGGAGGGTCAGTACTGAGGGAGCGCCGCAGTGTCGGAGGGGCAGTATTGAGGGAGCACTGCACTGTCGGATGGGCGGTACTAAGGGAGTGCCGCACTTTCGGACGTGCAGTACTGAGGGAGCTCCGCCCTTTTGGAGGGTCAGCACTGAGGGAGCGCCGTGCTGTCGGATTGGCAGTACTGAGGGAGTGCCGCACTGTCGGAGGGTCAGTACTGAGGGAATACCGCACTGTCGGAGGGGCAGTACTGAGGGAGCGCCGCACTGTCGGAGGGGCAGCACTGAGGGAGCGCCGCACTGTCGGAGGGGCAGTACTGAGGGAACGCCGCACTGTCGGAGGGGCAGTACTGAGGGAGCGCCGCACTGTCGGAGGGGCAGTACTGAGGGAGCGCTGCACTGTCGGAGGTGCGGTACTGAGGGAGCTCCGCATTGTCGGAGGGGCAGTACTGAGGGAGCACCGCACTGTCGGAGGGGCAGTACTGAGGGAGCGCTGCACTGTCGGAGGTGCGGTACTGAGGGAGCTCCGCATTGTCGGAGGGGCAGTACTGAGGGAGTGCTGCACTGGCAGAGAGGCAGTACTGAGGGAGCGCTGCACTGTCGGAGGGTCAGTACTGAGGGAGTGCTGCACTGGCAGAGAGGCAGTACTGAGGGAGCGCTGCACTGTCGGAGGGGCAGTACTGAGGGAACGCCGCACTGTCGGAGGGGCAGTACTGAGGGAGTGCCGCACTATCAGAGGGGCAGTACTGAGGGAGCGCCGTACTGTCGGAGGGGCAGCATTGAGGGAGTGCTGCACTGTCGGAGGGGCAGTACTGAGGGAGCGCCGCACTGTCGGAGGGTCAGTACTGAGGGAGTGCTGCACTGGCAGAGAGGCAGTACTGAGGGAGCGCTGCACTGTCGGAGGGGCAGTACTGAGGGAACGCCGCACTGTCGGAGGGGCAGTACTGAGGGAGTGCCGCACTATCGGAGGGGCAGTACTGAGGGAGCGCCGCACTGTCGGAGGGGCAGTACTGAGGGAGTGCTGCAGTGTTGGAGGGGCAGTACTGAGGGAGCGCCGCACTGTCGGAGGGTCAGTACTGAGGGAGCGCCGCAGTGTCGGAGGGGCAGTATTGAGGGAGCACTGCACTGTCGGATGGGCGGTACTAAGGGAGTGCCGCACTTTCGGACGTGCAGTACTGAGGGAGCTCCGCCCTTTTGGAGGGTCAGCACTGAGGGAGCGCCGTGCTGTCGGATTGGCAGTACTGAGGGAGTGCCGCACTGTCGGAGGGTCAGTACTGAGGGAATACCGCACTGTCGGAGGGGCAGTACTGAGGGAGCGCCGCACTGTCGGAGGGGCAGCACTGAGGGAGCGCCGCACTGTCGGAGGGGCAGTACTGAGGGAATGCCGCACTGTCGGAGGGGCAGTACTGAGGGAGCGCCGCACTGTCGGAGGGGCAGTACTGAGGGAGCGCCGCACTGTCGGAGGGGCAGTACTGAGGGAGCGCCGCACTGTCGGAGGGGCAGTACTGAGGGAGCTCCACACAGTCAGAGGGGCAGTCCTGAGCGAGCGTCGCACAGTCGGAGGGGCAGTACTGAGGGAGTGCCGCACTGTGGGAGGGGCAGTACTGAGGGAGCGCTGCACTGTCGGAGGGGCAGTACTGAGGGAGCGCCGCACAGTCGGAGGGGCAGTCCTGAGCGAGCGTCGCACAGTCGGAGGGGCAGTACTGAGGGAGCGCCGCACTGTCGGAGGGGCAGTACTGAGGGAGCGCTGCACTGTCGGAGGGGCAGTACTGAGGGAACGCCGCACTGTCGGAGGGGCAGTCCTGAGGGAGCGCCGGACTGTCGGAGGGGCTGTACTGAGGGAGCGCCGCACTGTCGGAGTGGCAGTACTGAGCGTGCGCCGCACTGTCGGAGGGGCAGTACTGAGGGAGCGCCGCACTGTCAGAGGGACAGTACTGAGGGAGCGCCGCACTATCGGAGGGGCAGTACTGAGGGAGCGATGCACTGTCGGAGTCGCAATTTTTTGGAGAGGTTAAACCGAGGCCCCGTCTGCCCTCTCAGGTGGATGTAAAAGATCCCACGACCACTATTGGAAGAAGAGCAGGGGGGAGTTCTCCGCGGTGTCCTGGGGCCAATATTTATCCCTCAACCAACGTCACTAAAACAGATTATCCGGTCATTATCACATTGCTGTTTGTGGGAGCTTGCTTTGTGTAAATTGGCTGCCGTGTTTCCTACATTACAACAGTGAGGACCCTTCAAAAAAGGTCCTTCATTGGCTGCAAAGCGCTTTGGGACGTCCTGAGGTGGTGAAAGGTGCTGGAGAAATGCCAGTCTGTCTTTAAATGTTGTTCCAGGGTGTCACTGCAGTACCGCCCTTTGTCCACCGGGTGGTGCTGTTGCTCGGTTTACCATTGGCCCATTGAGCTGGGCATCACCGCCATCTCCTGGCCGAGCACCATTAATACAGGAACCAAAACAACAACAACAACTTGCTTTTATATAGCGTCTTTAACATAGTAAAATGTCCCAAGAAGCTTCACAGGAGCGATTATCAAACAAAATTTGACACCGAGCCACATAAGGCGATATTAGGACAGGTGACCAAAAGCTTGGCCAAAGAGGTTGGTTTTACGGAGCGTCTTAAAGGAGGAGAGAGAGAGAGGCGGAGAGGTTTAGGGAGGGAATTCCAGAGCTTAGGGCCCGGGCAGCTGAAGGCACATGTTATGTTCATAAATAAATAGACATTCTTATTATGAACAGCTAGCTTGAGCTAGTCACTTTATTCAGCCATGTGGATTTGTACAGCATCCATCTTGACCACTGCCTTGTGGGTAGCCTAGTGCATCGTGGGTAGCCCCACTCTTATATACATACAGCTCCACCTAGTGTACCATTCTAGAATGACATGTTACTGATCATTACATCCCCCTTTCTTTGAGGTTAAACAAAATCAATATCAATCAATATCAATCAACTTTCAAGAAACACGATAAAGATGATATCAGTAACACTTTTGTTAGTGCTCTATAAACATAAACATTTTCACAACAGTCAACACATTTTCAAAGCTTTACTTTATACTCAAAGATTAAGTCTATCAGGCTTTTTTACTTCACGTGTGGATCTTCTCAGCACAGGTGAGTCTGCTGTGTTTTCATGAGAGCCTGTATGTGTGTTTGTGTTAGATTGTTCTGGTGGTGAGTGAAAAGATTCAGTTGCGGCATTGTCATCGATTTGCTCTTGGATAGTTTCTTGTGTTTTCAGGAGGGAACGGCGGTTCCTCCTGAGAATCTGTCCTTCCTCAGTTCTAACAGTGTATGACCTTGGTCCTACTTCCTCAAGAACTGTAGCTTTCCTGTTCCATGCATCTGGATCCTCAATCCTGACAACATCATCCCTTGTCAATGGTTTCAGAGTTTTGGATGACTTGTCATAGTGTGATTTCTGTTTCAGCTTTAACAGTTGAAGTCTCTGTCTCAGTTCCTTACTCTGCTTTTCTTTTGCACAGCAGGGTAGCGTGGTACGCAACTTGTGACCCATTAGGAGTTCAGCAGGTGAAGAACCAGAGTCTAAAGGCGAGGCTCGGTAGCTCAGCAGGGCGAGATAAGGATCAGACTTGCTTTCTGTTGCTTTCTTCAGTAGCTGTTTGAGAACTTGAACACCTTTCTCTGCCTTACCATTTGACTGAGCGTACAAAGGACTGGATGTGATGTGCTGAAAGTCATGCTGTGCTGCAAACTGTTGCCACTCCTTACAGTTGAAGCACAGACCATTGTCGCTAACGGCAATCCTGGGAATTCCATGTCTGGCGAAGATGGATTTCACATGCATTATGACACTGCTTGCTGTGGTGCTTGAGAGCAGTGCCATCTCAGGATAGTTAGAATAGTAGTCAATCACTAATAGATATTCTTTACCATTCAAATGAAAAAGGTCCATACCAACCTTTTGCCATGGTGCTGTTGGTAAGTCAGCTACTATCATTGGTTCCTTTGCTTGTTTGTTTTGGTGTTTCTGACATGTCTCACATTTGCCTATCATGTTCTCAATATCCTTATTTATGCCAGGCCAATAAACAGTGTCTCTTGCTCTCCTTTTGCATTTTTCAATTCCGAGGTGTCCCTCATGAATCCTTTTGAGCATGTCTTGACGTAAAGCCTGTGGAATGACTATTCTGTTCTGTTTTAGTAATAGTCCACTTGCGACACTCAACTCTGACCTGATGTGAAAGTACTTTTGACAGGAACCTTTTGGCCAACCATGATGAATGTTCTCTATTACTGTTTGCAACACTGTATCTTTTACTGTTTCTTCTGCTATTTGCTTTGATTTTGTGTCTGACACGGGCAGCGCAGCAGTGACCATACTCACATGAACATCCACGTCTTCCTCAGTAGAGCTCACATGACTCATTGTGGGTGCTCGGGATAGTGCATCTGCTAACACTATGTGTTTGCCTCGTGTGTATATCAGTTCAAAGTCATATCTTTGCAGCTTCATCATGAGTCGTTGAATCCTTGGAGACATCTCATTCAGGTTCTTTTTCATGATGGCAACCAGTGGGCAGTGGTCTGTCTCAACTGTGAAGGTGGGAAGTCCATATATGTAGCCATGGAACTTTTCTAGTCCAACTACCAAGCATAGACATTCCTTTTCAATCTGGGCGTATCGACACTCAGAATCAGTCATAGACCTGGAGGCATAGGCAACAGGCTTCCAATCTTCACCCACTGCTTGTAGCAAGGCCGCGCCTAGGCCATCTTCTGATGCATCCATTGACACTTTGATTCTCTTTGTTGGGTCATTCACTCCCCGTAACCTTAAATATCCCATCTGGTCTAATCCCACTCTCCCCCTCACTCCCCATACCCTTAAATATACCACCCGGTCTAATCCCACTCTCCCCCTCACTCCCCACACCCTTAAATATCCCACCCGGTCTAATCCCCCTCTCCCCCTCACTCCCCACACCCTTAAATATCCCACCCTGTCTAATCGCACTCTCCCCCTCACTCCCCATACACTTTAATATCCCACCCGGTCTAGTTCCACTCTCCCCCTCATTCCCCACACCCTTTAATATCCCACCCAGTCTAATCCCACTCTCCCCCTCACTCCCCACACCCTTTAATATCCCACCCAGTCTAATCCCACTCTCCCCCTCACTCCCCACACCCTTTAATATCCCGTTCAGTCGAATCCCACTCTCCCCCTCACTCCCCACACCCTTTAATATCCTGCCCAATCTAATCCCACGCTCCCCCTCACTCCCCACACACTTTAATATCCCACCCAGTCTAATCCCACTCTCCCCCTCACTCCCCGTACCCTTTAATATCCCACCCAGTCAAATCCCACTCTCCCACTCACTCCACATACCCTTTGATATCCCATCCAGTCCAATCCCACTCTCCCCCTCACTCCCCGCACCCTTTAATATCCCACCCAGTCTAATCCCACTCTCCCCCTCACCCCCGTACCCTTTAATATCCCACCCAGTCTAATCCCACTCTCCCACTCACTCCACATACCCTTTGATATCCCATCCAGTCCAATCCCACTCTCCCCCTCACTCCCCGTACCCTTTAATATCCCACCCAGTCTAATCCCACGCTCCCCCTCACTCCCCACACCCTTGAATATCCCACCCAGTCTAATCCCACTCTCCCCTCACTCCCCACACCCCTTAATATCCCACCCAGTCTAATCCCACTCTCCCCCTCACTCCCCGTACCCTTTAATATCCCACCCAGTCTAATCCCACTCTCCCCCTCACTCCCCATACTCTTTAATATCCCACCCAGTGTAATCCCACTCTCCCCCTCACCCCGTACTCTTTAATATCCCACCCAGTCTAATCCCACTCCCCCCCTCACTCCCCACACCCTTTAATATCCCACCCAATCTAATCCCACTCTCCAGCTAACTCCCCATGCCCTTTAATATCCCACCCAGTCTAATCCCATTCTCCCCACTCCCCGCACCCTTTAATATCCCACCCAGTCTAATCCCACTCTCCCCCTCACTCCCAGTGCTCTTTAATATCCCACCCAGTGTAATCCCACTCTCCCCCTCACTCCCCGTACACTTTAATGTCCCACCCAGTCTAATCCCACTCTCCCCCTCACTCCCCACACCCTTTAATATCCCACCCAGTCTAATCCCACTCTCCCCCTCACTCCCCACACCCTTTAATATCCCACCCAGTCTAATCCCACTCTCCCCCTCACTCCCCGTACCCTTTAATATCCCACCCAGTCTAATCCCACTCTCCCCCTCACTCCCCACACCCTTTAATATCCCACCCAGTCTAATCCCACTCTCCCCCTCACTCCCCACACCTTTTAATATCCCACCCAGTCTAATCCCACTCTCCCCCTCACTCCCCGTACCCTTTAATATCCCCCCCAGTCTAATCCCACCCTCCCCCTCACTCCCCACACCCTTTAATATCCCACCCAGTCTAATCCCATTCTCCCCATTCCCCACGCCCTTTAATATCCCACCCAGTCTAATCCCACCCTGCCCCTCACTCCCCGCACCCTTTAATATCCCACCCAGTCTAATCCCACTCTCCCCCTCGCTCCCCGCACCCTTTAATATCCCACCCAGTCTAATCCCATTCTCCCCACTCCCCACACCCTTTAATATCCCACCCAGTCTAATCCCACTCTCCCCCTCACTCCCCGCACCCTTTAATATCCCACCCAGTCTAATCTCACTCTCCCCCTCACTCCCCGCACCCTTTAATATCCCTCCCAGTCTAATCCCACTCTCCCCCTCACTCCCCGTACCCTTTAATATCCCTCCCAGTCTAATCTCACTCTCCCCCTCACTCCCCGCACCCTTTAATATCCCTCCCAGTCTAATCCCACTCTCCCCCTCACTCCCTGTATCCTTTAATATCCCACCCAGTCTAATCCCACTCTCCCGCTCACTCCCCGCACCCTTTAATATCCCACCCAGTCTAATCCCACTCTCCCCCTCAGTCCCCACACCCTTTAATATCCCACCCAGTCTAATCCCACTCTCCCCCTCACTCCCCGCACCCTTTAATATCCCACCCAGTCTAATCCCACTCTCCCCCTCACTCCCCACACCCTTTAATATCCCACCCAGTCTAATCCCACGCTCCCCCTCACTCCCTGTACCCTTTAATATCCCACCCAGTCTAATCCCATTCTCCCCACTCCCCGCACCCTTTAATATCCCACCCAGTCTAATCCCACGCTCCCCCTCACTCCCTGTACCCTTTAATATCCCACCCAGTCTAATCCCACTCTCCCCCTCACTCCCCGTACCCTTTAATATCCCACCCAGTCTAATCCCACTCTCCCCTCACTCCCCGTACCCTTTAATATCCCACCCAGTCTAATCCCACTCTCCCCTCACTCCCCGTACCCTTTAATATCCCACCCAGTCTAATCCCACTCTCCCCTCACTCCCCGTACCCTTTAATATCCCACCCAGTCTAATCCCACTCTCCCCTCACTCCCCGCACCCTTTAATATCCCACCCAGTCTAATCCCACTCTCCCCCTCACTCCCCGCACCCTTTAATATCCCACCCAGACTAATCCCACGCTCCCCCTCACTCCCCGTACCCTTTAATATCCCACCCAGTCTAATCCCACTCTCCCCCTCACTCCCCAGACCCTTTAATATTCCAATTTTTTGATTAAACTATCTAATTCCCTTTTATTTATGTGTTATACTTCAATAACAGCCTGGTTCAGCTCCCGGCCCTACTAACTTACCTTATCTCCGCTAATATGAAAGCCGTCAGGTGTGTGTGAGTGTGTGAGCATGTCAGGCAAGGACTGCATCATGATGCTTCCCCTAGTCGAACAGCCTGCCAATACTCCAGGCTCACACATGAATAATGGCGACTTGTGCTCGGTACTTGAGAATGTTTGCTGCCCATGGAAGCATTTGCCAGCAAGAATCAAGGAGAGGAGAAAATTGGTTTAAATATGTACATACGTATGCATTGTGGACAGCCTTGGACATTTACCAGAACAGAACCAGCGATGAGGGACTTCAGTGACGTGGAGAGACTGGAGAAGCTGTGATTCTTATCCTTAGAGCAGAGAAGGTTAAGGGGAGATTGACCAGAATGGTCCCAGGGATGAGGGACTTCAGTGATGTGGAGAGACTGGAGAAGCTGGGGTTGTTCTCCTTAGAGCAGAGAAGGTTAAGGGGAGATTGACCAGAATGGTCCCAGGGAAGAGGGACTTCAGTGATGTGGAGAGACTGGAGAAGCTGGGGTTGTTCTCCTTAGAGCAGAGAAGGTTAAGGGGAGATTGACCAGAATGGTCGAGGGATGAGAGACTTCAGTGATGTGGAAAGACTGGAGAAGCTGGGGTTGTTCTCCTTAGAGCAGAGAAGGTTAAGGGGAGATTGACCAGAATGGTGCCAGGGAAGAGGGGCTTCAGTGATGTGGAGAGACTGGAGAAGCTGGGGTTGTTCTCCTCAGAGCAGAGAAGGTTAAGGGGAGATTGACCAGAATGGTCCCAGGGATGAGGGACTTCAGAGATGTGGAGAGACTGGAGAAGCTGGGGTTGTTCTCCTTAAGGTTAAGGAGGAGATTGACCAGAATGGTCCCAGGGATGAGGGACTTCAGAGATGTGGAGAGACTGGAGAAGCTGGGGTTGATCTCCTTAAGGTTAAGGAGGAGATTGACCAGAATGGTCCCAGGGATGGGGGACTTCAGTGATGTGGAGAGACTGGAGAAGCTGGGGTTGTTCTCCTTAGAGCAGAGAAGGTTAAGGGGAGATTGACCAGAATGGTCCCAGGGATGAGGGACTTCAGTGATGTGGAGTGACTGGAGATGCTGGGGTTGTTCTCCTTAGAGCAGAGAAGGTTAAGAAGAGATTTAATAGAGGTGTTTAAAACCATGAGGGGATTTGATGGAGTAAATAAGGAGAAACTGTTTCCAGTGACAGGAGGGTCGGTAACCAGAGGACACAGATTGAAGATAATCGGCCAAAGAACCAGAGGGGGAGATGAGGAGAATTGTTTTTCCGCAGCGAGTTGTTGTGATCTGGAACGCGCTGCCTGAAAGGGCGGTGGAAGCAGATTCAATAGTAACTTTCAAAAGGGGAATTGGAGAAATACTTGAAAAGGAAAGATTTGCAGGGCTATGGGGGAAAGAGCGGGGATGGGGGGAGCGGGGCTAATTGGAGAGCTCTTTCAAAGAGCAGGCACAGGCAGGGTGGGCTGAATGGGATCCTCCTGTGCTGTGAGATTCTTTGATTCAATCTGAAGAAAGGACAAACTGTTGTAGTACCCCGCCCGGCCACTAGAGGGGATTGTTAGCTCGTCCCCTGGTGTCGGCCAAGTGGTATTGCAGCAGGTTCAGGCTGGTTAAATGTGCACAGCGACTTTTTAAAACATTGCTTCTCCATTCTGGGTTTAAATTGTCGGCTACATTGCCTTAGGAAGGATGTTAAAGCCATGGAGAAGGCTGAAGGGCAGCTCACAAAAAACTGGTACCAGGGATGAGAGGCTTCAGCCTTTGTTACCTCCAGACTTGACTATTCCAACACACTCCTGGCCGGCCTCCCACATTCCACCCCACGTAAACCTGGGGTCATCCAAAACTCTGCTGCCCCGTGTCCTAACTCGCACCAAGTCCCGTTCACCCATCTCCCCTGTGCTCGCTGACCTACATTGGCTCTCGGTCCGGCAGCACCTCGATTTCAAAATTCTCATTCCCGTGTTCAAATCACTCCATGGCCTCCTCACCCCTCTCTATCTCTGCAACCTCCTCCAGCCCCTACAACCCTCCCTATCTCTGTAACCTCCTCCAGCCCCTACAACCCTCCCTATCTCTGTAACCTCCTCCAGCCCCTACAACCCTCCCTATCTCTGTAACCTCCTCCAGCCCCTACAACCCTCCCTATCTCTGTAACCTCCTCCAGCCCCTACAACCCCCCCTATCTCTGTAACCTCCTCCAGCCCCTACAACCCTCCCTATCTCTGTAACCACCTCCAGCCCCTACAACCCCCCCTATCTCTGTAACCTCCTCCAGCCCCTACAACCCTCCCTATCTCTGTAACCACCTCCAGCCCCTACAACCCCCCCTATCTCTGTAACCTCCTCCAGCCCCTACAACCCTCCCTATCTCTGTAACCTCCTCCAGCCCCTACAACCCTCCCTATCTCTGTAAACTCCTCCAGCCCCTACAACCCTCCGTATCTCTGTAACCTCCTCCAGCCCCTACAACCCTCCCTATCTCTGTAACCTCCTCCAGCCCCAACAACCCTCCCTATCTCTGTAACCTCCTCCAGCCCCTACAACCCTCCCTATCTCTGTAACCTCCTCCAGCCCCTTCAACCCTCCGTATCTCTGTAACCTCCTCCAGTCCCTACAACCCTCCCTATCTCTGTAACCTCCTCCAGCCCCTACAACCCTCCCTATCTCTGTAACCTCCTCCAGCCCCTACAACCCTCCCTATCTCTGTAACCTCCTCCAGCCCCTACAACCCTCCCTATCTCTGTAACCTCCTCCAGCCCCTACAACCCTTCCTATCTCTGTAACCTCCTCCAGCCCCCTACAACCCTCCCTATCTCTGTAACCTCCTCCAGCCCCCTACAACCCTCCCTATCTCTGTAACCTCCTCCAGCTCCTACAACCCTCCCTATCTCTGTAACCTCCTCCAGCCCCTACAACCCTCCCTATCTCTGTAACCTTCTCCAGCCCCTGCAACACTCCCTATCTCTGTAACCTCCTCCAGCCCCAACAACCCCTCCCTAGCTCTGTAACCTCCTCCAGCCCCGACAACCCTCCCTATCTCTGTAACTTTCTCCAGCCCCCTACAACCCTCCCTATCTCTGTAACTTCCTCCAGCCCCCGACAACCCTCCCTATCTCTGTAACCTCCTCCAGCCCACTACAACCCTCCCTATCTCTGGAACCTCCTCCAGCCCCTACAACCCTCCCTATCTCTGTAACCTCCTCCAGCCCCTACATCCCTCCCTAACTCTGTAATCTCCTCCAGCCCCCTACAACCCTCCCTACCTTGTCACCTCCTGCAACCCCTACAACCCTCCCTATCTCTGTAATCTCCTCCAGCCCCTACAACCCTCCCTATCTCTGTAACCTCCTCCAGCCCCTACAACCCTCCCTATCTCTGTAACCTCCTCCAGCCTCGACAACCCTCCGTATCTCTGTAACCTCCTCCAGTCCCTACATCCCTCCCTATCTCTGTAACCTCCTCCAGCCCCTACAACCCTCCCTATCTCTGTAACCTCCTCCAGCCCCTACAACCCTCCCTATCTCTGTAACCTCCTCCAGCCCCTACAGCCCTCCCTATCTCTGTAACCTCCTCCAGCCCCTACAACCCTCCCTATCTCTGTAACCTCCTCCAGCCCCTACAACCCTCCCTATCTCTGTAACTTCCTCCAGCCCCCTACAACCCTCCCTATCTCTGTAACTTCCTCCAGCCCCCTACAACCCTCCCTATCTCTGTAACCTCCTCCAGCCCCCTACAACCCTCCCTATCTCTGTAACCTCCTCCAGCCCCTACAACCCTCCCTATCTCTGTAACCTCCTCGAGCCCCTACATCCCTCCCTAACTCTGTAATCTCCTCCAGCCCCCTACAACCCTCCCTATCTCTGTCACCTCTTCCAGCCCCTACAACCCTCCCTATCTCTGTAATCTCCTCCAGCCCCTACAACCCTCCCTTTCTCTGTAACCTCCTCCAGCCCCTGCAACCCTCCCTATCTCTGTAACCTCCTCCAGCCTCTACAACCCTCCGTATCTCTGTAACCTCCTCCAGTCCCGACAACCCTCGCTATCTCTGTAACCTCCTCCAGCCCCCACAACCCTCCATATCTCTGTAACCTCCTCCAGCCCCTACAACCCTCCCTATCTCTGTAACCTCCTCCAGCCCCTACAGCCCTCCCTATCTCAGTAACCTCCTCCAGCCCCTACAACCCTCCCTATCTCTGTAACCTCCTCCAGCCCCCTACAACCCTCCCTATCTCTGTAACCTCCTCCAGCCCCCTACAACCCTCCCTATCTCTGTAACCTCCTCCAGCTCCTACAACCCTCCCTATCTCTGTAACCTCCTCAAGCCCCTACAACCCTCCCTATCTCTGTAACCTCCTCCAGCCCCTACAACCCTCCCTATCTCTGTAACCTCCTCCAGCCCCTACAACCCTCCCTATCTCTGTAACCTCCTCCAGCCCCTACAACCCTCCCTATCTCTGTAACCTCCTCCAGCCCCTACAACCCTCCCTATCTCTGTAACCTCCACCAGCCCCTACAACACTCCCTATCTCTGTAACCTCCTCCAGCCCCTACAACCCTCCCTATCTCTGTAACCTCCTCCAGCCCCTACAACCCTCCCTATCTCTGTAACCTCCTCCAGCCCCTACAACCCTCCCTATCTCTGTAACCTCCTCCAGCCACTACAACCCTCCGTATCTCTGTAACCTCCTCCAGTCCCTACAACCCTCCCTATCTCTGTAACCTCCTCCAGCCCCCTACAACCCTCCCTATCTCTGTAACCTCCTCCAGCTCCTACAACCCTCCCTATCTCTGTAACCTCCTCCAGCCCCTACAACCCTCCCTATCTCTGTAACCTCCTCCAGCCCCTGCAACCCGCCCTATCTCTGTAACCTACTCCAGCCCCAACAACCCCTCCCTAGCTCTGTAACCTCCTCCAGCCCCTACAACCCTCTCTATCTCTGTAACTTCCTCCAGCCCCCTACAACCCTCCCTATCTCTGTAACTTCCTCCAGCCGCCTACAACCCTCCCTATCTCTGTAACCTCCTCCAGCCCCTACAACCCTCCCTATCTCTGTAACCTCCTCCAGCCCCTACATCCCTCCCTAACTCTGTAATCTCCTCCAGCCCCCTACAACTCTCCCTATCTCTGTCACCACCTCCAGCCCCTACAACCCTCCCATCTCTGTAATCTCCTCCAGCCCCTACAACCCTCCCTATCTCTGTAACCTCCTCCAACCCCTACAACCCTCCCTATCACTGTAACCTCCTCCAGCCTCTACAACCCACCGTATCTCTGTAACCTCCTCCAGTCCCTACAACCCTCCCTATCTCTGTAAACTCCTCCAGCCCCTACAACCCTCCCTATCTCTGTAACCTCCTCCAGCCCCTACAACCCTCCCTATCTCTGTAACCTCCTCCAGCCCCTACAGCCCTCCCTATCTCTGTAGCCTCCTCCAGCCCCTACAACCCTCCCTATCTCTGTAACCTCCTCCAGCCCCCTACAACCCTCCCTATCTCTGTAACCTCCTCCAGCCCCCTACAACCCTCCCTATCTCTGTAACCTCCTCCAGCTCCTACAACCCTCCCTATCTCTGTAACCTCCACCAGCCCCTACAACCCTCCCTATCTCTGTAACCTCATCCAGCCCCTACAACCCTCCCTATCTCTGTAACCTCCTCCAGCCCCTACAACCCTCCCTATCTCTGTAACCTCCTCCAGCCCCTACAACCCTCCCTATCTCTGTAACCTCCTCCAGCCGCTACAACCCTCCCTATCTCTGTAAACTCCTCCAGCCCCTACAACCCTCCCTATCTCTGTAACCTCCTCCAGCCCCTACAACCCTCCCTATCTCTGTAACCTCCTCCAGCCCCTGCAAGCCTCCCTATCTCTGTAACCTCCTCCAGCCCCAACAACCCCTCCCTCGCTCTGCAACCTCCTCCAGCCCCTACAACCCTCTCTATCTCTGTAACTTCCTCCAGCCCCCTACAACCCTCCCTATCTCTGTAACTTCCTCCAGCCCCCTACAACCCTCCCTATCTCTGTAACCTCCTCCAGCCGCTACAAACCTCCCTATCTCTGGAACCTCCTCCAGCCCCTACAACCCTCCCTATCTCTGTAACCTCCTCCAGCCCCTACATCCCTCCCTAACTCTGTAATCTCCTCCAGCCCCCTACAACCCTCCCTATCTCTGTCACCTCCTCCAGCCCCTACAACCCTCCCTATCTCTGTAATCTCCTCCAGCCCCTACAACCCTCCCTATCTCTGTAACCTCCTCCAGCCCCTACAACCCTCCCTATCTCTGTAACCTCCTCCAGCCTCTACAACCCTCCGTATCTCTGTAACCTCCTCCAGTCCCTACAACCCTCCCTATCTCTGTAACCTCCTCCAGCCCCTACAACCCTCCCTATCTCTGTAACCTCCTCCAGCCCCTACAACCCTCCCTATCTCTGTAACCTCCTCCAGCCCCTACAGCCCTCCCTATCTCTGTAACCTCCTCCAGCCTCTACCAACCTCCCTATCTCTGTAACCTCCTCCAGCCCCTACAACCCTCCCTATCTCTGTAACTTCCTCCAGCCCCCTACAACCCTCGCTATCTCTGTAACTTCCTCCAGCCCCCTACAACCCTCCCTATCTCTGTAACCTCCTCCAGCCCCTACAACCCTCCCTAACTCTGTAACCTCCTCCAGCCCCTACAACCCTCCCTATCTCAGTAACCTCCTCCAGCCCCCTACAACCCTCCCTATCTCTGTAACTTCCTCCAGCCCCCTACAACCCTCCCTATCTCTGTAACCTCCTCCAGCCCCCTACAACCCTCCCTATCTCTGTAACCTCCTCCAGCCCCTACAACCTTCCCTATCTCTGTAACCTCCTCGAGCCCCTACATCCCTCCCTAAATCTGTAATCTCCTCCAGCCCCCTACAACCCTCCCTATCTCTGTCACCACCTCCAGCCCCTACAACCCTCCCTATCTCTGTAATCTCCTCCAGCCCCTACAGCCCTCCCTATCTCTGTAACATCCTCCAGCCCCTACAACCCTCCCTATCTCTGTAACCTCCTCCAGCCTCTACAACCCTCTGTATCTCTGTAACCTCCTCCAGTCCCTACCACCCTCCCTATCTCTGTAACCTCCTCCAGCCCCTACAACCCTCCCTATCTCTGTAACCTCCTCCAGCCCCTACAACCCTCCCTATCTCTGTAACCTCCTCCAGCCCCTACAGCCCTCCCTATCTCTGTAACCTCCTCCAGCCCCTACAACCCTCCCTATCTCTGTAACCTCCTCCAGCCCCCTACAACCCTCCCTATCTCTGTAACCTCCTCCGGCCCCCTACAACCCTCCCTATCTCTGTAACCTCCTCCAGCTCCTACAACCCTCCCTATCTCTGTAACCTCCTCCAGCCCCTACAACCCTCCCTATCTCTGTAACCTCATCCAGCCCCTACAACCCTCCCTATCTCTGTAACCTCCTCCAGCCCCTACAACCCTCCCTATCTCTGTAACCTCCTCCAGCCCCTACAACCCTCCCTATCTCTGTAACCTCCTCCAGCCCCTACAAATCTCCCTATCTCTGTAACCTCCTCCAGCCCCTACAACCCTCCCTATCTCTGTAACCTCCTCCAGCCCCTACAACCCTCCCTATCTCTGTAACCTCCTCCAGCCCCTACAACCCTCCCTATCTCTGTAACCTCCTCCAGCCCCTACAACCCTCCCTATCTCTGTAACCTCCTCCAGCCCCTGCAACCCTCCGTATCTCTGTAACCTCCTCCAGTCCCTACAACCCCCCCATCTCTGTAACCTCCTCCAGCCCCTACAACCCTCCCTATCTCTGTAAACTCCTCCAGCCCCTACCACCCTCCCTATCTCTGTAACTTCCTCCAGCCCCTACAACCCTCCCTATCTCTGTAACCTCCTCCAGCCCCCTACAACCCTCCCTATCTCTGTAACCTCCTCCAGCCCCCTACAACCCTCCCTATCTCTGTAACCTCCTCCAGCTCCTACAACCCTCCCTATCTCTGTAACCTCCTCCAGCCCCTACTACCCTCCCTATCTCTGTAACCTCCTCCAGCCCCTGCAACCCTCCCTATCTCTGTAACCTCCTCCAGACCCAACAACCCCTCCCTAGCTCTGTAACCTCCTCCAGCCCCTACAACCCTCCCTATCTCTGTAACTTCCTCCAGCTCCCTACAACCCTCCCTATCTCTGTAACTTCCTCCAGCCCCCTACAACCCTCCCTATCTCTGTAACCTCCTCCAGCCCCCTACAACCCTCCCTATCTCTGTAACCTCCTCCAGCCCCTACAACCCTCCCTATCTCTGTAACCTCCTCCAGCACCTACATCCCTCCCTAACTCTGTAATCTCCTCCAGCCCCCGACAACCCTCCCTATCTCTGTAACCTCCTCCAGCCCCTACAACCCTCCCTCTCTCTGTAATCTCCTCCAGCCCCTACAACCCTCCCTATCTCTGTAATCTCCTCCAGCCCCTGCAACACTCCCTATCTCTGTAACCTCCTCCAGCCCCAACAACCCCTCCCTAGCTCTGTAACCTCCCTCCAGCCCCTACAACCCTCCCTATCTCTGTAACTTTCTCCAGCCCCCTACAACCCCTCCCTATCTCTGTAACCTCCTCCAGCCCACTACAACCCTCCCTATCTCTGGAACCTCCTCCAGCCCCTACAACCCTCCCTATCTCTGTAACCTCCTCCAGCCCCTACATCCCTCCCTAACTCTGTAATCTCCTCCAGCCCCCTACAACCCTCCCTACCTTGTCACTTCCTCCAGCCCCTACAACCCTCCCTATCTCTGTAATCTCCTCCAGCCCCTACAACCCTCCCTATCTCTGTAACCTCCTCCAGCCCCTACAACCCTCCCGATCTCTGTAACATCCTCCAGCCTCTACAACCCTCCGTATCTCTGTAACCTCCTCCAGTCCCTACAACCCTCCCTATCTCTGTAACCTCCTCCAGCCCCTACAACCCTCCCTATCTCTGTAACCTCCTCCAGCCCCTACAACCCTCCCTATCTCTGTAACCTCCTCCAGCCCCTACAGCCCCTCCTATCTTAACCTCCTCCAGCCCCTACAACCCTCCCTATCTCTGTAACCTCCTCGAGCCCCTACACCCCTCCCTAACTCTGTAATCTCCTCCAGCCCCCTACAACCCTCCCTATCTCTGTCACCTCCTCCAGCCCCTACAACCCTCCCTATCTCTGTAATCTCCTCCAGCCCCTGCAACCCTCCCTATCTCTGTAACCTCCTCCAGCCCCTGCAACCCTCCCTATCTCTGTAACCTCCTCCAGCCTCTACAACCCTCCGTATCTCTGTAACCTCCTCCAGTCCCTACAACCCTCGCTATCTCTGTAACCTCCTCCAGCCCCCACAACACTCCCTATCTCTGTAACCTCCTCCAGCCCCTACAACCCTCCCTATCTCTGTAACCTCCTCCAGCCCTACAGCCCTCCCTATCTCTGTAACCTCCTCCAGCCCCTACAACCCTCCCTATCTCTGTAACCTCCTCCAGCCCCCTACAACCCTCCCTATCTCTGTAACCTCCTCCAGCCCCCTACAACCCTCCCTATCTCTGTAACCTCCTCCAGCTCCTACAACCATCCCTATCTCTGTAACCTCCTCCAGCCCCTACAACCCTCCCAATCTCTGTAACCTCCTCCAGCCCCTACAACCCTCCCTATCTCTGTAACCTCCTCCAGCCCCTACAACCCTCCCTATCTCTGTAACCTCCTGCAGCCCCTACAACCCTCCCTATCTCTGTAACCTCCTCCAGCCCCTACAACCCTCCCTATCTCTGTAACCTCCTCCAGCCCCTACAGCCCTCCCTATCTCTGTAACCTCCTCTAGCCTCTACCAACCTCCCTATCTCTGTAACCTCCTCCAGCCCCTACAACCCTCCCTATCTCTGTAACTTCCTCCAGCCCCCTACAACCCTCGCTATCTCTGTAACTTCCTCCAGCCCCCTACAACCCTCCCTATCTCTGTAACCTCCTCCAGCCCCCTACAACCCTCCCTATCTCTGTAACCTCCTCCAGCCCCTACAACCCTCCCTATCTCTGTAACTTCCTCGAGCCCCTACATCCCTCCTAAATCTGTAATCTCCTCCAGCCCCCTACAACCCTCCCTATCTGTGTCACCACCTCCAGCCCCTACAACCCTCCCTATCTCTGTAATCTCCTCCAGCCCCTACAACCCTCCCTATCTCTGTAACATCCTCCAGCCCCTACAACCCTCCCTATCTCTGTAACCTCCTCCAGCCTCTACAACCCTCTGTATCTCTGTAACCTCCTCCAGTTCCTACCACCCTCCCTATCTCTGTAACCTCCTCCAGCCCCTACAACCCTCCCTATCTCTGTAACCTCCTCCAGCCCCTACAGCCCTCCCTATCTCTGTAACCTCCTCCAGCCCCTACAACCCTCCCTATCTCTGTAACCTCCTCCAGCCCCCTACAACCCTCCCCTATCTCTGTAACCTCCTCCAGCCCCCACAACACTCCCTATCTCTGTAACCTCCTCCAGCCCCTACAACCCTCCCTATCTCTGTAACCTCCTCCAGCCCCTACAGCCCTCCCTATCTCTGTAACCTCCTCCAGCCCCTACAACCCACCCTATCTCTGTAACCTCCTCCAGCCCCCTACAACCCTCCCTATCTCTGTAACCTCCTCCAGCCCCCTACAACCCTCCCTATCTCTGTAACCTCCTCCAGCTCCTACAACCCTCCCTATCTCTGTAACCTCCTCCAGCCCCTACAACCCTCCCAATCTCTGTAACCTCCTCCAGCCCCTACAACCCTCCCTATCTCTGTAACCTCCTCCAGCCCCTACAACCCTCCCTATCTCTGTAACCTCCTGCAGCCCCTACAACCCTCCCTATCTCTGTAACCTCCTCCAGCCCCTACAACCCTCCCTATCTCTGTAACCTCCTCCAGCCCCTACAGCCCTCCCTATCTCTGTAAACTCCTCTAGCCTCTACCAACCTCCCTATCTCTGTAACCTTCTCCAGCCCCTACAACCCTCCCTATCTCTGTAACTTCCTCCAGCCCCCTACAACCCTCGCTATCTCTGTAACTTCCTCCAGCCCCCTACAACCCTCCCTATCTCTGTAACCTCCTCCAGCCCCCTACAACCCTCCCTATCTCTGTAACCTCCTCCAGCCCCTACAACCTTCCCTATCTCTGTAACCTCCTCGAGCCCCTACATCCCTCCCTAAATCTGTAATCTCCTCCAGCCCCCTACAACCCTCCCTATCTCTGTCACCACCTCCAGCCCCTACAACCCTCCCTATCTCTGTAATCTCCTCCAGCCCCTACAACCCTCCCTATCTCTGTAACATCCTCCAGCCCCTACAACCCTCCCTATCTCTGTAACCTCCTCCAGCCTCTACAACCCTCTGTATCTCTGTAACCTCCTCCAGTCCCTACCACCCTCCCTATCTCTGTAACCTCCTCCAGCCCCTACAACCCTCCCTATCGCTGTAACCTCCTCCAGCCCCTACAACCCTCCCTATCTCTGTAACCTCCTCCAGCCCCTACAGCCCTCCCTATCTCTGTAACCTCCTCCAGCCCCTACAACCCTCCCTATCTCTGTAACCTCCTCCAGCCCCCTACAACCCTCCCTATCTCTGTAACCTCCTCCGGCCCCCTACAACCCTCCCTATCTCTGTAACCTCCTCCAGCTCCTACAACCCTCCCTATCTCTGTAACCTCCTCCAGCCCCTACAACCCTCCCTATCTCTGTAACCTCATCCAGCCCCTACAACCCTCCCTATCTCTGTAACCTCCTCCAGCCCCTACAACCCTCCCTATCTCTGTAACCTCCTCCAGCCCCTACAACCCTCCCTATCTCTGTAACCTCCTCCAGCCCCTACAACGCTCCCTATCTCTGTAACCTCCTCCAGCCCCTACAACCCTCCCTATCTCTGTAACCTCCTCCAGCCCCTACAACCCTCCCTATCTCTGTAACCTCCTCCAGCCCCTACAACCCTCCCTATCTCTGTAACCTCCTCCAGCCCCTACAACCCTCCCTATCTCTGTAACCTCCTCCAGCCCCTGCAACCCTTCTTATCTCTGTAACCTCCTCCAGTCCCTACAACCCCCCCTATCTCTGTAACCTCCTCCAGCCCCTACAACCCTCCCTATCTCTGTAAACTCCTCCAGCCCCTACAACCCTCCCTATCTCTGTAACTTCCTCCAGCCCCTACAAACCTCCCTATCTCTGTAACCTCCTCCAGCCCCCTACAACCCTCCCTATCTCTGTAACCTCCTCCAGCCCCCTACAACCCTCCCTATCTCTGTAACCTCCTCCAGCTCCTACAACCCTCCCTATCTCTGTAACCTCCTCCAGCCCCTACTACCCTCCCTATCTCTGTAACCTCCTCCAGCCCCTGCAACCCTCCCTATCTCTGTAACCTCCTCCAGCCCCAACAACCCCTCCCTAGCTCTGTAAACTCCTCCTGCCCCTACAACCCTCCCTATCTCTGTAACTTCCTCCAGCTCCCTACAACCCTCCCTATCTCTGTAACTTCCTCCAGCCCCCTACAACCCTCCCTATCTCTGTAACCTCCTCCAGCCCCCTACAACCCTCCCTATCTCTGTAACCTCCTCCAGCCCCTACAACCCTCCCTATCTCTGTAACCTCCTCCAGCACCTACATCCCTCCCTAACTCTGTAATCTCCTCCAGCCCCCGACAACCCTCCCTATCTCTGTAACCTCCTCCAGCCCCTACAACCCTCCCTCTCTCTGTAATCTCCTCCAGCCCCTACAACCCTCCCTATCTCTGTAATCTCCTCCAGCCCCTGCAACACTCCCTATCTCTGTAACCTCCTCCAGCCCCAACAACCCCTCCCTAGCTCTGTAACCTCCTCCAGCCCCTACAACCCTCCCTATCTCTGTAACTTTCTCCAGCCCCCTACAACCCTCCCTATATCTGTAACCTCCTCCAGCCCACTACAACCCTCCCTATCTCTGGAACCTCCTCCAGCCCCTACAACCCTCCCTATCTCTGTAACCTCCTCCAGCCCCTACATCCCTCCCTAACTCTGTAATCTCCTCCAGCCCCCTACAACCCTCCCTACCTTGTCACCTCCTCCAGCCCCTACAACCCACCCTATCTCTGTAATCTCCTCCAGCCCCTACAACCCTCCCTATCTCTGTAACCTCCTCCAGCCCCTACAACCCTCCCCATCTCTGTAACATCCTCCAGCCTCTACAACCCTCCGTATCTCTGTAACCTCCTCCAGTCCCTACAACCCTCCCTATCTCTGTAACCTCCTCCAGCCCCTACAACCGTCCCTATCTCTGTAACCTCCTCCAGCCCCTACAACCCTCCCTATCTCTGTAACCTCCTCCAGCCCCTACAGCCCTCCCTATCACTGTAACCTCCTCCAGCCCCTACAACCCTCCCTATCTCTGTAACCTCCTCCAGCCCCTACAACCCTCCCTATCTCTGTAACTTCCTCCAGCCCCCTACAACCCTCCCTATCTCTGTAACATCCTCCAGCCCCCTACAACCCTCCCTATCTCTGTAACCTCCTCCAGCCCCTACAACCCTCCCTATCTCTGTAACCTCCTCGAGCCCCTACATCCCTCCCTAACTCTGTAATCTCCTCCAGCCCCCTACAACCCTCCCTATCTCTGTCACCTCCTCCAGCCACTACAACCCTCCATATCTCTGTAATCTCCTCCAGCCCCTACAACCCTCCCTATCTCTGTAACCTCCTCCAGCCCCTGCAACCGTCCCTATCTCTGTAACCTCCTGCAGCCTCTACAACCCTCCGTATCTCTGTAACCTCCTCCAGTCCCTACAACCCTCGCTATCTCTGTAACCTCCTCCAGCCCCCACAACACTCCCTATCTCTGTAACCTCCTCCAGCCCCTACAACCCTCCCTATCTCTGTAACCTCCTCCAGCCCCTACAGCCCTCCCTATCTCTGTAACCTCCTCCAGCCCCTACAACCCTCCCTATCTCTGTAACCTCCTCCAGCCCCCTACAACCCTCCCTATCTCTGTAACCTCCTCCAGCCCCCTACAACCCTCCCTATCTCTGTAACCTCCTCCAGCTCCTACAACCCTCCCTATCTCTGTAACCTCCTCCAGCCCCTACAACCCTCCCTATCTCTGTAACCTCCTCCAGCCCCTACAACCCTCCCTATCTCTGTAACCTCCTCCAGCCCCTACAACCCTCCCTATCTCTGTAACCTCCTGCAGCCCCTACAACCCTCCCTATCTCTGTAACCTCCTCCAGCCCCTACAACCCTCCCTATCTCTGTAACCTCCACCAGCCCCTACAACACTCCCTATCTCTGTAACCTCCTCCAGCCCCTACAACCCTCCCTATCTCTGTAACCTCCTCCAGCCCCGACAACCCTCCCTATCTCTGTAACCTCCTCCAGCCCCTACAACCCTCCCTATCTCTGTAACCTCCTCCAGCCCCTACAACCCTCCGTATCTCTGTAACCTCCTCCAGTCCCTACAACCCTCCCTATCTCTGTAACCTCCTCCAGCCCCCTACAACCCTCCCTATCTCTGTAACCTCCTCCAGCTCCTACAACCCTCCCTATCTCTGTAACCTCCTCCAGCCGCTACAACCCTCCCTATCTCTGTAACCTCCTCCAGCCCCTGCAACCCTCCCTATCTCTGTAACCTCCTCCAGCCCCAACAACCCCTCCCTAGCTCTGTAACCTCCTCCAGCCCCTACAACCCTCTCTATCTCTGTAACTTCCTCCAGCCCCCTACAACCCTCCCTATCTCTGTAACTTCCTCCAGCCCCCTACAACCCTCCCTATCTCTGTAACCTCCTCCAGCCCCCTACAACCCTCCCTATCTCTGGAACCTCTTCCAGCCCCTACAACCCTCCCTATCTCTGTATCCTCCTCCAGCCTCTACAACGCTCCGTATCTCTGTAACCTCCTCCAGTCCCTACAACCCTCCCTATCTCTGTAACCTCCTCCAGCCCCTCCAACCCTCCCTATCTCTGTAACCTCCTCCAGCCCCTACAACCCTCCCTATCTCTGTAACCTCCTCCAGCCCCTACAGCCCTCCCTATCTCTGTAACCTCCTCCAGCCCCTACAACCCTCCCTATCTCTGTAACCTCCTCCAGCCCCTACAAACCTCCCTATCTCTGTATCTTCCTCCAGCCCCCTACAACCCTCCCTATCTCTGTAACTTCCTCCAGCCCCTACAACCATCCCTATCTCTGTAACCTCCTCCAGCCCCCTACAACCCTCCCTATCTCTGTAACCTCCTCCAGCCCCTACAACCCTCCCTATCTCTGTAACCTCCTCCAGCCCCTACATCCCTCCCTAACTCTGTAATCTCCTCCAGCCCCCTACAACCCTCCCTATCTCTGTCACCACCTCCAGCCCCTACAACCCTCCCATCTCTGTAATCTCCTCCAGCCCCTACAACCCTCCCTATCTCTGTAACCTCCTCCAGCCCCTACAACCCTCCCTATCTCTGTAACCTCCTCCAGCCTCTACAACCCACCGTATCTCTGTAACCTCCTCCAGTCCCTACAACCCTCCCTATCTCTGTAAACTCCTCCAGCCACTACAACCCTCCCTATCTCTGTAACCTCCTCCAGCCCCTACAACCCTCCCTATCTCTGTAACCTCCTCCAGCCCCTACAGCCCTCCCTATCTCTGTAACCTCCTCCAGCCCCTACAACCCTCCCTATCTCTGTAACCTCCTCCAGCCCCCTACAACCCTCCCTATCTCTGTAACCTCCTCCAGCCCCCTACAACCCTCCCTATCTCTGTAACCTCCTCCAGCTCCTACAACCCTCCCTATCTCTGTAACCTCCTCCAGCCCCTACAACCCTCCCTATCTCTGTAACCTCATCCAGCCCCTACAACCCTCCCTATCTCTGTAACCACCTCCAGCCCCTACAACCCTCCCTATCTCTGTAACCTCCTCCAGCCCCTACAACCCTCCCTATCTCTGTAACCTCCTCCAGCCGCTACAACCCTCCCTATCTCTGTAACCTCCTCCAGCCCCTACAACCCTCCCTATCTCTGTAACCTCCTCCAGCCCCTACAACCGTCCCTATCTCTGTAACCTCCTCCAGCCCCTACAAGCCTCCCTATCTCTGTAACCTCCTCCAGCCCCAACAACCCCTCCCTCGCTCTGCAACCTCCTCCAGCCCCTACAACCCTCTCTATCTCTGTAACTTCCTCCAGCCCCCTACAACCCTCCCTATCTCTGTAACTTCCTCCAGCCCCTTACAACCCTCCCTATCTCTGTAACCTCCTCCAGCCGCTACTAACCTCCCTATCTCTGGAACCTCCTCCAGCCCCTACAACCCTCCCTATCTCTGTAACCTCCTCCAGCCCCTACATCCCTCCCTAACTCTGTAATCTCCTCCAGCCCCCTACAACCCTCCCTATCTCTGTCACCTCCTCCAGCCCCTACAACCCTCCCTATCTCTGTAACCTCCTCCAGCCCCCTACAACCCTCCCTATCTCTGTAACCTCCTCCAGCCCCCTACAACCCTCCCTATCTCTGTAACCTCCTCCAGCTCCTACAACCCTCCCTATCTCTGTAACCTCCTCCAGCCCCTACAACCCTCCCTATCTCTGTAACCTCATCCAGCCCCTACAACCCTCCCTATCTCTGTAACCACCTCCAGCCCCTACAACCCTCCCTATCTCTGTAACCTCCTCCAGCCCCTACAACCCTCCCTATCTCTGTAACCTCCTCCAGCCGCTACAACCCTCCCTATCTCTGTAACCTCCTCCAGCCCCTACAACCCTCCCTATCTCTGTAACCTCCTCCAGCCCCTACAACCGTCCCTATCTCTGTAACCTCCTCCAGCCCCTACAAGCCTCCCTATCTCTGTAACCTCCTCCAGCCCCAACAACCCCTCCCTCGCTCTGCAACCTCCTCCAGCCCCTACAACCCTCCCTATCTCTGTAACTTCCTCCAGCCCCCTACAACCCTCCCTATCTCTGTAACTTCCTCCAGCCCCTTACAACCCTCCCTATCTCTGTAACCTCCTCCAGCCGCTACTAACCTCCCTATCTCTGGAACCTCCTCCAGCCCCTACAACCCTCCCTATCTCTGTAACCTCCTCCAGCCCCTACATCCCTCCCTAACTCTGTAATCTCCTCCAGCCCCCTACAACCCTCCCTATCTCTGTCACCTCCTCCAGCCCCTACAACACTCCCTATCTCTGTAATCTCCTCCAGCCCCTACAACCCTCCCTATCTCTGTAACCTCCTCCAGCCCCTACAACCCTCCCTATCTCTGTAACCTCCTCCAGCCTCTACAACCCTCCGTATCTCTGTAACCTCCTCCAGTCCCTACAACCCTCCCTATCTCTGTAACCTCCTCCAGCCCCTACAACGCTCCCTATCTCTGTAACCTCCTCCAGCCCCTACAACCCTCCCTATCTCTGTAACCTCCTCCAGCCCCTACAGCCCTCCCTATTTCTGTAACCTCCTCCAGCCTCTACCAACCTCCCTATCTCTGCAACCTCCTCCAGCCCCTACAACCCTCCCTATCTCTGTAACTTCCTCCAGCCCCCTACAACCCTCGCTATCTCTGTAACTTCCTCCAGCCCCCTACAACCCTCCCTATCTCTGTAACCTCCTCCAGCCCCTACAACCCTCCCTATCTCTGTAACCTCCTCCAGCCCCTACAACCTTCCCTATCTCTGTAACCTCCTCGAGCCCCTACATCCCTCCCTAAATCTGTAATCTCCTCCAGCCCCCTACAACCCTCCCTATCTCTGTCACGACCTCCAGCCCCTACAACCCTCCCTATCTCTGTAATCTCCTCCAGCCCCTCAACCCTCCCTATCTCTGTAACATCCTCCAGCCCCTACAACCCTCCCTATCTCTGTAACCTCCTCCAGCCTCTACAACCCTCCGTATCTCTGTAACCTCCTCCAGTCCCTACAACCCTCCCTATCTCTGTAACTTCCTCCAGCCCCTACAACCCTCCCTAACTCTGTAACCTCCTCCAGCCCCTACAACCCTCCCTATCTCTGTAACCTCCTCCAGCCCCTACAGCCCTCCCTATCTCTGTAACCTCCTCCAGCCCCTACATCCCTCCCTATCTCTGTAACCTCCTCCAGCCCCCTACAACCCTCCCTATCTCTGTAACCTCCTCCGGCCCCCTACAACCCTCCCTATCTCTGTAACCTCCTCCAGCCCCTACAACCCTCCCTATCTCTGTAAACTCCTCTAGCCTCTACCAACCTCCCTATCTCTGTAACCTTCTCCAGCCCCTACAACCCTCCCTATCTCTGTAACTTCCTCCAGCCCCCTACAACCCTCGCTATCTCTGTAACTTCCTCCAGCCCCCTACAACCCTCCCTATCTCTGTAACCTCCTCCAGCCCCCTACAACCCTCCCTATCTCTGTAACCTCCTCCAGCCCCTACAACCTTCCCTATCTCTGTAACCTCCTCGAGCCCCTACATCCCTCCCTAAATCTGTAATCTCCTCCAGCCCCCTACAACCCTCCCTATCTCTGTCACCACCTCCAGCCCCTACAACCCTCCCTATCTCTGTAATCTCCTCCAGCCCCTACAACCCTCCCTATCTCTGTAACATCCTCCAGCCCCTACAACCCTCCCTATCTCTGTAACCTCCTCCAGCCTCTACAACCCTCTGTATCTCTGTAACCTCCTCCAGTCCCTACCACCCTCCCTATCTCTGTAACCTCCTCCAGCCCCTACAACCCTCCCTATCGCTGTAACCTCCTCCAGCCCCTACAACCCTCCCTATCTCTGTAACCTCCTCCAGCCCCTACAGCCCTCCCTATCTCTGTAACCTCCTCCAGCCCCTACAACCCTCCCTATCTCTGTAACCTCCTCCAGCCCCCTACAACCCTCCCTATCTCTGTAACCTCCTCCGGCCCCCTACAACCCTCCCTATCTCTGTAACCTCCTCCAGCTCCTACAACCCTCCCTATCTCTGTAACCTCCTCCAGCCCCTACAACCCTCCCTATCTCTGTAACCTCATCCAGCCCCTACAACCCTCCCTATCTCTGTAACCTCCTCCAGCCCCTACAACCCTCCCTATCTCTGTAACCTCCTCCAGCCCCTACAACCCTCCCTATCTCTGTAACCTCCTCCAGCCCCTACAACGCTCCCTATCTCTGTAACCTCCTCCAGCCCCTACAACCCTCCCTATCTCTGTAACCTCCTCCAGCCCCTACAACCCTCCCTATCTCTGTAACCTCCTCCAGCCCCTACAACCCTCCCTATCTCTGTAACCTCCTCCAGCCCCTACAACCCTCCCTATCTCTGTAACCTCCTCCAGCCCCTGCAACCCTTCTTATCTCTGTAACCTCCTCCAGTCCCTACAACCCCCCCTATCTCTGTAACCTCCTCCAGCCCCTACAACCCTCCCTATCTCTGTAAACTCCTCCAGCCCCTACAACCCTCCCTATCTCTGTAACTTCCTCCAGCCCCTACAAACCTCCCTATCTCTGTAACCTCCTCCAGCCCCCTACAACCCTCCCTATCTCTGTAACCTCCTCCAGCCCCCTACAACCCTCCCTATCTCTGTAACCTCCTCCAGCTCCTACAACCCTCCCTATCTCTGTAACCTCCTCCAGCCCCTACTACCCTCCCTATCTCTGTAACCGCCTCCAGCCCCTGCAACCCTCCCTATCTCTGTAACCTCCTCCAGCCCCAACAACCCCTCCCTAGCTCTGTAAACTCCTCCTGCCCCTACAACCCTCCCTATCTCTGTAACTTCCTCCAGCTCCCTACAACCCTCCCTATCTCTGTAACTTCCTCCAGCCCCTACAACCCTCCCTATCTCTGTAACCTCCTCCAGCCCCCTACAACCCTCCCTATCTCTGTAACCTCCTCCAGCCCCTACAACCCTCCCTATCTCTGTAACCTCCTCCAGCACCTACATCCCTCCCTAACTCTGTAATCTCCTCCAGCCCCCGACAACCCTCCCTATCTCTGTAACCTCCTCCAGCCCCTACAACCCTCCCTCTCTCTGTAATCTCCTCCAGCCCCTACAACCCTCCCTATCTCTGTAATCTCCTCCAGCCCCTGCAACACTCCCTATCTCTGTAACCTCCTCCAGCCCCAACAACCCCTCCCTAGCTCTGTAACCTCCTCCAGCCCCTACAACCCTCCCTATCTCTGTAACTTTCTCCAGCCCCCTACAACCCTCCCTATATCTGTAACCTCCTCCAGTCTCTGGAACCTCCTCCAGCCCCTACAACCCTCCCTATCTCTGTAACCTCCTCCAGCCCCTACATCCCTCCCTAACTCTGTAATCTCCTCCAGCCCCCTACAACCCTCCCTACCTTGTCACCTCCTCCAGCCCCTACAACCCACCCTATCTCTGTAATCTCCTCCAGCCCCTACAACCCTCCCTATCTCTGTAACCTCCTCCAGCCCCTACAACCCTCCCCATCTCTGTAACATCCTCCAGCCTCTACAACCCTCCGTATCTCTGTAACCTCCTCCAGTCCCTACAACCCTCCCTATCTCTGTAACCTCCTCCAGCCCCTACAACCGTCCCTATCTCTGTAACCTCCTCCAGCCCCTACAACCCTCCCTATCTCTGTAACCTCCTCCAGCCCCTACAGCCCTCCCTATCACTGTAACCTCCTCCAGCCCCTACAACCCTCCCTATCTCTGTAACCTCCTCCAGCCCCTACAACCCTCCCTATCTCTGTAACTTCCTCCAGCCCCCTACAACCCTCCCTATCTCTGTAACATCCTCCAGCCCCCTACAACCCTCCCTATCTCTGTAACCTCCTCCAGCCCCTACAACCCTCCCTATCTCTGTAACCTCCTCGAGCCCCTACATCCCTCCCTAACTCTGTAATCTCCTCCAGCCCCCTACAACCCTCCCTATCTCTGTCACCTCCTCCAGCCACTACAACCCTCCATATCTCTGTAATCTCCTCCAGCCCCTACAACCCTCCCTATCTCTGTAACCTCCTCCAGCCCCTGCAACCGTCCCTATCTCTGTAACCTCCTGCAGCCTCTACAACCCTCCGTATCTCTGTAACCTCCTCCAGTCCCTACAACCCTCGCTATCTCTGTAACCTCCTCCAGCCCCCACAACACTCCCTATCTCTGTAACCTCCTCCAGCCCCTACAACCCTCCCTATCTCTGTAACCTCCTCCAGCCCCTACAGCCCTCCCTATCTCTGTAACCTCCTCCAGCCCCTACAACCCTCCCTATCTCTGTAACCTCCTCCAGCCCCCTACAACCCTCCCTATCTCTGTAACCTCCTCCAGCCCCCTACAACCCTCCCTATCTCTGTAACCTCCTCCAGCTCCTACAACCCTCCCTATCTCTGTAACCTCCTCCAGCCCCTACAACCCTCCCTATCTCTGTAACCTCCTCCAGCCCCTACAACCCTCCCTATCTCTGTAACCTCCTCCAGCCCCTACAACCCTCCCTATCTCTGTAACCTCCTGCAGCCCCTACAACCCTCCCTATCTCTGTAACCTCCTCCAGCCCCTACAACCCTCCCTATCTCTGTAACCTCCACCAGCCCCTACAACACTCCCTATCTCTGTAACCTCCTCCAGCCCCTACAACCCTCCCTATCTCTGTAACCTCCTCCAGCCCCGACAACCCTCCCTATCTCTGTAACCTCCTCCAGCCCCTACAACCCTCCCTATCTCTGTAACCTCCTCCAGCCCCTACAACCCTCCGTATCTCTGTAACCTCCTCCAGTCCCTACAACCCTCCCTATCTCTGTAACCTCCTCCAGCCCCCTACAACCCTCCCTATCTCTGTAACCTCCTCCAGCTCCTACAACCCTCCCTATCTCTGTAACCTCCTCCAGCCGCTACAACCCTCCCTATCTCTGTAACCTCCTCCAGCCCCTGCAACCCTCCCTATCTCTGTAACCTCCTCCAGCCCCAACAACCCCTCCCTAGCTCTGTAACCTCCTCCAGCCCCTACAACCCTCTCTATCTCTGTAACTTCCTCCAGCCCCCTACAACCCTCCCTATCTCTGTAACTTCCTCCAGCCCCCTACAACCCTCCCTATCTCTGTAACCTCCTCCAGCCCCCTACAACCCTCCCTATCTCTGGAACCTCTTCCAGCCCCTACAACCCTCCCTATCTCTGTATCCTCCTCCAGCCTCTACAACGCTCCGTATCTCTGTAACCTCCTCCAGTCCCTACAACCCTCCCTATCTCTGTAACCTCCTCCAGCCCCTCCAACCCTCCCTATCTCTGTAACCTCCTCCAGCCCCTACAACCCTCCCTATCTCTGTAACCTCCTCCAGCCCCTACAGCCCTCCCTATCTCTGTAACCTCCTCCAGCCCCTACAACCCTCCCTATCTCTGTAACCTCCTCCAGCCCCTACAAACCTCCCTATCTCTGTATCTTCCTCCAGCCCCCTACAACCCTCCCTATCTCTGTAACTTCCTCCAGCCCCTACAACCATCCCTATCTCTGTAACCTCCTCCAGCCCCCTACAACCCTCCCTATCTCTGTAACCTCCTCCAGCCCCTACAACCCTCCCTATCTCTGTAACCTCCTCCAGCCCCTACATCCCTCCCTAACTCTGTAATCTCCTCCAGCCCCCTACAAACCTCCCTATCTCTGTCACCACCTCCAGCCCCTACAACCCTCCCATCTCTGTAATCTCCTCCAGCCCCTACAACCCTCCCTATCTCTGTAACCTCCTCCAGCCCCTACAACCCTCCCTATCTCTGTAACCTCCTCCAGCCTCTACAACCCACCGTATCTCTGTAACCTCCTCCAGTCCCTACAACCCTCCCTATCTCTGTAAACTCCTCCAGCCACTACAACCCTCCCTATCTCTGTAACCTCCTCCAGCCCCTACAACCCTCCCTATCTCTGTAACCTCCTCCAGCCCCTACAGCCCTCCCTATCTCTGTAACCTCCTCCAGCCCCTACAACCCTCCCTATCTCTGTAACCTCCTCCAGCCCCCTACAACCCTCCCTATCTCTGTAACCTCCTCCAGCCCCCTACAACCCTCCCTATCTCTGTAACCTCCTCCAGCTCCTACAACCCTCCCTATCTCTGTAACCTCCTCCAGCCCCTACAACCCTCCCTATCTCTGTAACCTCATCCAGCCCCTACAACCCTCCCTATCTCTGTAACCACCTCCAGCCCCTACAACCCTCCCTATCTCTGTAACCTCCTCCAGCCCCTACAACCCTCCCTATCTCTGTAACCTCCTCCAGCCGCTACAACCCTCCCTATCTCTGTAACCTCCTCCAGCCCCTACAACCCTCCCTATCTCTGTAACCTCCTCCAGCCCCTACAACCGTCCCTATCTCTGTAACCTCCTCCAGCCCCTACAAGCCTCCCTATCTCTGTAACCTCCTCCAGCCCCAACAACCCCTCCCTCGCTCTGCAACCTCCTCCAGCCCCTACAACCCTCTCTATCTCTGTAACTTCCTCCAGCCCCCTACAACCCTCCCTATCTCTGTAACTTCCTCCAGCCCCTTACAACCCTCCCTATCTCTGTAACCTCCTCCAGCCGCTACTAACCTCCCTATCTCTGGAACCTCCTCCAGCCCCTACAACCCTCCCTATCTCTGTAACCTCCTCCAGCCCCTACATCCCTCCCTAACTCTGTAATCTCCTCCAGCCCCCTACAACTCTCCCTATCTCTGTCACCTCCTCCAGCCCCTACAACACTCCCTATCTCTGTAATCTCCTCCAGCCCCTACAACCCTCCCTATCTCTGTAACCTCCTCCAGCCCCTACAACCCTCCCTATCTCTGTAACCTCCTCCAGCCTCTACAACCCTCCGTATCTCTGTAACCTCCTCCAGTCCCTACAACCCTCCCTATCTCTGTAACCTCCTCCAGCCCCTACAACCCTCCCTATCTCTGTAACCTCCTCCAGCCCCTACAACCCTCCCTATCTCTGTAACCTCCTCCAGCCCCTACAGCCCTCCCTATCTCTGTAACCTCCTCCAGCCTCTACCAACCTCCCTATCTCTGTAACCTCCTCCAGCCCCTACAACCCTCCCTATCTCTGTAACCTCCTCCAGCCCCCTACAACCCTCCCTATCTCTGGAACCTCTTCCAGCCCCTACAACCCTCCCTATCTCTGTATCCTCCTCCAGCCTCTACAACGCTCCGTATCTCTGTAACCTCCTCCAGTCCCTACAACCCTCCCTATCTCTGTAACCTCCTCCAGCCCCTACAACCCTCCCTATCTCTGTAACCTCCTCCAGCCCCTACAACCCTCCCTATCTCTGTAACCTCCTCCAGCCCCTACAGCCCTCCCTATCTCTGTAACCTCCTCCAGCCCCTACAACCCTCCCTATCTCTGTAACCTCCTCCAGCCCCTACAAACCTCCCTATCTCTGTATCTTCCTCCAGCCCCCTACAACCCTCCCTATCTCTGTAACTTCCTCCAGCCCCTACAACCATCCCTATCTCTGTAACCTCCTCCAGACCCCTACACCCCTCCCTATCTCTGTAACCTCCTCCAGCCCCTACAACCCTCCCTATCTCTGTAACCTCCTCCAGCCCCTACATCCCTCCCTAACTCTGTAATCTCCTCCAGCCCCCTACAACCCTCCCTATCTCTGTCACCACCTCCAGCCCCTACAACCCTCCCATCTCTGTAATCTCCTCCAGCCCCTACAACCCTCCCTATCTCTGTAACCTCCTCCAGCCCCTACAACCCTCCCTATCTCTGTAACCTCCTCCAGCCTCTACAACCCACCGTATCTCTGTAACCTCCTCCAGTCCCTACAACCCTCCCTATCTCTGTAAACTCCTCCAGCCACTACAACCCTCCCTATCTCTGTAACCTCCTCCAGCCCCTACAACCCTCCCCATCTCTGTAACCTCCTCCAGCCCCTACAGCCCTCCCTATCTCTGTAACCTCCTCCAGCCCCTACAACCCTCCCTATCTCTGTAACCTCCTCCAGCCCCCTACAACCCTCCCTATCTCTGTAACCTCCTCCAGCCCCCTACAACCCTCCCTATCTCTGTAACCTCCTCCAGCTCCTACAACCCTCCCTATCTCTGTAACCTCCTCCAGCCCCTACAACCCTCCCTATCTCTGTAACCTCATCCAGCCCCTACAACCCTCCCTATCTCTGTAACCACCTCCAGCGCCTACAACCCTCCCTATCTCTGTAACCTCCTCCAGCCCCTACAACCCTCCCTATCTCTGTAACCTCCTCCAGCCGCTACAACCCTCCCTATCTCTGTAACCTCCTCCAGCCCCTACAACCCTCCCTATCTCTGTAACCTCCTCCAGCCCCTACAACCGTCCCTATCTCTGTAACCTCCTCCAGCCCCTACAAGCCTCCCTATCTCTGTAACCTCCTCCAGCCCCAACAACCCCTCCCTCGCTCTGCAACCTCCTCCAGCCCCTACAACCCTCTCTATCTCTGTAACTTCCTCCAGCCCCCTACAACCCTCCCTATCTCTGTAACTTCCTCCAGCCCCTTACAACCCTCCCTATCTCTGTAACCTCCTCCAGCCGCTACTAACCTCCCTATCTCTGGAACCTCCTCCAGCCCCTACAACCCTCCCTATCTCTGTAACCTCCTCCAGCCCCTACATCCCTCCCTAACTCTGTAATCTCCTCCAGCCCCCTACAACTCTCCCTATCTCTGTCACCTCCTCCAGCCCCTACAACACTCCCTATCTCTGTAATCTCCTCCAGCCCCTACAACCCTCCCTATCTCTGTAACCTCCTCCAGCCCCTACAACCCTCCCTATCTCTGTAACCTCCTCCAGCCTCTACAACCCTCCGTATCTCTGTAACCTCCTCCAGTCCCTACAACCCTCCCTATCTCTGTAACCTCCTCCAGCCCCTACAACCCTCCCTATCTCTGTAACCTCCTCCAGCCCCTACAACCCTCCCTATCTCTGTAACCTCCTCCAGCCCCTACAGCCCTCCCTATCTCTGTAACCTCCTCCAGCCTCTACCAACCTCCCTATCTCTGTAACCTCCTCCAGCCCCTACAACCCTCCCTATCTCTGTAACTTCCTCCAGCCCCCTACAACCCTCGCTATCTCTGTAACTTCCTCCAGCCCCCTACAACCCTCGCTATCTCTGTAACTTCCTCCAGCCCCCTACAACCCTCCCTATCTCTGTAATCTCCTCCAGCACCTACATCCCTCCGTAACTCTGTAATCTCCTCCAGCCCCCGACAACCCTCCCTATCTCTGTAACCTCCTCCAGCCCCTACAACCCTCCCTCTCTCTGTAATCTCCTCCAGCCCCTACAACCCTCCGTATCTCTGTAACCTCCTCCAGTCCCTACAACCCTCCCTATCTCGGTAACCTCCTCCAGCCCCTACAACCCTCCCTATCTCGGTAACCTCCTCCAGCCCCTACAACCCTCCCTATCACTGTAACCTCCTCCAGCCCCGACAACCCTCCCTATCTCTGTAACCTCCTCCAGCCCCTACATCCCTCCCTATCTCTGTAACCTCCTCCAGCCCGTACAACCCTCCCTATCTCTGTAACCTCCTCCAGCCCCTACAACCCTCCCTATCTCTGTAACTTCCTCCAGCCCACTACAACCCTCCCTATCTCTGTAACTTCCTCCAGCCCCCTACAACCCTCCCTATCTCTGTAACCTCCTCCAGCCCCCTACAACCCTCCCTATCTCTGTAACCTCCTCCAGCTCCTACAACCCTCCCTATCTCTGTAACCTCCTCCAGCCCCTACAACCCTCCCTATCTCTGTAACCTCCTCCAGCCCCTGCAACCCTCCCTATCTCTGTAACCTCCTCCAGCCCCAACAACCCCTCCCTAGCTCTGTAACCTCCTCCAGCCCCTACAACCCTCCCTATCTCTGTAACTTCCTCCAGCCCCCTACAACCCTCCCTATCTCTGTAACTTCCTCCAGCCCCCTACAACCCTCCCTATCTCTGTAACCTCCTCCAGCCCCCTCCAACCCTCCCTATCTCTGTAACCTCCTCCAGCCCCTACAACCCTCCCTATCTCTGTAACCTCCTCCAGCACCTACATCCCTCCCTAACTCTGTAATCTCCTCCAGCCCCCTACAACCCTCCCTATCTCTGTCACCTCCTCCAGCCCCTACAACCCTCCCTATCTCTGTAATCTCCTCCAGCCCCTACAACCCTCCCTATCTCTGTAACCTCCTCCAGCCCCTACAATCCTCCCTATCTCTGTAACCTCCTCCAGCCTCTACAACCCTCCGTATCTCTGTAACCTCCTCCAGTCCCTACAACCCTCCCTATCTCTGTAACCTCCTCCAGCCTCTACAACCCTCCCTATCTCTGTAACCCCCTCCAGCCCCTACAAACCTCCCTATCTCTGTAACCTCCTACAGCCCTCCCTATCTCTGTAACCTCCTCCAGCCCCTACAACCCTCCCTATCTCTGTAACCTCCTCCAGCCCCTACAACCCTCCCTATCTCTGCAACTTCCTCCAGCCCCCTACAACCCTCCCTATCTCTGTAACTTCCTCCAGCCCCCTACAACCCTCCCTATCTCTGTAACCTCCTCCAGCCCCCTACAACCCTCCCTATCTCTGTAACCTCCTCCAGCCCCTACAACCCTCCCTATCTCTGTAACCTCCTCGAGCCCCTACATCCCTCCCTAACTCTGTAATCTCCTCCAGCCCCCTACAACCCTCCCTATCTCTGTCACCTCCTCCAGCCTCTACAACCCTCCCTATCTCTGTAATCTCCTCCAGCCCCTACAACCCTCCCTATCTCTGTAACCTCCTCCAGCCCCTACAACCCTCCCTATCTCTGTAACCTCCTCCAGCCTCTACAACCCTCCGTACTTCTGTAACCTCCTCCAGTCCCTACAACCCTCCCTATCTCTGTAACCTCCTCCAGCCCCCTACAACCCTCCCTATCTCTGTAACCTCCTCCAGCTCCTACAACCCTCCCTATCTCTGTAACCTCCTCCAGCCCCTACAACCCTCCCTATCTCTGTAACCTCCTCCAGCCCCTACCACCCTCCCTATCTCTGTAACCTCCTCCAGCCCCTACAACCCTCCCTATCTCTGTAACCTCCTCCAGCCCCTACAGCCCTCCCTATCTCTGTAACCTCCTCCAGCCCCTACAACCCTCCATATCTCTGTAACCTCCTCCAGCCCCTACAACCCTCCCTATCTCTGTAACTTCCTCCAGCCCCCTACAACCCTCCCTATCTCTGTAACTTCCTCCAGCCCCCTACAACCCTCCCTATCTCTGTAACCTCCTCCAGCCCCCTACAACCCTCCCTATCTCTGTAACCTCCTCCAGCCCCTACAACCCTCCCTATGTCTGTAACCTCCTCGAGCCCCTACATCCCTCCCTAACTCTGTAATCTCCTCCAGCCCCCTACAACCCTCCCTATCTCTGTCACCTCCTCCAGCCCCTACAACCCTCCCTATCTCTGTAATCTCCTCCAGCCCCTACAACCCTCCCTATCTCTGTAACCTCCTCCAGCCCCTACAACCCTCCCTATCTCTGTAACCTCCTCCAGCCTCTACAACCCTCCGTACTTCTGTAACCTCCTCCAGTCCCTACAACCCTCCCTATCTCTGTAACCTCCTCCAGCCCCCTACAACCCTCCCTATCTCTGTAACCTCCTCCAGCTCCTACAACCCTCCCTATCTCTGTAACCTCCTCCAGCCCCTACAACCCTCCCTATCTCTGTAACCTCCTCCAGCCCCTACCACCCTCCCTATCTCTGTAACCTCCTCCAGCCCCTACAACCCTCCCTATCTCTGTAACCTCCTCCAGCCCCTACAACCCTCCCTATCTCTGTAACCTCCTCCAGCCCCTGCAACCCTCCCTATCTCTGTAACCTCCTCCAGCCTGTACAACCCTCCCTATCTCTGTAACCTCCTCCAGCCCCTACAACCCTCCCTATCTCTGTAACCTCCTCCAGCCCCTACAACCCTCCCTATCTCTGTAACCTCCTCCAGCCCCTACAACCCTCCGTATCTCTATAACCTCCTCCAGACCCTACAACCCTCCCTATCTCTGTAACCTCCTCCAGCCCCTACAACCCTCCCTATCTCTGTAACCTCCTCCAGCCCCTACAACCCTCCCTATCTCTGTAACCTCCTCCAGCCCCTACAACCCTCCCTATCTCTGTAACCTCCTCCAGCCCCTACAACCCTCCCTATCTCTGTAACCTCCTGCAGCCCCTACAACCCTCCCTATCTCTGTAACCTCCTCCAGCCCCCTACAACCCTCCCTATCTCTGTAACCTCCTCCAGCCCCCTACAACCCTCCCTATCTCTGTAACCTCCTCCAGCTCCTACAACCCTCCCTATCTCTGTAACCTCCTCCAGCCCCTACAACCCTCCCTATCTCTGTAACCTACTCCAGCCCCTGCAACCCTCCCTATCTCTGTAACCTCCTCCAGCCCCAACAACCCATCCCTAGCTCTGTAACCTCCTCCAGCCCCTACAACCCTCCCTATCTCTGTAACCTCCTCCAGCCCCCTACAACCCTCCCTATCTCTGTAACTTCCTCCAGCCCCCTACAACCCTCCCTATCTCTGTAACCTCCTCCAGCCCCCTACAACCCTCCCTATCTCTGTAACCTCCTCCAGCCCCTACAACCCTCCCTATCTCTGTAACCTCCTCCAGCCTCTACAACCCTCCGTATCTCTGTAACCTCCTCCAGTCCCTACAACCCTCCCTATCTCTGTAACCTCCTCCAGCCCCTACAACCCTCACTATCTCTGTAACCTCCTCCAGCCCCTACAACCCTCCCTATCTCTGTAACCTCCTCCAGACCCTACAGCCCTCCCTATCTCTGTAACCTCCTCCAGCCCCTACAACCCTCCCTATCTCTGTAACCCCCTCCAGCCCCTACAACCCTCCCTATCTCTGTAACCTCCTCCAGCCCCCTACAACCCTCCCTATCTCTGTAACCTCCTCCAGCCCCCTACAACCCTCCCTATCTCTGTAACCTCCTCCAGCTCCTACAACCCTCCCTATCTCTGTAACCTCCTCCAGCCCCTACAACCCTCCCTATCTCTGTAACCTCCTCCAGCCCCTGCAACCCTCCCTATCTCTGTAACCTCCTCCAGCCCCAACAACCCCTCCCTAGCTCTGTAACCTCCTCCAGCCCCTACAACCCTCCCTATCTCTGTAACTTACTCCAGCCCCCTACAACCCTCCCTATCTCTGTAACTTCCTCCAGCCCCCTACAACCCTCCCTATCTCTGTAACCTCCTCCAGCCCCCTACAACCCTCCCTATCTCTGTAACCTCCTCCAGCCCCTACAACCCTCCCTATCTCTGTAACCTCCTCCAGCCCCTACAACCCTCCCTATCTCTGTAACCTCCTCCAGCCCCTACAACCCTCCCTATCTCTGTAACCTCCTCCAGCCCCTACAACACTCCCTATCTCTGTAACCTCCTCCAGCCCCTACAACCCTCCCTATCTCTGTAACCTCCTCCAGCCCCTACAACCCTCCCTATCTCTGTAACCTCCTCCAGCCCCTACAACCCTCCGTATCTCTGTAACCTCCTCCAGTCCCTACAACCCTCCCTATCTCTGTAACCTCCTCCAGCCCCCTACACCCCTCCCTATCTCTGCAACCTCCTCCAGCTCCTACAACCCTCCCTATCTCTGTAACCTCCTCCAGCCCCTACAACCCTCCCTATCTCTGTAACCTCCTCCAGCCCCTACATCCCTCCCTAACTCTGTAATCTCCTCCAGCCCCCTACAACCCTCCCTATCTCTGTCACCTCCTCCAGCCCCTACAACCCTCCCTATCTCTGTAACCTCCTCCAGCCCCTACAACCCTTCCTATCTCTGTAACCTCCTCCAGCCCCTACAACCCTTCCTATCTCTGTAACCTCCTCCAGCCCCTACAACCCTCCCTAAGTCTGTAACTTCCTCCAGCCTCTACAACCCTCCCTGTCTCTGTAACCTCCTCCAGCCCCATAACCCACCGAGATATCTGCACTTCTTAAATTCTGCCCTCTTGAGCTTTCCTGATAATAATCGCTCAACCATTGGTGGCCATGCCTTCAGCCGCCTGGGTCCCGAGCTCTGGAATTCCCTCCCTAAACCTCTCCGCCTCTCTCTCCTCCTTTAAGACTCTCCTTAAACCGACCTCTTTGACCAAGCTTTTGGTCACCTGCCCTAATTTCTCCTTATGTGGCTCGGTGTCAACATTTTTGTCTTAAAATACTCCTGTGAAGCGCCTTGGGATCTTTTACTACAATTAAAGGTGCTTTGCAGCACGGTGGCATAGTGGTTAGCACTGTTGTCTCACAGCGCCAGGGACCCGGGTTCGAATCCGGCCTCGGGTGACTGTCTGTGTGGAGTTTGCACATTCTCCCCGTGTTTGCGTGGGTTTCCTCCGGGTGCTCCGGTTTCCTCCCACAGTCCAAAGATGTGCGGGTTAGGTTGATTTGGCTATGATAAATTGACCCTTAGTGTTAGGGGGATTAAATACATGGGGTTACGGGGATCGGGTGGGATATGTGTCGGTGCAGGCTCGATGGGCCGAAATGGCCTCTATCTGCACTGTGGGGTTTCTGTGATTCTGTGATTCTGTGATAAGTGGAAGTTGTTGTTGTTGTTTTGGTTCCTGTATTAATGGTGCTCAGCCAGGAGATGGCGGTGTTGTCCAGCTCAACGGGCCAATGGTAAACCGAGCACCAGCACCACCCGGTGGACGCAGGGCGGTACTGCAGGGACACCCTGGAACAACATTTAAAGACAGACTCCCATTTCTCCAGCACCTTTCACCACCTCAGGACGTCCTAAAGCGCTTCACAGCCAATGAAGTTCTTTGGGTGAGGTGCCAGTCCTCGGCCAGAGTTGACGCTCTGCCCTGATCCCAGACACCTGCCAATGCCGTTCTATCGGCAGCCACTAGGGCTGACCTGAGAACAGCCCGTGTCATTGCTCTGATCTCCTGCCCCTCTCTGATCTCCTCTGGACCACACTGCCCTCTCCTGGCGAGAGTGGAACCTCAGCGTGTGGGTGGTCAGAGGGCACAAACCCACCTTCTCCTGTTCCATAGGGCAGCACATCAGAGCTGCACACTGCGTTACATTGTCAAACTACCCTTCCACCTCACACTCCTGCTGCCGATCTATTTTTCCCCCCACATGATGTGTAAGTTATGGGAGTGAGGAATTGAACTCTGCTGCCCCCGTGTCCTAACTCGCACCGAGTCTCTTTCACCCGTCACCCCCCTGTTGCTCGCTGACCCACACTAGCTCCTGGTACAGCAACGCCTCAATTTCAATATTCTCATCCTCGTGTTCCAAATCCCTCCATGGCCACCTTGCCCCCTCCTTATCTCTGTAACCTCCTCCAGCCCCTACAACCCTCCCCATCTCTGTAACTTCCTCCAGCCCCTACAACCCTCGCTATCTCTGTAACCTCCTCCAGGCCCTACAACCCTCCCTATCTCTGTAACCACCTCCAGCCCCTACAACCCTCCCTATCTCTGTAACCACCTCCAGCCCCTACAACCCTCCCTATCTCTGTAACCACCTCCAGCCCCTACAACCCTCCCTATCTCTGTAACCTCCTCCAGGCCCTACAACCCTCCCTGTCTCTGTAACCTCCTCCAGCCCCTACAACCCTCCCTATCTCTGTAACCTCCTCCAGCCCCTACAACCCTCCCTATCTCTGTAACCTCTTACCAGATGGAGAAACTCTTTGCCATGAAGTACTCTCTCTCTCTCTCTCTCCACCTGGTCAAACACAGCGAGCTAACCCGTCCCCTGTTCAAAAGAAACTGCTTTAAAGTGAATGGGTGGATAAGTTTAATTTCTGGAAAGGGTCGCTAGCTGAACTTCTTTAACCGGATTTGTTGTAAAGCCCCGCTCTAAACATCAAACATCAGGACAAGTATTTCCCACAAGGGGATGAATATATTGTAAATTGACTGATGATATTGAATGTGATGTGTTTGTGAGGATTAAAATGAATCTTTTAGAGATTGCAAGAGTCACTGATGATTCCCTCCCTGACGCTGCTCCTGTGAGTCGATTTGTTTGTGAAATGTCGAGTTTTTCAATTGTTCAATCGTTATTTTTAATCGGCCGATATTTATTTTTCTGAAATCTTCTAACGTGGTGAAGGTGGAAATAATCCACATTGGAGGGTGCAGTGGGAACAGGAGCTGTCATTACTGGTTTTCTAACAAGTGAGGGCAAATTATAACACAGGTTAGGGTTAAAGCCATTGCTCACACCCTGTGTATTGGATTGGTAAAGAATTACTTGCACTGTGTGGGTGTCAGATGGTGATGTTTCCTGAGAGTCGTGTCCGACACACGCGGGTGAATTTATTTTCTCATTGAGATCCGTTTCTCAAACAACATCAGGTTTTGTTTTAACTATCGGGGGCAAAGCTATGTGCTGACTTAAACTGCGAGCAGGAATTGTGATATTTCCAAAATATTATCGGGAGGGATGTGTCAATAAAATTGGGTCAGTGAAACTGGCCCCTGTGTTTCCCGTGTGTCTTCTGTTGATAAACATTTCGATTGAAGGAGAGTTTATATTTATAAGCGAGTGACTGTGTTAAAATCTGTTCATGAGACAGGGACTGATCTGATCTGCACTCTGCAACACTGAACATCCCGATTTTACAGACACATTTTGTGCAGATTGAATAGTCCGTTTGCTTATTTCCCAATTCACAGATGTAGGTTTCACTCTCAAACAGGTGGAGTTGTGAGCACAGACCATAATAATCCGTTAAATATTAATGTCCCTGTGTAATCCAGTCCTGCTCCTTTAGATATCCACTTTATTCCCCGTCAGTTGTGTCTGGGAACCAGGAACGAGAGGGAGCCTGGGTGCAGCCCTGCGCCTCTGTGCAGTGCTCGTCAGTGTTTGCAGAACCTCAACAGTCTCAGAATTAATTTGGACATGGTCCCTTTAAGGACACCGGGGTCATCAGACCCGCTTGTTGTTAACTGTCCGGGAACCCCGGCAGGGCGGGCTGAACAAACCCAATCTGTAAAATCCCTCTGAGGGAGCCGCTGTAGCCGGGAGCGGGTCCGTGATCCGCCAACTAGCTCACCCCACCTGGGCACGGGACTTTCCTGTGAGTGTTGGGTTCTTTGAATCGCCGCGCCCAGCTTGTAACTTGTACCAGTAACACTGAGCTGCAGACTGGACCGTCCGGCCAGAATGATCTGGGTTAGTCCTGAGTATTTGCAGTTTGTGGGGAAACAGGCGAGTGAGGATGGGGAATAATAACACAGCGCTGGAAACACTCAGCCAGGTCCGACATTAGCATCTGTGGAGAGAGACACAGAGTTAACGTTTCAGCTCGATGGACCTCCGTCAGAGCTGGAACAAGGTTTCCAGCATCCGCAGTGTTTTGCTTTTGGGTGGGGGTTCTGTACATTTTAGACAAGCCATCTTCAGGGGGGGAATGTGCAGTAAATTCAGATGCAGAAACTCTTTGCCATGAAGTACTCTCTCTCTCTCTCTCTCTCTCTCGCTCCACCTGGTCAAACACAGCGAGCTAACCCGTCCTCTGTTCAAAAGGAACGGCTTGAAGGTGAATGGGTGGATAAGTTTAATTTCTGGAAAGGGTCGCTAGCTGAACTTCTTTAACCGGATTTGTTTTAAAACCCGCTCTTTCGGAGGATATGAATTTATTGCATCACATGTATTGATAGGGGAGTTTAAAAAGCTCACAGGGTTTTCTGAGAGCGGATTTCAGACACAATCTGGGCGGTTTCTGCTGTGATTTATGATTTGATGAGTACAGTACAAGCCACCAGGAACAGGCCGGTTGGCAATTGGTTTATCTGCATTTTTAACAACATAAAGTGCAACGAAGATTTGCGCCCAATTAAAGTGTAAACTGAAATTATAGATGGGAAATTGGTCCATCACATCTCGCCACTAGAATTGCTTCAATACAAAGCTTTGACTGTAGCTGAAAACATCAGGACAAGTGGACATCAAAGTATTTTATGTTGCTAATTATTCGATAGTTCTGCTCTGTTTAAACATGTATTTCCCACAAGGGGATGAATATATTGTAAATTGACTGATGATATTGAATGTGATGTGTTTGCGAGGATTAAAATGAATCTTTTAGAGATTGCAAGAGTCACTGATGGTGTGCTCCATCCCTCAACTGTGTGTCACGATTGGTCTGCCGAGCTGCTCATCAAAGTTACTACCTGGAATGAAGTGTGGAAACTTCCAGTATTCGGTTGAGCTATGTGTTCTGCCAAGTATAATGAATGAAAACAATCCTAACACCATGGTGCAAACTGCTATGAGGTGTACAGAATTGCTTCATAATTAGCATCCCGAATGACTTCAAATATTAAATTTAAAAGATGGCAGTTAACCCTTTGTAAGCTGAGTCTAACCGTTGGTCAATATCATAACGCACATTAAAACAAAATCTCTTTCCAAACCATATCTGTAAAAAACATTACTTATCTTCGACAAAGGGTCTATATCTGAAATGATAACCTGAGCTTTCTCTATAGATTCTGACCGACATTCTGTAATCACTTTCTGTTTGTAGGATAGTTATTTCCCTTTTCACTTCGACCTAAGGGAGCTTAGTACTGAAATGGGAGGTACAGTGTAACCTTTCACAGTGGACTGTACAGAGCACTTCTTTTTGATCATTGTAGTTCCAGTTATACGCTGGTCCAAATGCTGACTTCAGTTTAAGTGAGGAGAACCTTTGTTGTGTTATAGTCTCAAGATATATATATATATTTAAAGTTTCATAAATTACCCCAAGGTGTTTTTTGTCCTTAATCAATGGAGGAATAGATTTTGAGAGCAGCAATATTCTCAAGAGCAGTTCACAGGATTTACTGTAAAAGCCGTTTGATAACTTGTAAGGTTGTAGGTCTAAACAGAAATAGCACCCCTGAGGTTAAACACAATTTAATTTGTAACTTTATTTTAGGCAATTAATATTTATTTTATTTAGGATCTGCTTAAGATACCCCACTATCTTCATTATAAACCCACATAGTTTTCAAATGTACTAGTATCAAAATACTTACACACCATATGAAAACATTCATCAGCTGGACTTGACTGTTGGGGAAGGAGCCTTCACATAAAAAGGACCAGTATTCAGTAATGTCATATATTCTGATCCTAGTTTTTAGCAGTTAAAAATGCATCTTGATAATAGCGATGCCCAAAATGTGCTGCCACCATTAGGGTAAACAAACTGGAGAGAAAAGATTCTTTAAAAGTGAAACATTGGTCATAAATGATAGTAATGTAATGACAATGTTTAGTTCCTCTCATTTCAGGAAAAGTCTTTGATTTTTATTTTTTATTTTTTTTATTTTAACCAAAATCGTAAAGTGCATGTTATAGCAAAACTGCAAGACACCGGTGATGAAGTTGGCTCGGAATAACTGGCCTTCACTTTTTATCGTTTTCAAAGTACTCCAGATTGACATGTACACACAGATTTGACCCCAAAGTAATGGCCTCACATTCAAAGCCTTACATAATGCTTACAGAGTGGGCTTCACTTGTTTTGACAGGAGGTTCCCGATGGCGGGGGAGTCCAGAGCCAGGGGTCACAGTCTATAGATAAGGGGTGAGCCATTTAGGACAGAAATGAGGAGGAATTTCTTCACCCAGAGAGTGGTGAACCTGTGGAATTCACTACCACAGAAGGCAGTGGAGGCCAATTCATTAAATATATTCAAGAAGGAGTTGGATATATTTCTTAAAGCTAAAGGGATCAAGGGGTATGGGAAGAGGGCAGGGACAGGGTACTGAATTTGGATGATCAGCCATGATCTCATTGAATGGTGGAACAGGCTCGAGGGGCCGAATGGCCTACTCCTGCTCCTATCTTCTATGTTTCTATGTTCCCTCCCTGACGCTGCTCCTGTGAGTCGATTTGTTTGTGAAATGTCGAGTTTTTCAATTGTTCAATCGTTATTCTTAATCGGCCGATATTTATTTTTCTGAAATCTTCTAACGTGGTGAAGGTGGAAATAATCCACATTGGAGGGTGCAGTGGGAACAGGAGCTGTCATTACTGGTTTTCTAACAAGTGAGGGCAAATTATAACACCGGTTAGGGTTAAAGCCATTGCTCACACCCTGTGTATTGGATTGGTGAACAATTACTTGCACTGTGTGGGTGTCAGATGGTGATGTTTCCTGAGAGTCGTGTCCGACACACGCGGAGGAATTTCTCTTCTCATTGAGATCCGTTTCTCAAACAAGATCAGGTTTTGTTTGAACTCTTATCAGGGGCAAAGCTGTGTGCTGACTTGAACTGCGAGCAGGAATTGTGGTGAAATTTCCAAAATATTATCGGGAGGGATGTGTCAATAAAATTGGGTCAGTGAAACTGGCCCCTGTGTTTCCCGTGTGTCTTCTGTTGATAAACAATTCGATTGAAGGAGAGTTTATATTTACAAGCGAGTGACTGTGTTAAAATCTGTTCATGAGACAGGGACTGATCTGATCTGCACTCTGCAACACTGAACATCCTGATTTTACAGACACATTTTGTGCAGATTGAATAGTCCATGTGCTTATTTCCCAATTCACAGATGTAGGTTTCACTCTGGAACAGGTCGAGGTGTGAATTTCAGTGCAGGAAGTGCTGGGCCACGGGTCCCATCCCGGTTCAGGTGGAGCCCCTGTCCCATCGGTACCAGCTCCTTCCTGCCCCAGGACTGGTGCCAGTGTCCCATGAAAAGGAACCCCTCTTTCCCACACCAGCCCTTTAGCCACCTGTTAATTCTCCTGATCTCTCTGCTTCTGTGACAACTTGCACCTGGTCCAGGCAATAATCCAGAGATTGTTACCTTGGAGGTCCTGCTTTTTAATTTATATCCCAGCTCCTGATACTCTGTCAGCAGGACCTCCTCCCTGTTCCTACCGATGTCGCTCGTTCCAACATGGACCAGGACAACTGGATTTACCCCCTCCCTTTCCAATCTGACTCTTCCTCTCAACCAGAATCACTGTCCGGGTGAATGGACTTCTCCAATCACAGGTCTACATTTCCCAACCTATCCCTTGATTGCTAAATCATCATTTACCATCAAACATTGTTGCTAAATTCAACATTTTTCATTCGTTCAATTCACTCCTAGAACAGGCGGAAAAGCCTCTCGGTTTTAGGACTGAACATTTGATTTTAAATGTGGAATACGGAGAGGGTCAGGCGGATAATCCCACTGATGATAAATCCCCAAACTGGATCACTCGGATTTTAATGCAAATTTTAGGCCATCTTTTATTCTTGGTTCCCAGACACAACTGACGGGGAATAAAGTGGGAAATCTAAAGGAGCAGAGCTGGATTACACAGGGACATTAATATTTAACTGATTATTATGGTCTGTGCGCTTCCTGCACTGAAATTCACACCTCCACGTGTTTGAGAGTGAAACCTACATCTGTGAATTGGGAAATAAGCAAATGGACTATTCAATCTGCACAAAATGTGTCTGTAAAATCAGGATGTTCAGTGTTGCAGAGTGCAGATCAGATCAGTCCCTGTCTCATGAACAGATTTTAACACAGTCACTCGCTTGTAAATATAAACTCTCCTTCAATCGAAGTGTTTATCAACAGAAGACACACGGGAAACACAGGAGCCAGTTTCACTGACCCAATTTTATTGACACATCCCTCCCGATAATATTTTGGAAATATCACCACAATTCCTGCTCGCAGTTCAAGTCAGCCCATAGCTTTGCCCCCGATAGAGTTAAAACAAAACCTGATCATCTTGTTTGAGAAACGGATCTCAATGAGAAGAGAAATTCCCCCGAGTGTGTCGGACACGACTCTCAGGAAACATCACCATCTGACACCCACACAGTGCAAGTAATTCTTCACCAATCCAATACACAGGGTGTGAGCAATGGCTTTAACCCTAACCTGTGTTATAATTTGCCCTCACTTGTTAGAAAACCAGTAATGACAGCTCCTGTCCCCACTGCACCCTCCAATGTGGATTATTTCCACCTTCACCACGTTAGAAGATTTCAGAAAAATAAATATCGGCCGATTAAAAATAACGATTGAACAATTGAAAAACTCGACATTTCACAAACAAATCGACTCACAGGAGCAGCGTCAGGGAGGGAATCATCAGTGACTCTTGCAATCTCTAAAAGATTCATTTTAACCCTCACAAACACATCACATTCAATATCATCAGTCAATTTACAATATATTCACCCCCTTGTGGGAAATACAGGTTTAAACAAAGCAGAACTATCGAATAATTAGCAACATAAAACACTTTGATGTCCACTTGTCCTTATGTTTTCAGCGACAGTCAAAGCTTTGTATTGAAGCAATTCTAGTGGCGAGATGTGATGGGCCAATTTCCCATCTACAATTTCAGTTTACACTTTAATTGGGCGCAAATCTTCTTTGCACTTTATGTTGTTAAAAATGCAGATAAACCAATTGCCAACCAGCCTGTTCCTGGCGGCTTGTACTGTACTCATCAGATCATAAATCACAGCAGAAACCGCCCAGATTGTGTCGGAAATCCGCCCTCACAAAACCCTGTGATCTTTTTAAACTCCCTATAAGGACATGAAACCTCCCCTATAAGTGGCCTGTGTCTGTGCTGCACACTCGATGTAATTCGATATCAAGAAGTCCCATTCTGAGCCTTCGTTTATCATTAGAACTTTTCATTCCTGGTATCATTCTAGGGAACCTTCAAGGTTCCTCTCCAAGGCTCTCATATCCTTCCTGTAACGGCATTCCCAGAGAAACCACAATATTCCAAATGTGGTCCAGGAAAATAGGAACAGGAGGAGGCCATTCAGCCCCTCGAGCCTGTTCCGCAATTCAATGAGATCATGGCTGATCTGTGATCTAACTCCATCCACCCGCCTTTGGCCCATATCCCTTAATACCTTTGGTAAAAAAAATCGATCAATCTCCGATTTAAAATTAACTATTGACCCAGCATCAATTGCCGTTTGTGGAAGAGAGTTCCAACCTTCTACCACCCTTTGTGTGTAGAAGTGTTTCCTAACTTCACCTCTCAGCTTTTGAATTCTATTCCTCCAAATGCTTTAGTTGCCATGGTTTATGTAGAGGAAATGTTTATGAATGTTAATTGATTGAAAGCAGTCTGATTGGGCCTCACCTTTCCGGGATATGAGGCGAGTTTCTTTAAACCAGGTGAGTGTTGGTTTGTTTAAATCGAGTTTTGATGCGTCACAGTCGATCAAAAGAAACCTCGCACCAGTGTAAGACTGAGCTGGAGACTCGACTGTCCCGGGCCAATGTTCTGGGTGAGTTATGAATATTTGCAGTTTGTGGGGAATAGGCGAGTAAGGATGGGGAATCGGCTGGCTAACCTTTGGGGTGGGTGTTCCTGTACATTTTAGACCAGGTTGATGGGGGTGGGCTCACCTGTCCTCTGGATCCAGTGGATCCCGGCCGGACCTTTGATGTCAATTACTGTTCATTCCAGGACACGGCCCAGCCCCGGGTGCAGAGACAGTTTAATCCCAGAGTTCTCTGGACATTGTGAACAGGATCCCCACAAGTCATCTTCAGGGGGTGGGGGGGGAATGTGCAGTAAATTCAGATGCAGAAACTCTTTGCCATGAAGTACTCTCTCTCTCTCTCCACCTCGTCAAACGCAGCGAGTTAACCCGTCCTCGTTCAAAAGGAACGGATTGAAAATGAATGGGTGGATAAGTTTAATTTCTGGACAGGGTCGCTCGCTGAACTACTTCAATCGGATTTGTTTTAAACCCCGCTCTTTCGGAGGATATGAATTTATTGCATCACATGTATTGATAGTGGAGTTTAAAAAGCTCACAGGGTTTTCTGAGAGCGGATTTCAGACACAATCTGGGCGGTTTCTGCTGTGATTTATGATCTGGTGAGTACAGTACAAGCCACCAGGAACAGGCTGGTGGGCAATTGGTTTCTCTGCATTTTTAACAACATAATGTGCAAAGAAGATTTGCGCCGAATTAAAGTGTAAACTGAAGTTGTAGATGGGAAATTGGCCCATCACATCTCGCCACCAGAATTGCTTCAATACAAAGCTTTGACTGTCGCTGAAAACATAAGGACAAGTGGACATCAAAGTGTTTTATGTTGCTAATTATTCGATAGTTCTGCTCTGTTTAAACCTGTATTTCCCACAAGGGGCTGAATATATTGTAAATTGACTGATGATATTGAATGTGATGTGTTTGCGAGGATTAAAATGAATCTTTTAGAGATTGCAAGAGTCACTGATGATTCCCTCCCTGACGCTGCTCCTGTGAGTCGATTTGTTTGTGAAATGTCGAGTTTTTCAATTAATTCAATCGTTATTTTTAATCGGCCGATATTTATTTTTCTGAAATCTTCTAACGTGGTGAAGGGGGAAATAATCCACATTGGAGGGTGCAGTGGAAGCAGGAGCTGTCATTACTGGTTTTCTAACAAGTGAGGGCAAATTATAACACAGGTTAGGGTTAAAGCCATTGCTCACACCCTGTGTATTGGATTGGTGAAGAATTACTTGCACTGTGTGGGTGTAAGATGGTGATGTTTCCTGAGAGTCGTGTCCGACACACTCGGAGGAATTTCTCTTCTCATTGAGATCCGTTTCTCAGACAACAAGATCAGGTTTTGTTTTAACTATTAGGGACAAAGCTATGTGCTGACTTGAACTGCGAGCAGGAATTGTGGTGATATTTCCAAAATATTATCGGGAGGGATGTGTCAATAAAATTGGGTCAGTGAAACTGGCTCCTGTGTTTCCCGTGTGTCTTCTATTGATAAACACTTCGATTGAAGGAGAGTTTATATTTACAAGCGAGTGACTGTGTTAAAATCTGTTCATGAGACAGGGACTGATCTGATCTGCACTCTGCAACACTGAACGTCCTGATTTTACAGACACATTTTGTGCAGATTGAATAGTCCATTTGCTTATTTCCCAATTCACAGATGTAGGTTTCACTCTGGAACAGGTGGAGGTGTGAATTTCAGTGCAGGAAGCGCACAGACCATAATAATCCGTTAAATATTAATGTCCCTGTGTAATCCAGCTCTGCTCCTTTAGATTTCCACTTTATTCCCTACAATTTGCATTAAAATCCGAGTCACCCAGTTTGGGGATTTATCACCAGTGAGATTATCCGCCTGACCCTCTCCGTATTCCACATTTAAAATTAAATGTTCAGTCCTAAAACCGAGGGGCTTTTCCGCCTGTTCTGGGAGTGAATTGAACGAATGAAGAATGTTGAATTTAGCAACAATGTTTGATGGTAAATGATGATTTAGAAACCCCAACTTGCAATTATACAGCGCCTTTAATGTCGTAAAATGTCCCAAGGCACTTCACAGGAGCGGTAAGTTAGGAGGAGAGATTACACACACTAGGGTCGTATTCCTTGGAATTTAAAGGGTTAAGGGGTGATCTGATCGAAGTTTTCAGGATATTAAGGGGAACTGATGGGGTAAATAGAAACTATTTCTGCTGGTTGGGGATTCTAGGACTAGGGGGCAGAGTCTAAAAATTAGAGCCAGACCTTTCAGGAGTGAAGTGAGGAAACACTTCGACACACAAAGGGTGGTAGAAGTTTGGAACTCTCTTCCGCAAACGGCAATTGATGCTGGGCCAATTGTTCATTTTAAATCGGAGATTGATCCTTTTTGTTAACCAAAGGTATTAAGGGATATGGGGCAAAGGCGGGTGGATGGAGTTAGATCACAGATCAGCCATGATCTCATTGAATGGTGGAGCAGGCTCGAGGGGCTGAGTGGCCTCCTCCTGTTCTTATGTGGTTTGATGTCTAATTTTGTTTGATAACATGAGATATTAGAACAGGCGACAAAAGCTTGGTCAAAGAGGCAGGTTTTAAGGACCATCTTAAAGGAGGGGAGAGAGGCGGAGAGAGCGAGCAAGGGATAGGTTGGGGGAGAGAGAGGCGGAGAGAGCGATCAAGGGATAGGTTGGAGGAGGGAGAGGCAGAGAGAGCGATCAAGGGATAGGTTGGAGGAGAGAGAGGCGGAGAGAGCGATCAAAGGATAGGTTGGGGGAGAGAGAGGCAGAGAGAGCGATCAAGGGATAGGTTGGGGGAGAGAGAGGCGGAGAGAGCGATCAAGGGATACGTTGGAGGAGAGAGAGGCGGAGAGAGTGATCAAGGGATAGGTTGGGGGAGAGAGGCGGAGAGAGCGATCAAGGAATAGGTTGGGCAGAGAGCGATCAAGGGATAGTTTGGGGGAGAGAGAGGCGGAGAGAGCGATCAAGGGATAGGTTGGAGGAGAGAGAGGCAGAGAGAGCGATCAAGGGATAGTTGGGGAAGAGAGGCGGAGAGAGCGATCAAGGGATAGGTTGGGGGAGAGAGAGGCGGAGAGAGCGATCAAGGGATAGGTTGGGGGAGAGAGAGGCGAAGAGAGCGATCAAGGGATAGGTTGGAGGAGAGAGAGGCGGAGAGAGCGATCAAGGGATAGGTTGGGGGAGAGAGAGGCGGAGAGAGCTATCAAGGGATAGGTTGGAGGAGAGAGAGGTGGAGAGAGCGATCAAGGGATAGGTTGGGGGAGAGAGAGGCGGAGAGAGCGATCAAGGGATAGGTTGGAGGAGAGAGAGGCGGAGAGAGCGATCAAGGGATAGGTTGGGGGAGAGAGAGGCGGAGAGAGCAATCAAGGGATAGGTTGGAGGAGAGAGAGGTGGAGAGAGCGATCAAGGGATAGGTTGGGGGGGAGAGAGGCGGAGAGAGCGATCAAGGGATAAGTTGGCGGAGAGAGCGATCAAGGGATAGGTTGGGGCAATGTAGACATTTGATTGGAGAAGTCCATTCACCCGGACAGTGTTTTAGGTTGAGAGGAAAAGTCAGGTTATTCCCATCTATATACTGCACGAGGATTTATCGCAGCCCAATCCAATATTTTGAACGCATGTTATTTGTCGAGTTACACGACAGATAGATTTCACTGTTAAACACGTGTCTGTGTCCATGGGATGTGACTGTCGTTGCCAAGGCTGCCGTGTTTCCTACATTACAACAGTGACCACACTGCAAAAGTACTTCATTGGCTGTGAAGCGCTTTGGGACGTCCTGAGGTGGGGAAAGGCGCTGGAGAAATGCAAGTCTCACTTTTTAAACCGAAAGAATCATTTATTATATAACATCAGATATGGACTCCAAGTTATCTACAGTTCACACACAATTCAGAAGCGCTTTAACAGCAATAAAATGAAAACCTTCTGACTTCAAAATACATACCCTGATGTGAGAAAAAGGTCTATATTATACTAACCCCTTAAAAGAAAGCTTTACTTAAACTTAATGTTCAAAGTAGGCCATCAGCACCATCGCATCATTGAGACAGAAATAATTCAAAGCCTGACCGTATCGGGGAATACCAAGTGTATAAACGGAAAGATCTGTGTGAACTTTCATCAGCTGGGAACGTGTCCAAACCCCAATGAATACTGGCAAGTAGCCAAGAGTCCAGTGTGATAGCAAAATACTGCGGATGTTGGAAATCTGAAATAACAACAGAAAATGCTGGAAAAACTCAGCAGGTCAGGCAACATCCGTGGAGAGAAATTTGAGTTGACGTTTCGGTTCGAACCCTTCTTCAAAACTGGAAAGAAAAGATAGATCGGCGGCAGGGCTGCGATTGGACAAAAGAATAAAAGAAACAAAAGAAGTAAAAAAGAGACAATAAAAGGTGTTAGCAGCTAGACGAGATGGTAATAGGCTGAGATTGGGTGTAAAGTGTACTGGCAGGGCAAGGGATAGCTGCCAGGTGTGAGAGCGAAACAAAAGGAAAGGGAGGGGGGGGGGAAAGGAGTGGAAAAATTACAAGAAAAAATGAAATAGGGGCCGAGGTTATGATCTGAAATTGTTGAACTCGATATTGAGTCCGGAAGGCTGCAGAGTGCCTAATCAGTGTATTTATGAACAAATCAAGGTAAGTATTGAAGTTGGGCAATAATTCACCACATTCAGCCACAAGTCATTGTGCAGCTGTTTTTACGTGTGTGTGTGAGTGTGAGTGTGGAATTTCAAATGGACAGAACAGTGGTAATTCCTGATATAACCAGGAAAAAGTTAATTGCCAGATGGGAGGACATCAGAGGCTGATTAATGCCAGATCTGAGGCTAAAGTGGTTTCACAATGTTTTGTGAGAATCTAGACCCCATCTAGTAATATCACTAACCTTAGTATTGCAGCTAAACAGAGGTTTATTTCAGGACCAATGTTCTCTATGCTGCTTACAGTACCAAGTTTTACAATACTGAGTCTCAGCCTGTAAGCTGCCAATATAGACTAGAGTTAGCCTGTAAGTTTGGATCTGACACCCTGATCTGTGACTCCAGCCAGACTATACATAGATACATAGAAGATAGGAGCAGGAGTAGGCCATTCGGCCCTTCGAGCCTGCTCCGCCATTCAATGAGATCATGGCTGATCATCCAAATTCAGTACCCGGTCCCTGCCTTCTCCCCATATCCCTTGATCCCTTTAGCCTTAAGAAATATATCCAACTCTTTCTTGAATATACTTAATGAACTGGCCTCCACCGCCCTCTGTGGCAGAGAATTCCACAGGTTCACCACTCTCTGGGTGAAGAAATTCCTCCTCATTTCAGTCCTAAATGGCTTACCCCTTATCCTTAGACTATGACCCCTGGTTCTGGACTCCCCGGCCATCAGAAACATCCTTCCTGCATCTAGTCTGTCCAGGCCTGACAGAATTTTATAGGTTTCGATGAGATCCCCTCTCAATCTTCTAAACTCCAGTGAGTATAAGCCCAATCGACACAATCTCTCCTCATACGTCATTCCTGCCATCCCAGGTATCAGCCTGGTGAATCTTCGCTGCACTCCTTCCGTGGCAAGAACATCCTTCCTCAGATAAGGCGACCAAAACTGCACACAATACTCAAGATGTGGTCCACCAAGGCCCTGTACAACTGCAGCAAGACATCCTTGTTCCTGTACTCGAACCCTCTCGCTACGAAGGCCAACATACCATTTGCCTTCTTAACCGCCTGCTGCACCTGAATGCTTACCTTCAGCGACTGGTGTACAAGAACACCCAGGTCTCTTTGCACTTCCCCTTCTCCCAATCTATTACCATTCAAATAATAATCTGCCTTCCTGTTTTTGCCACCAAAGTGGATAACCTCACATTTATCCACATTATAGTGCATTTGCCATGTTTCTGCCCAATCACCCAACCTGTCCAAATCGTGCTGGAGTTTCACGACATCCTCCTCACAGCATATCCTCCCTCCCAGCTTTGTGTCATCTGCAAATTTGGAGATATTACATCCAATTCCCTCGTCCAGATCATTAATATATATTGTGAACAGCTGGGGTCCTAGGACCGATCCTTGCGGTACCCCACTAGTCACTGCCTGCCACTCAGAAAATGACCCGTTTATTCCAACTCTTTGCTTTCTGTCCGCCAACCAGTTCTCTATCCAAGTCAATACCTTGCCCCCAATCCCATGTGCCTTAATTTTGCACGCTAATCTCTTATGCGAGACCTTATCGAAAGCCTTCTGAAAGTCCAAATACACCACATCCACTGGTTCTCCCTTATCTATTTTACCAGTTACATCCTCAAAAAATTCCAGAAGATTAGTCAAGCATGATTTACCTTTTGTAAATCCATGTTGACTTTGTCCGATCCAGTCACTGCTTTCCAAGTGCTCTGCTATTACATCTTTTATAATTGACTCTAGCATTTTCCCCACTACCGATGTCAAGCTTACCGGTCTATAATTCCCCACCTTTTCTCTACCACCTTTTTTGAATAGTGGGGTAACATTAGCTACCCGCCAATCCATGGGTACCGTTCCAGACTCTATCGAGTTCTGGAAGATGACCAGCAATGCATCTATTATTTCTAGGGCCATTTCCTTAAGTACCCTGGGATGTAGATTATCAGGCCCTGGGGAATTATCGGCCTTCAGTCTCATCAATTTTCCTAACACCATTTCCCTACAAATACTGATTTCTTTCAGTTCCACCCTTTCATCAGACCCTATGTTCCCCGGCATCTCTGGGAGGTTATTTGTGTCCTCCTTTGTGAAGACAGAACCAAAATATGTATTTAGTTGGTCTGCCATTTCTTTGTTCCCCATTATAAATTCCCCCGATTCTGACTGCAAGGGACCTATGCTTGACTTCACCAATCTTTTTCTCTTCACATATCTATAAAAGCTTTTACAGTCAGTTTTTATGTTCTCTGCAAGCTTACTCTCATATTCTATTTTCCCTTTCTTAATTAATCCCTTTGTCCTCCTTTGTTGAATCCTAAACTGCTCCCAATCCTCAGGATTATTGCTTTTTCTGGCCAATTTATATGCCCTCTCCTTGGACCTTATGCTATCCCTAATTTCCCTTGTTAGCCATGGTTGGGTCACCTTTTTTGTTTTATTTTTATGCCAAACTGGGATGAACAAATTCTGTAGCTCATCCATTCGGTCTTTGAATGTTTGCCATTGCCTATCCACTGTCAACCCTTTGAGTGCCATTCCCCAATCAATCCTACCCAACTCACTCCTCAGACCATCATAGTTTCCTTTATTTAAATTGAGGACCCTAGTCTCCGAGTCAACTGCTTCATTCTCCATCTTAATGAAGAATTCGATCATATTATGATCGCTCCGACCCAAGGGGCCTCTTACAACAAGATTGCTAATTAATCCTTTCTCGTTACATAATACCCAGTCTAAGATGGCCTGATCGCTGGTTGGTTCCTAGACATATTGGTCCAGGAAACCATCCCGTAAACACTCCAGGAATTCCTCCTCCACAGTATTGTTACTCATTTGGTTGGCCCAATCTATATGTAGATTAAAGTCACCCATGATGACTGCTGTGCCTTTATTGCACGCTTCTTTAATTTCTCTTTTAATGCCATCCCCAACCTCTGCCTTACTGTTTAGAGGTCTATAAACCACTCCCACTAACGTTTTTTTCCCCTTAGTATTTCTCAATTCTACCCATACAGATTCCACCTCATCAGAGCTAATATCCTTCATTACAATTGTGTTAATCCCTTCTTTAACCAGTAATGCTACCCCACCTCCCTTTCCTTTTTGCTTATCTTTCCTGAATATCGAATACCCCTGGATGTTGAGTTCCCAGTCCTGGCCTTCCTTGAGCCATGTTTCCGTAATCCCAACCAAATCGTATTTGTTTACTTCTATTTGCACAGCCAATTCATCCACCTTATTACAAATGCCCCTCGCATTAAGACACAAAGCCTTCAGGCTTGTTTTTTTAATGCTCTTAGGCCTTTTAGAATTATTATTTACTGTGGCCATGTTTGATTTAAACCGTTGATTTCTCTGACTGCCACTTTTGTTTTTCTCCTTCCTATCTTTTGCTTTTATCCTTGTTTCCCTTTCCTCTGTCTCCCTGCTCAGGTTCCCAACCCCCTGCCATTTTAGTTTAAACCCTCCCCCACAGCACTAGCAAACACTCCCAATTGAATTGTCGTGGCGAGGAGAGAGAGAGCAGGTCAATTTTAAAATGTTTTGCAGGCAGAAACCACTACACTGTCAAAATATCTAAAGCAGGTCTGTTTAAAGTTTAGAACATGCCCAGGAGGTCTGTGGAACCTTTGACCACTTTTTAATATCATACTGGAATTCTGCTCCATATTACAGAAAGCATATCGAGGCACTGGAGAAGGTGCAAAAAAAATCTGCAAGGTGATACCAGAACTGAGAGGTTATGATTATCAGGAAAGGCTGAACAGGCTGGGGCTCTTTTCTCTAGAAAAGAGAAGGATGAGGGGTGACATGATCGAGGTCTTTAAGGTTATGAAGGGGTTCGATAGGGTAAACGTAGAGAAGATGTTTCCACTTGTGGGGGAGATCAGAACTAGGGGCCATCAATATAAGAGAGTCACTGATAAATCCAGTCGGGAATTCAGGAGAAACTTCTTTCCCCAGAGAGTGGTGAGAGTGGGGAACTCGCTACCACAGGGAGTGGTTGAGGCGAAGAGCAGAGATGCATTTCAGGGGAAGCTGGATAAACACATGAGGGAGAAAGGAATAGAAGGATATGGTGATGGGGTGGGAGGAGGCTGGTGTTGACGTGGTGAGATGAAGAGGGGTGGGAGGAGGCTGGTGTTGATGGGGTGAGATGAAGAGGGGTGGAAGGAGGCTGGTGTTGATGGGGTGAGATGAAGAGGGGTGGGAGGGGGCTGGTGTTGATGGGGTGAGATGAAGAGGGGTGGGAGGAGGCTGGTGTTGATGGGGTGAGATGAAGAGGGGTGGGAGGAGGCTGGTGTTGATGGGGTGAGATGAAGAGGGGTGGGAGGGGGCTGGTGTTGATGGGGTGAGATGAAGAGGGGTGGGAGGAGGCTGGTGTTGATGGGGTGAGATGAAGAGGGGTGGGAGGAGGCTGGTGTTGATGGGGTGAGATGAAGAGCGGTGGGAGGAGTCTGGTGTTGATGGGGTGAGATGAAAAGGGGTGGGAGGAGGCTGGTGTGGATGGGGTGAGATGAAGAGGGGTGGGAGGAGGCTGGTGTTGATGGGGTGAGATGAAGAGGGGTGGGAGGAGGCTGGTGTTGATGGGGTGAGATGAAGAGGGGTGGGAGGAGTCTGGTGTTGATGGGGTGAGATGAAAAGGGGTGGGAGGAGGCTGGTGTTGATGGGGTGAGATGAAGAGGGGTGGGAGGAGGCTGGTGTTGATGGGGTCAGATGAAGAGGGGTGGGAGGAGGCTGGTGTTGATGGGGTGAGATGAAGAGGGGTGGGAGGAGGCTGGTGTTGATGGGGTGAGATGAAGAGGGGTGGGAGGAGGCTGGTGTTGATGGGGTGAGATGAAGACGGGTGGGAGGAGTCTGGTGTTGATGGGGTGAGATGAAAAGGGGTGGGAGGAGGCTGGTGTGGATGGGGTGAGATGAAGAGGGGTGGGAGGAGGCTGGTGTTGATGGGGTGAGATGAAGAGGGGTGGGAGGAGGCTGGTGTTGATGGGGTGAGATGAGGAGGGGTGGGAGGAGGCTGGTGTGGATGGGGTGAGATGAAGAGGGGTGGGAGGAGGCTGGTGTTGATGGGGTGAGATGAAGAGGGGTGGGAGGGGGCTGGTGTTGATGGGGTGAGATGAAGAGGGGTGGTAGGAGGCTGGTGTTGATGGGGTGAGATGAAGAGGGGTGGGAGGAGGCTGGTGTTGATGGGGTGAGATGAAGAGGGGTGGGAGGGGGCTGGTGTTGATGGGGTGAGATGAAGAGGGGTGGGAGGGGGCTGGTGTTGATGGGGTGAGATGAAGAGGGGTGGGAGGAGGCTGGTGTTGATGGGGTGGGATGAAGAGGGGTGAGAGGAGGCTGGTGTTCACGGGCTGAGATGAAGAGGGGTGGGAGGGGGCTGGTGTTGATGGGGTGAGATGAAGAGGGGTGGGAGGAGGCTGGTGTGGAGCATGAACACCGGCACAGACCAGTTGGGCCGAATGGCCTGTTTCTGCGGTGTAGGTTCAATGTAACTCTATGTACTCCATGCTGTTCCAAAGCAAAGCACCACGAGACACTGAGCCAGGGCAACTAGTCACGGGTCTGAACTCCCAGTCAGATGAAATTTAACACAAAGAAGACTGAAGTGATACATTTTGGTAGGAAGAATGAGGAAAGGCAATATAAACTAGATGGTAGAGTTTTCAAAGGGGAGCAGGAACAGAGAGTCCTGGGCGTGTATGCGCACAAATCTTTGAAGGTGGCGGGGCAGGTTGAGAAGGCTGTTCAGAAAAGCACATGGAGTCCTGGGCTTTATTAATAGAGGAATAGAGTATAAAAGCGAGGAGGTTATTGCTAAACCCTTTATAAAGCACTGGTCGGGCCCCAGCAGGAGGATTGTGTCCAATTCTGGGCTCCACACACTTTAGGAAGGATGTCAAGGCCTCAGAGAGCGTGCGGAGGAGATTGACCAGAATGGTCCCAGGGAGGAGGGGCTTCAGTGATGTGGAGAGACTGGAGAAGCTGGGGTTGTTCTCCTTAGAGCAGAGAAGGTTAAGGGGAGATTGACCAGAATGGTCCCAGGGATGAGGGACTTCAGTGATGTGGAGAGACTGGAGAAGCTGGGATTGTTCTCCTTAGAGCAGAGAAGGTTAAGGGGAGATTGACCAGAATGGTCCCAGGGATGAGGGACTTCAGTGATGTGGAGAGACTGGAGAAGCTGGGGTTGTTCTCCTTAGAGCAGAGAAGGTTAAGAGGAGATTTAATTGAGGCGTTTAAAATCATGAGGGGTTTTGATGGAGTAAATAAGGAGAAACTGTTTCCAGTGGCAGGAGGGTCGGTAACCAGAGGACACAGATTGAAGATAATCGGTAAAAGAACCAGAGGGGAGATGAGGAGAATTGTTTTTACGCAGCGAGTTGTTGTGATCTGGAACGCGCTGCCTGAAAGGGCGGTGGAAGCAGATTCAATAGTAACTTTCAAAAGGGGAATTGGAGAAATACTTGTAAAGGAACGATTATGTGGGGCTGTAGGGAAAGAGCGGGGCGGGAATGGCCTCTTTCTGTGCTGTGTGGTTCTATGAACTCCTCCCCAGGGCTGGAAACTGGCCCAGCTCTTGGATTGAGCAATTCAGGAGATTACACCTGGCGGGGCCCCAGTGTACAGGTGAGGATTCTCGGAGCAGGCGGGCTCACTTCCAGTTAGTCTTCAGTCCCTCGATGGTCCACAGCCTACACCTGCCAATCCAGCGCCCCGGCTCCCTTTGGGACATGTTTCCCAAGTGCCTGGAGGAGATCATCTGTTCAACCAAAGAGCCAGCAGCTCCCTGCCTTGTTTTATGTTGAAACCGCATCTCCGAGTTAATGTTTAAAAGCGAAACTCTTTATCAAGTCCGATAGGGCTCTTACCGGGAGTGTCCCTCCCGCTGTGTCTTCGATCCGTTTCACGGAGAGGGAGATTCCCAATCCAGGAACTTCTGTGTCTCTCTCCAGCTGTGATATTCGGCGAGCATGAGGGGGCCCTTTATTTCCAAGGTAGGTTAGCAATCCAGTGCAACCTATTCACTGAGTGTAAACGGCACCGGGGGGTGGGGTATACTGGGAGGGCAGGCTTTGGGGTGTCATGTCTTTCAGCACCACCTCTAGACCTTTTGATTTTTCTCTCTGCCATTTGTTTTAGCTTCATTTCCCGTGATTTAATTCCCTTTTTGCATCTTTCATCTCTGGTCTCCAATCCTGTTACGTTGGTTTTGTCAATGGTGTTCTGGTGTGATATTACGCCCAGCGCCTGTGCTAATTCTCTCTTTCTAACCTGTAAATATGCCACAAACTCCGTTCCCTTTCCACTGATTCGATCTCTCTCTCTCTCTGGGAACTGTCTAAGGCTGACCAAGTCTGTTGGCACCCTTGGTGCCATACTTGATCACGAATTGAGCTTCCTATCGCATATCCGTTCACCGCCTCCTCCCAGCTTCGTAATATCGGCCGTCTCTGCCCATACCTCAACTTATCTGCTGCTGAAACCCCCATCCATGCCGTTATCACCTCCCTGCTTGACTATTCCAACCCACTCCTGGCTGGCCTCCCTAGTTCTACCCTCCGTAAACTTGAGGTGACCCAAAACTCGGCTGCCCATGTCCTAACTCGCACCAAGTCCCGTTCGCCCATCACCCCTGTGCTCGCTGACCTACATTGGCTCCCAGTTAAGCAACGCCTCGATTTTAAAATTCTCTTCCTTGTTTTCAAATCCCTCCATGGCCTCCTCGCCCCCTCCCTATCTCTAATCTCCTCCAACCCTATAATCTCCCTAGATCTCAGCGTTCCACCGATTCAGGACTTTTGAACATCCCCCAATTTCCAACGCTCCATCATTGGCGGCCGTGCCTTCAGCTGCCTGGGCCCTGAGCTCTGGAATTCCCTCCCTAAACCTCTCCGCCTCTTTCTCCTCCTTTAAGATCCTCCTTAAAACCGACCTCTTTGACCCAGCTTTTGGTCACCTGTCCTAATATCTCCTTATGTGGTTCGCTGTCTGATAATCACTCCTGTGAAGTTCCTTGCGAGGTATTACTTCATTAAAAGCGTTGTATAAATGCAAGATGTTGTTAAGTTTTTGCTGCAATCAATATGAACTGATAGTGAGGAAATGGTCATTTAACTCAATGGGACTGAATATTGGGCCCGGGTGTAGAACAGGCAATCAGTGCACAAACACTCCTTTAGCCCCACCGACATCAACAAATTTACTGCCCCTCCGGCAGTACGGCGCTCCCTCAGTACTACCCCTCCGACAGTGCGGCGCTCCCTCAGTACTGCCCCTCCGACAGTGTGGCACATGCTCAGTACTGCCCCTCCGACAGTGCGGCGCTCCCTCAGTACTGCCCCTCCGACAGTGCGGCGCTCCCTCAGTACTGCCCCTCCGACAGTGCGGCGCTCCCTCAGTACTGCCCCTCCGACAGTGCGGCGCTCCCTCAGTACTACCCCTCCGACAGTGCGGTGCTCCCTCAGTACTGCCCCTCCGACAGTGCGGCACTCCCTCAGTACCACCCCTCCGACAGTGCGGTGCTCCCTCAGTACCGCCCCTCCGACAGTGCGGCGCTCCCTCAGCACTGCCCCTCCGACAGTGCAGCGCTCCCTCAGTACTGCCCCTCCGACAGTGCGGCGCTCCCTCAGTACCGCCACTCCGACAGTGCGGCACTCCCTTAGTACCGCCCCTCCGACAGTGCGGCGCTCCCTCAGTACCGCCCCTCAGACAGTGCGGCGCTCCCTCAGTAATGGCACTGGGGAGTGTCGGCCTGGACTATGGGGCTCAAGTCTCTGGAGTGGTTGTTGAACCCATGACCTTCTGACTCGGAGACGAGAGAGGGAGGGTGCTAAACCCACTGAGCCACAACTGTAACTTCATCAGTCATTCCACCACCACAGATTGGAACCAAGTGATTAAAGGGACTGCGCACTAAAAGAAACAGGCACAGAACAAAGCGCAGTTTACAGCGACAATTGTAAGCTGGATATATTAATTGTTTGGTACTAATTACAGGTACTTGCTGTGCTGAGCATATTCATATTCATACACATCCACATTTGCCACATGGACCCAGAGGCAGGTATGTAATAATGCCGGCAATGTTAATTATAGACTGAATATTTATCACAGGGTTTCCAACTAATCTTTAATCCCTTTCCAGCAGGACTGGGTTAGTGATCTACCATCCATGTCTACTGTTATCACAGGTCTAAAATTACCTGGCCTCTGTATTGTGACGCATTACCCAGTCCAAAGTACAATCGCGGCTGGCCAAACCAAACCAACTCCAGCAGATCCAAGAATGAGTGAAGTGATTCACTGCTCATTGCCAGAGGCATCGAAGAGAAAGAACAGGCCCAGCAAAACATCCTCAACTTTACTAACACATCCCCACAATGGACATCATCACAAGGCTCAGGAGCAATTGGGCACTTGTTCTTAACTGACAGTCTGAATCATTACAGGCACATCGTTCAAGTGTATCAGGTGTTGCAATAGTAGCTTAACATAGCACAGAAACAGGCCATTCGGCCCATCTGGTCCGTGCCGGTGTTTATGCCCCACATCAGCCTCCTCCCACCCCTCTTCATCTCACCCCATCAACACCAGCCTCCTCCCACCCCTCTTCATCTCACCCCGTCAACACCAGCCTCCTCCCACCCCTCTTCATCTCACCCCATCAAAACCAGCCTCCTCCCACCCCTTTTCATCTCACCCCGTCAACACCAGCCTCCTCCCACCCCTCTTCATCTCACCCCATCAACACCAGCCTCCTCCCACCCCTCTTCATCTCACCCCATCAACACCAGCCTCCTCCCACCCCTCTTCATCTCACCCCATCAACACCAGCCTCCTCCCACCCCTGTCCATCTCACCCCATCAACACCAGCCTCCTCCCACCCCTCTTCATCTCACCCCATCAACACCAGCCTCCTCCCACCCCTCTTCATCTCACCCCATCAACACCAGCCTCCTCCAACCCCTGTCCATCTCACCCCGTCAACACCAGCCTCCTCCCACCCCTCTTCATCTCACCCCATGAACACCAGCCTCCTCCCACCCCTCTTCATCTCACCCCATCCACACCAGCCTCCTCCCACCCCTCTTCATCTCACCCCATCAACACCAGCCTCCTCCCACTCCTCTTCATCTCACCCCATCACCATATCCTTCTATTCCTTTCTCCCTCGTGTGTTTATCCAGCTTCCCCTTAAATGCATCTCTGCTCTTCGCCTCAACCACTCCCTGTGGTAGCGAGTTCCACATTCTCACCACTCTGGGTAAAGAAGTTTCTCCTGAATTCCCCATTGGATTTATTAGTGACGATCTTATATTGATGGCCCCTAGTTCTGGTCTCCCCCACAAGTGGAAACATCTTCTCTACGTTTACCCTATCGAACCCTTCATAATCTTAAAGACCTCCATCAGGTCACCCCTCAGCCTTCTCCTTTATTGAGAAAAGAGCCCCAGGCTGTTCAATCTTTCCTACACCCTGGTTAGAGGGAGATACAGGAGTGTGTGCGGTGGTTAGAGGGACCTCCCCAGATACAGGAGTGTGAGAGAGAGGGGTTAGAGGGACCTCCCCAGATACAGGAGTGTGAGAGAGAGGGGCTAGAGAGACCTCCCCAGATACAGGAGTGTGAGAGAGAGGGGTTAGAGGGACCTCCCCAGATACAGGAGTGTGAGAGAGAGGGGCTAGAGAGACCTCCCCAGATACAGGCATGTAAGAGAGGGATTAGAGGGACCTCCCCAGATACAGGAGTGTGAGAGAGAGGGGTTAGAGGGACCTCCCCAGATACAGGAGTGTGAGAGAGAGGGATTAGAAGTTTCTCCTGAATTCCCTATTGGAATAATTAGTGACTATCTTATATTGATGGCCCCAAGCTCTGTTCTCACCCACAATGTATGTGAGGACAGGATTGCGTTGGGTGTGATGCCTCACGTGGATGAATAGCCAATGATGCTTGCTATATCAGGCTCTTGCATCAACAATGTGTCCAAAGTACTCGATGGTCAATGGCTTCAGGAGAGAAAATGAGGAGCAAATTGCAGGGGGTGGGGTTGGAGCGAAAAATGCACACAGGGCTTTGATGAGCCCACACCTGGGGTACTGTGCACAGTGTGGGTCTCATTACCTAAGGAAGGATATACTTGCCTTAAGAGGCGGTGCAACAAACAAAGGTTAGATTGATTCCTGAGATGAGCGGGTTGTCCTATGAAGAGAGATTGAGTAGATTGGACCTATACTTTCTGGAGTTTAGAAGAATGAGGTGATCTCATTGAAACATAAGATTCTGAGGGGGATTGACAGGGCAGATGCTGAGAGGTTGTTTCCCCTGGCTGGGGAGTCTCGAACCAGGGGGCACAGTCTCGGGATAAGGGCTCGGCCATTTAGGGCTGAAATGAGGAGGAATTTCTTCACTCAGAGGGCGGTGAATCTTTGGAATTCTCTGCCCCAGAGGGCTGTGGAGGCTCAGTCGTTGAGTATATTCAAGACTGAGATCGATAGATTTTTGGACTCTGGGGGAATCGAGGGATATGGGGATCGGGCGGGAAAGGGGAGTTGAGGTCGAAGATCAGCCTTGATCTGATTGAATGGTGGAGCAGACTCAAGGGGCCGAATGGCCGACTCCTGATCCTAGTTCTTATGTTCTTAAAACAAGTGGAACATTGCCTAAAGCTGTTTCTTCCATCTCTTTCAGATTGTATTGGAAAACCGGCTACTATAACATTGAAGGAATGTGTGACTGAGAATCAGAAACCAATCCTGAAACATGGAATAAAAGACGAGATTTGCAATATTTTAAAGTGCAAAGAGAATTACACTGCACGTTTTAACAGCAGCGGCTGTTACACCATTTACATCCCGAGAGTTTCAGCGGAAGGTATTGCTCAAAAATGGAGGCTCGAATACGGGTCCTCCGAGCAGTTTAGTTTCAACTTAACGTCTGCCGGTGAGTTTAAAAGAATCTTCGTGCGGTTCTGCTTTGCGCTAAACACTTATTTTCTCCTGAATAGGTCTTTACTTTCTTGGCCCAGAAATTGCGGGAAAAATAAGGACGACTTCACGGCCATTAATCAGCTCGCTTGAATAAAAACCCCGGCAATTGTTGTCGAGGAGGAGATACGGCGTGCGTTCCACTTCTCCCCACATTGCTGGACGATTAGCGCCGCTCCGCCATTATCCTCGCCAAAACAGAACAAATCCCCAAGTTCCCCTCCGAGTCACGCACGCACCATCCTGACTTGGAAATATATCGGCCATTCCTTCATCGTCGCCGGGTCCTGGAACTCCCTCCCTACAGTGGGGAAAGTGTTAAAATGACATCGCTGTCAGTTTCACTGAATGGTGTGAGAAAGACGGGCTAACATGAAAGGCCACATCCGTAAAGAGGCGGGCAAGAAAGCTGACCTTTTGAAGACTTAAAAAAAAAAGCAATTAAGTGGAGACAGGCTGTCCAGCATTTCAACTGCCTTTAACAGCTTTATTACCGAGGTCCCATTCCAAGGTATCTTTTAATTAGCATTCAGCAGTTTGAGTGATTGATTGAGGAGGCAGCTTACACATGTTTACATTCTGATTTGTAACCAATCCGTGAAGGTACATGTGGGCCAAGATCCAATCAGGTTGCAGGAATGAATTGTGCATGAGGCTGCCATGTGTATTTTAATGTATAAAAATGTAGTGTTTGCTGTACCAATTTGGAAAAGTCTGGCTACAGACAGAGCAGACTGTCTCCCCACCGGTGTAATAAAGACAACTTGACTATCGATCTGAAACCTTGTGTCGCGTGTTGGTTTAAAATATTCCACAACACTCCCTAACCTTCACCACACGGAGTGCAGCGGTTCGAGAAGGTGGCTCACCACCACCTTCTCAGGGGCAATTAAGGGTGGGCAATAAATGCCAGCCTCGCCAGTGATGCCCACATCCCGTGAATGAATAATTAAAAAAAAAATCTCGCCTTGAGCCTTCCCATTGAACTTTGCATTTTAAGAAATTGCTCGGTTTATGCCATTCAGGTGAATGAATCTCGCCGCGGCCATTTAGGGCTGGTAATTCATGTCGTAAGGATCCTGTTAATGACGTGATTTAAGGTCCTGTCATGACACTGGAGCTTCGATTTTACAACACTCATCCTTGTTTTCAAATCTCTCCGTGGCTCCCGCCTCGCGAAAACGCAATCCTGCATACAAACCGCCCCGTGACTTTCAGGAGGCTGCTGCATTGGCGCATTAACGGCCCGTCAAACTTGCCGTAGAATGCCTCACGAGAACGACGTATCGGGCGGCCAATGGTGGGAGGGTGGGGACGGGGCAGTCGGAGACGAGAGCTCACGCGATGAAGCCTCCAGGAAGAAACCCAACCAGAGTCGGCGACCCAAGATATTTTATTTGTTCCTGGGATGTGGGTGTCGCTGGCAAGGCTGGCATTTATTGCCCATCCCTAATTGCCCCTTGAGAAGGTGGTGGTGAGCCACCTTCTTGAACCGCTGCATTCCGTGTGGTGAAGGTGCTCCCACAGTGCTGTTAGGGAGGGAGTTCCAGGATTTTGACCCACCGGTGATGAAGGAACGGCCGATATATTTCCAAGTCAGGATGGTGTGTGACTTGGAGGGGAACTTGGAGGTGGTGGTGTTCCCGTGCGCCTGCTGCCCTTGTCCTTCTAGGTGGAAGAGGTGGCGGGTTTGGGAGGTGATGCCGAAGAAGCCTTGGCGAGTTGCTGCAGTGCATCTTGTAGATGGTGCACACTGCAGCCACGGTGCGCCGGTGGTGGAGGGAGTGAATGTTTAAGGTGGTGGATGGGGTGCCGATCAAGCGAGCTGCTTTGTCCTGGATGGTGTCGAGCTTCTCGAGTGTTGTTGGAGCTGCACTCATCCAGGCAAGTGGAGAGTGTTCCATCACACTCCTAACTTGTGCCTTGTAGATGGTGGAAAGGCTTTAGGGAGTCAGGAGGTGAGACACTCGCCGCAGAATACCCAGCCTCTGACCTGCTCTTGTTGCCACAGTGTTTATGTGGCTGGTCCAGTTAAGTTTCTGGTCAATGGTGACCCCCAGGGTGTTGATGGTGGAGGATTCAGCGATGGTAATGCCGTTGAAAGTAAGATGGGAATCTGAGCTCGGTGGTGATACAATCCATGATCGCTGTTCAGTCACTGTGACTGGGGTGACACATCGAAGGCTGCCTGCTTCCTGTAGATCTGCACCACAGCAGGAGGGGTCACCTAGAATCACACAGCACAGGAGGCGGCCACTCAGCCCATCGTGCCTGTGCCGGCTCTTTGAAAGAGCTCTCCAATTAGCCCCACTCCCCACTGCTCTTTCCCCAGAACACTGCAAATGTTTCCCCTTCAAGTACTTATCCAGGGGGAGAAAATGCATTTAACAGGAGAAAAACGCAAATATTTTACATAACTGCTCAATTGAATTGTCTGCTTTGCTTTTCCAGATTGTTCTACCCAAGAAGCAAGCAAAGCTTTGGCAGATTCGGACAAATGTCTCAATACAACCTCAGGTAACACCAGCTCAGATTTAATACTTTTTATACAAGGTGTCCGCAGTGATTCAGTGGGCTTAGTGCTCACTCTCTCTCTCTCTCACTCTCTCTCTCTCTCTCTCTCTCTCTCCTGAGTCAGACGGTCGTGGGTTCAAATTGCACCCCAGAGACTAGGGCACAAATTCAAGGCCCACACTCCCCAGTATCAGTATTGAGGGAGCACCGCACTGTCGGAGGGTCAGTACTGAGGGAGCGGCGAACTGTCGGAGGGGCAGTACTGAGGGAGCGCCGCACTGTCGGAGGGGCAGTACAGAGGGAGCGCTGCACTGTCGGAGGGTCAGTACTGAGGGAGCGCTGCACTGTCGGAGGGGCAGTACTGAGGGAGCGCCGCACTGTCGGGGGGCAGTACTGAGAGAGCGCCGCACTGTCGGAGGGGCGGTAATGAGGGAGCGCCGCACTGTCGGAGGGGCAGTACTGAGGGAGCGCTGCACTGTCGGAGGGTCAGTACTGAGGGAGCGCTGCACTGTCGGAGGAGCAGTACTGAGGGAGCGCCGCACTGTCGGAGGGGCAGTACTGAGGGAGAGCCGCACTGTCGGAGGGGCAGTACTGAGGGAGTGCCGCACTGTCGGAGGGGCGGTAATGAGGGAGCGCCGCACTGTCGGAGGGGCAGTACTGAGGGAGCGCCGCACTGTCGGAGGGGCGGTACTGACGGAGCGCTGCACTGTCGGAGGGGCAGTACTGAGGGAGCGTTGGGGGAGCGGTACTGAGGGAGCGCCGCACTGTTGGAGGGGCGGTATTGAGGGAGCACCGCACTGTCGGAGGGGCGGTACTGAGGGAGCGCCGCACTGTCAGAGGGGCGGTACTGAGGGAGCGCCGCACTGTCGGAGGGTCAGTACTGAGGGAGCGCCGCACTATCGGAGGGTCAGTACTGAGGGAGCGCCGCACTCTCGGAGGGTCAGTACAGAGGGAGTGCCGCACTGTCGGAGGGGCAGTATTGAGGGAGCGCCGCACTGTCGGAGGTTCAGTACTGAGGGAGCGCCGCACAGTCGGAGGGGCAGTACTGAGGGAGCGCCGCACTGTCGGAGGGGCAGTACTGAGGGAGCGCAGCACTGTCAGAGGGGCAGTACTGAGTGAGCGCCGCACTGTCGGAGGGGCGGTACTGAGGGAGCGCCGCACTGTCGGAGGGGCAGTACTGAGGGAGAGCCGCACTGTCGGGGGGCAGTACTGAGGGAGCGCCGCACTGTCGGAGGGTCAGTACTGAGGGAGCGCCGCACTGTCGAGGGGCAGTACTGAGGGAGCGCCGCACTGTCGGAGGGGCGGTACTGAGGGAGCGCCGCACTGTCGGAGGGGCAGTACTGAAGGAGCGCGGCACTGTCGGGGGGCAGTACTGTGGGAGCGCCGCACTGTCGGGGGGCAGTACTGAGGGAGCGCCGCACTGTCGGAGGGTCAGTACTGAGGGAGCGCCGCACTGTCGGGCACTATTGAGGGAGCGCCGCACTGTCGGAGGGGCAGTACTGAGGGAGCGCCGCACTGTCGGAGGGGCAGTACTGAGGGAGCGCCGCAGTGTCGGAGGGGCAGTACTGAGGGAGCGCCGCACTGTCGGAGGGGCAGTACTGAGGGAGCGTTGGGGGAGCGGTAGTGAGGGAGCGCCGCACTGTCGGAGGGGCGGTACTGAGGGAGCACCGCACTGTCGGAGGGGCAGTACTGAGGGAGCGCCACACTGTCGGAGAGGCAGTACTGAGGGAGCGCCGCACTGTCAGGGGGCAGTACTGAGGGAGCGCCGCACTGTCGGAGGGTCAGTACTGAGGGAGCGCCGCACTGTCGGGGGGGCGGTACTGAGGGAGTGCCGCACTGTTGGAGGGGCAGTACTGAGGGAGCGCCGCACTGTCGGAGGGGTGGTACTGAGGGAGCGCCGCACTGTCGGAGGGGTGGTACTGAGGGAGCGCCGCAATGTCGGAGGAGCGGTACTGAGGGAGCGCCGCACTTTCGGAGGGGCGGTACTGAGGGAGCGCCGCACTGTCGGAGGGGCCGTACTGAGGGAGCGCCGCACTGTCGGAGGGGCAGTACTGAGGGAGCGCCGCACTGTCGGAGGGGCAGAATTGAGGGAGCGCCGCACTGTCGGAGGTTCAGTACTGAGGGAGCGCCGCACTGTCGGAGGGGCAGTACTGAGGGAGCGCCCCACTGTCAGAGGGGCAGTACTGAGGGAGCGCAGCACTGTCAGAGGGGCAGTACTGAGGGAGCGCCGCACTGTCGGAGGGGCGGTACTGAGGGAGCGCTGCACTGTCGGAGGGGCAGTACTGAGGGAGAGCCGCACTGTCGGGGGGGCAGTACTGAGGGAGCGCCGCACTGTCGGAGGGTCAGTACTGAGGGAGCGCCGCACTGTCGGGGGGCAATACTGAGGGAGCGCCGCACTGTCGGAGGAGCGGTACTGAGGGAGCGCCGCACTGTCGGAGGGGCGGTACTGAGGGAGAGCCACACTGTCGGAGGGGCGGTACTGAGGGAGCGCCGCACTGTCGGAGGGGCGGTACTGAGGGAGTGCCGCACTGTCGGAGGGGCGGTACTGAGGGAGTGCCGCACTGTCGGAGGGGCGGTACTGAGGGAGCGCCGCACTGTCGGAGGGGCGGTATTGAGGGAGCGCCGCACTATCGGAGGGGCAGTCCTGAGGGAGCGCCGCACTCTCGGAGGATCAGTAATGAGGGAGCGCCGCACTGTCGGAGGGGCGGTATTGAGGGAGCGCCGCACTGTCGGAGGGGCGGTACTGAGGGAGCGCTGCACTGTCGGAGGGGCGGTACTGAGGGAGCGCCGCACTGTCGGAGGGGTGGTACTGATGGATCGCTGCACTGTCAGAGGGGCGGTACTGAGGGAGCGCCGCACTGTCGGAGGGGCGTTACTGAGGAAGCGCCGCACTGTCGGAGTTTCAGTACTGAGGGAGCGCCGCACTGTCGGAGGGGCAGTACTGAGGAAGCGCTGCACTGTCGGAGGGGCAGTACTGAGGGAGCGCAGCACTGTCGGAGGGGCAGTATTGAGGGAGCGCCGCACTGTCGGAGGGTCAGTACTGAGGGAGCTCCGCACTGTCGGAGGGGCAATATTGAGGGAGCGCCGCACTGTCGGAGGTTCAGTACTGAGGGAGCGCCGCACAGTCGGAGGGGCTGTACTGAGGGAGCGCCGCACTGTCGGAGGGGCAGTACTGAGGGAGCGCAGCACTGTCAGAGGGGCAGTACTGAGGGAGCGCCGCACTGTCGGAGGGGCGGTACTGAGGGAGTGCCGCACTGTCGGAGGGGCAGTACTGAGGGAGAGCCGCACTGTCGGGGGGCAGTACTGAGGGAGCACCGCACTGTCGGAGGGGCAGTACTGAGGGAGTGCAGCACTGTCAGAGGGGCAGTACTGAGGGAGCATTGGGGGAGCGGTACTGAGGGAGCGCCGCACTGTCGGAGGGGCGGTATTGAGGGAGCACCGCACTCTCGGAGGGGCGGTACTGAGGGAGCGCCGCACTGTCAGAGGGGCGGTACTGAGGGAGCGCCGCACTGTCGGAGGGTCAGTACTGAGGGAGCGCTGCACTGTCGGAGGGGCAGTATTGAGGGAGCGCCGCACTGTCGGAGGGTCAGTACTGAGGGAGCTCCGCACTGTCGGAGGGGCAATATTGAGGGAGCGCCGCACTGTCAGAGGTTCAGTACTGAGGGAGCGCCGCACAGTCAGAGGGGCAGTACTGAGGGAGCGCCGCACTGTCAGAGGGGCAGTACTGAGGGAGCGCAGCACTGTCAGAGGGGCAGCACTGAGGGAGCGCCGCACTGTCGGAGGGGCGGTACTGAGGGAGCGCCGCACTGTCGGAGGGGCAGTACTGAGGGAGAGCCGCACTGTCGGGGGGCAGTACTGAGGGAGCGCCGCTCTGTCGGAGGGTCAGTACTGAGGGAGCGCCGCACTGTCGAGGGGCAGTACTGAGGGAGCGCCGCACTGTCGGAGGGGCGGTACTGAGGGAGCGCCGCACTGTCGGAGGGGCAGTACTGAAGGAGCGCGGCACTGTCGGGGGGCAGTACTGAGGGAGCGCCGCACTGTCGGGGGGCAGTACTGAGGGAGCGCCGCACTGTCGGAGGGTCAGTACTGAGGGAGCGCCGCACTGTCGGGGGGCAGTACTGAGGGAGCGCCGCACTGTCGGAGGGGCAGTACTGAGGGAGCGCCGCACTGTCGGAGGGGCAGTACTGAGGGAGCGCCGCAGTGTCGGAGGGGCAGTACTGAGGGAGCGCCGCACTGTCGGAGGGGCAGTACTGAGGGAGCGCCGCAGTGTCGGAGGGGCAGTACTGAGGGAGCGCCGCACTGTCGGAGGGGCGGTACTGAGGGAGCGCCGCACTGTCGGAGGGGCGGTACTGAGGGAGCGCCGCACTGTCGGAGGGGCGGTACTGAGGGAGAGCCGCACTGTCGGAGGGGCGGTACTGAGGGAGCGCCGCACTGTCGGAGGGGCGGTACTGAGGGAGCGCCGCACTGTCGGAGGGGCGGCACTGAGGGAGCGCCGCACTGTCGGAGGGGCGGTACTGAGGGAGCGCCGCACTGTCGGAGGGGCAATACTGAGGGAGCGCCGCACTGTTGGAGAGTCAGTACTGAGGGAGTGCCACACTTTCGGAGGGTCAGTACTGAGGGAGCGCCGCACTGTCGGAGGGGCAGTATTGAGGGAGCGCCGCAATGTCGGAGGGTCAGTACTGAGGGAGCGCCGCACTGTCGGATGGGCAGTATTGAGGGAGCGCCACACTGTCGGAGAGGCAGTACTGAGGGAGCGCCGCACTGTCAGGGGGCAGTACTGAGGGAGCGCCGCACTGTCGGAGGGTCAGTACTGAGGGAGCGCCGCACTGTCGTGGGGGCGGTACTGAGGGAGTGCCGCACTGTTGGAGGGGCAGTACTGAGGGAGCGCCGCACTGTCGGAGGGGCGGTACTGAGGGAGCGCCGCACTGTCGGAGGGGTGGTACTGAGGGAGCGCCGCAATGTCGGAGGAGCGGTACTGAGGGAGCGCCGCACTGTCGGAGGGGCAGTACTGAGGGAGCGCCGCACTGTCGGAGGGGCCGTACTGAGGGAGCGCCGCACTGTCGGAGGGGCAGTACTGAGGGAGCGCCGCACCCTCGGAGGGTCAGTACTGAGGGAGCGCCGCACTGTCGGAGGGGCAGTATTGAGGGAGCGCTGCACTGTTGGAGGGTCAGTACTGAGGGAGCGCCGCACTGTCGGAGGGGCGGTACTGAGGGAGCGCCGCACTGTCGGAGGGGCAGTACTGAGGGAGAGCCGCACTGTCGGGGGGCAGTACTGATGGAGCGCCGCACTGTCGGAGGGTCAGTACTGAGGGAGCGCCGCACTGTCGAGGGGCAGTACTGAGGGAGCGCCGCACTGTCGGAGGGGCGGTACTGAGGGAGCGCCGCACTGTCGGAGGGGCAGTACTGAAGGAGCGCGGCACTGTCGGCGGGCAGTACTGAGGGAGCGCCGCACTGTCGGGCGGCAGTACTGAGGGAGCGCCGCACTGTCGGAGGGTCAGTACTGAGGGAGCGCCGCACTGTCGGGCACTATTGAGGGAGCGCCGCACTGTCGGAGGGGCAGTACTGAGGGAGCGCCGCACTGTCGGAGGGGCAGTACTGAGGGAGCGCCGCAGTGTCGGAGGGGCAGTACTGAGGGAGCGCCGCACTGTCGGAGGGGCAGTACTGAGGGAGCGTTGGGGGAGCGGTAGTGAGGGAGCGCCGCACTGTCGGAGAGGCGGTACTGAGGGAGCGCCGCACTGTCGGAGGGGCAGTACTGAGGGAGCGCCACACTGTCGGAGAGGCAGTACTGAGGGAGCGCCGCACTGTCAGGAGGCAGTACTGAGGGAGCGCCGCACTGTCGGAGGGTCAGTACTGAGGGAGCGCCGCACTGTCGGGGGGGCGGTACTGAGGGAGTGCCGCACTGTTGGAGGGGCAGTACTGAGGGAGCGCCGCACTGTCGGAGGGGTGGTACTGAGGGAGCGCCGCACTGTCGGAGGGGTGGTACTGAGGGAGCGCCGCAATGTCGGAGGAGCGGTACTGAGAGAGCGCCGCACTTTCGGAGGGGCGGTACTGAGGGAGCGCCGCACTGTCGGAGGGGCCGTACTGAGGGAGCGCCGCACTGTCGGAGGGGCAGTACTGAGGGAGCGCCGCAGCCTCGGAGGGTCAGTACTGAGGGAGCGCCGCACTGTCGGAGGGGCAGAATTGAGGGAGCGCCGCACTGTCGGAGGTTCAGTACTGAGGGAGCGCCGCACTGTCGGAGGGGCAGTACTGAGGGAGCGCCCCACTGTCAGAGGGGCAGTACTGAGGGAGCGCAGCACTGTCAGAGGGGCAGTACTGAGGGAGCGCCGCACTGTCGGAGGGGCGGTACTGAGGGAGCGCCGCACTGTCGGAGGGGCAGTACTGAGGGAGAGCCGCACTGTCGGTGGGGCAGTACTGAGGGAGCGCCGCACTGTCGGAGGGTCAGTACTGAGGGAGCGCCGCACTGTCGGGGGGCAATACTGAGGGAGCGCCGCACTGTCGGAGGAGCGGTACTGAGGGAGCGCCGCACTGTCGGAGGGGCGGTACTGAGGGAGAGCCACACTGTCGGAGGGGCGGTACTGAGGGAGCGCCGCACTGTCGGAGGGGCGGTACTGAGGGAGCGCCGCACTGTCGGAGGGGCGGTACTGAGGGAGCGCCGCACTGTCGGAGGGGCGGTACTGAGGGAGCGCCGCACTGTCGGAGGGGCGGTATTGAGGGAGCGCCGCACTATCGGAGGGGCAGTCCTGAGGGAGCGCCGCACTCTCGGAGAGTCAGTACTGAGGGAGCGCCGCACTGTCGGAGGGGCGGTATTGAGGGAGCGCCGCACTGTCGGAGGGGCGGTACTGAGGGAGCGCTGCACTGTCGGAGGGGCGGTACTGAGGGAGCGCCGCACTGTCGGAGGGGTGGTACTGATGGATCGCTGCACTGTCAGAGGGGCGGTACTGAGGGAGCGCCGCACTGTCGGAGGGGCGTTACTGAGGAAGCGCTGCACTGTCGGAGGTTCAGTACTGAGGGAGCGCCGCACTGTCGGAGGGGCAGTACTGAGGAAGCGCTGCATTGTCGGAGGGGCAGTACTGAGGGAGCGCAGCACTGTCGGAGGGGCAGTATTGAGGGAGCGCCGCACTGTCGGAGGGTCAGTACTGAGGGAGCTCCGCAATGTCGGAGGGGCAATATTGAGGGAGCGCTGCACTGTCGGATGTTCAGTACTGAGGGAGCGCCGCACAGTCGGAGGGGCAGTACTGAGGGAGCGCCGCACTGTCGGAGGGGCAGTACTGAGGGAGCGCAGCACTGTCAGAGGGGCAGTACTGAGGGAGCGCCGCACTGTCGGAGGGGCGGTACTGAGGGAGCGCCGCACTGTCGGAGGGGCAGTACTGAGGGAGAGCCGCACTGTCGGGGGGCAGTACTGAGGCAGCACCGCACTGTCGGAGGGGCAGTACTGAGGGAGTGCAGCACTGTCAGAGGGGCAGTACTGAGGGAGCATTGGGGGAGCGGTACTGAGGGAGCGCCGCACTGTCGGAGGGGCAGTACTGAGGGAGCGCCGCACTGTCGGAGGGTCAGTACTGAGGGAGCGCCGCACTATCGGAGGGTCAGTACTGAGGGAGCGCCGCACTCTCGGAGGGTCAGTACTGAGGGAGCGCCGCACTGTCGGAGGGGCAGTATTGAGGGAGCGCCGCACTGTCGGAGGGGCAATATTGAGGGAGCGCCGCACTGTCAGAGGGGCGGTACTGAGGGAGCGCCGCACTGTCGGAGGGTCAGTACTGAGGGAGCGCCGCACTATCGGAGGGTCAGTACTGAGGGAGCGCCGCACTCTCGGAGGGTCAGTACTGAGGGAGCGCCGCACTGTCGGAGGGGCAGTATTGAGGGAGCGCCGCACTGTCGGAGGGTCAGTACTGAGGGAGCGCAGCACTGTCAGAGGGGCAGCACTGAGGGAGCGCCGCACTGTCGGAGGGGCGGTACTGAGGGAGCGCCGCACTGTCGGAGGGGCAGTACTGAGGGAGAGCCGCACTGTCGGGGGGCAGTACTGAGGGAGCGCCGCTCTGTCGGAGGGTCAGTACTGAGGGAGCGCCGCACTGTCGAGGGGCAGTACTGAGGGAGCGCCGCACTGTCGGAGGGGCGGTACTGAGGGAGCGCCGCACTGTCGGAGGGGCAGTACTGAAGGAGCGCGGCACTGTCGGGGGGCAGTACTGAGGGAGCGCCGCACTGTCGGGGGGCAGTACTGAGGGAGCGCCGCACTGTCGGAGGGTCAGTACTGAGGGAGCGCCGCACTGTCGGGGGGCAGTACTGAGGGAGCGCCGCACTGTCGGAGGGGCAGTACTGAGGGAGCGCCACACTGTCGGAGGGGCAGTACTGAGGGAGCGCCGCAGTGTCGGAGGGGCAGTACTGAGGGAGCGCCGCACTGTCGGAGGGGCAGTACTGAGGGAGCGCCGCAGTGTCGGAGGGGCAGTACTGAGGGAGCGCCGCACTGTCGGAGGGGCGGTACTGAGGGAGCGCCGCACTGTCGGAGGGGCGGTACTGAGGGAGCGCCGCACTGTCGGAGGGGCGGTACTGAGGGAGAGCCGCACTGTCGGAGGGGCGGTACTGAGGGAGCGCCGCACTGTCGGAGGGGCGGTACTGAGGGAGCGCCGCACTGTCGGAGGGGCGGCACTGAGGGAGCGCCGCACTGTCGGAGGGGCGGTACTGAGGGAGCGCCGCACTGTCGGAGGGGCAATACTGAGGGAGCGCCGCACTGTTGGAGGGTCAGTACTGAGGGAGTGCCACACTTTCGGAGGGTCAGTACTGAGGGAGCGCCGCACTGTCGGAGGGGCAGTATTGAGGGAGCGCCGCAATGTCGGAGGGTCAGTACTGAGGGAGCGCCGCACTGTCGGATGGGCAGTATTGAGGGAGCGCCACACTGTCGGAGAGGCAGTACTGAGGGAGCGCCGCACTGTCAGGGGGCAGTACTGAGGGAGCGCCGCACTGTCGGAGGGTCAGGACTGAGGGAGCGCCACACTGTCGGGGGGGCGGTACTGAGGGAGTGCCGCACTGTTGGAGGGGCAGTACTGAGGGAGCGCCGCACTGTCGGAGGGGCGGTACTGAGGGAGCGCCGCACTGTCGGAGGGGTGGTACTGAGGGAGCGCCGCAATGTCGGAGGAGCGGTACTGAGGGAGCGCTGCACTGTCGGAGGGGCAGTACTGAGGGAGCGCCGCACTGTCGGAGGGGCCGTACTGAGGGAGCGCCGCACTGTCGGAGGGGCAGTACTGAGGGAGCGCCGCACCCTCGGAGGGTCAGTACTGAGGGAGCGCCGCACTGTCGGAGGGGCAGTATTGAGGGAGCGCTGCACTGTTGGAGGGTCAGAACTGAGGGAGCGCCGCACTGTCGGAGGGGCAGAATTGAGGGAGCGCCGCACTGTCGGAGGTTCAGTACTGAGGGAGCGCCGCACTGTCGGAGGGGCAGTAGTGAGGGAGCGCCCCACTGTCAGAGGGGCAGTACTGAGGGAGCGCAGCACTGTCAGAGGGGCAGTACTGAGGGAGCGCCGCACTGTCGGAGGGGCGGTACTGAGGGAGCGCCGCACTGTCGGAGGGGCAGTACTGAGGGAGAGCCGCACTGTCGGGGGGCAGTACTGAGGGAGCGCCGCACTGTCGGAGGGTCAGTACTGAGGGAGCGCCGCACTGTCGTGGGGCAATACTGAGGGAGCGCCGCACTGTCGGAGGAGCGGTACTGAGGGAGCGCCGCACTGTCGGAGGGGCGGTACTGAGGGAGAGCCACACTGTCGGAGGGGCGGTACTGAGGGAGCGCCACACTGTCGGAGGGGCGGTACCGAGGGAGCGCCGCACTGTCGGAGGGGCGGTACTGAGGGAGCGCCGCACTGTCGGAGGGGCAGTACTGAGGGAGCGCCGCACTGTCGGAGGGGCGGTATTGAGGGAGCGCCGCACTATCGGAGGGGCAGTCCTGAGGGAGCGCCGCACTCTCGGAGGGTCAGTACTGAGGGAGCGCCGCACTGTCGGAGGGGCGGTATTGAGGGAGCGCCGCACTGTCGGAGGGGCGGTACTGAGGGAGCGCTGCACTGTCGGAGGGGCGGTACTGAGGGAGCGCCGCACTGTCGGAGGGGCGGTACTGAGGGAGCGCCGCACTGTCGGAGGGGTGGTACTGATGGATCGCTGCACTGTCAGAGGGGCGGTACTGAGGGAGCGCCGCACTGTCGGAGGGGCGGTACTGAGTAAGCGCCGCACTGTCGGAGGTTCAGTACTGAGGGAGCGCCGCACTATCGGAGGGGCAGTACTGAGGGAGCGCCGCACTCTCGGAGGGTCAGTACTGAGGGAGCGCCGCACTGTCGGGGGGGCAGTATTGAGGGAGCGCCGCACTGTCGGAGGGTCAGTACTGAGGGAGCGCCGCACTGTCGGGGGGGCAGTATTGAGGGAGCGCCGCACTGTCGGAGGGGCGGTACTGAGGGAGCGCCGCACTGTCGGAGGGTCAGTACTGAGGGAGTGCCGCACTGTCGGAGGGGCGGTACTGAGGGAGCGCCGCACTGTCGGAGGGGCAGTCCTGAGGGAGCGGTGCACTGTCGGAGGGGCGGTGCTGAGGGAGCGCCGCACTGTCGGAGGGTCAGTACTGAGGGAGCGCCGCACTGTCGGGGGGCAATACTGAGGGAGCGCCGCACTGTCGGAGGAGCGGTACTGAGGGAGCGCCGCACTGTCGGAGGGGCGGTACTGAGGGAGAGACACACTGTCGGAGGGGCGGTGCTGAGGGAGCGCCGCACTGTCGGAGGGGCGGTACTGAGGGAGCGCCGCACTGTCGGAGGGGCGGTACTGAGGGAGCGCCGCACTGTCGGAGGGGCAGTACTGAGGGAGCGCCGCACTGTCGGAGGGGCGGTATTGAGAGAGCGCCGCACTATCGGAGGGGCAGTCCTGAGTGAGCGCCGCACTCTCGGAGGGTCAGTACTGAGGGAGCGCCGCACTGTCGGAGGGGCGGTATTGAGGGAGCGCCGCACTGTCGGAGGGGCGGTACTGAGGGAGCGCTGCACTGTCGGAGGGGCGGTACTGAGGTAGCGCAGCACTGTCGGAGGGGCGGTACTGAGGGAGCGCCGCACTGTCGGAGGGGTGGTACTGATGGATCGCTGCACTGTCAGAGGGGCGGTACTGAGGGAGCGCCGCACTGTCGGAGGGGCGGTACTGAGGAAGCGCCGCACTGTCGGAGGTTCAGTACGGAGGGAGCGCAGCACTGTCGGAGGGGCAGTACTGAGGAAGCGCCGCACTGTCGGAGGGGCAGTACTGAGGGCGCGCCGCACTGTCGCAGGGGCGGTACTGAGGGAGCGCCGCACTGTCGAGGGGCAGTACTGAGGGAGCGCCGCACTGTCGGAGGGGCAGTACTGAGGGAGCGCAGCACTGTCAGAGGGGCAGCACTGAGGGAGCGCCGCACTGTCGGAGGGGCGGTACTGAGGGAGCGCCGCACTGTCGGAGGGGCAGTACTGAGGGAGAGCCGCACTGTCGGGGGGCAGTACTGAGGGAGCGCCGCTCTGTTGGAGGGTCATTACTGAGGGAGCGCCGCACTGTCGAGGGCAGTACTGAGGGAGCGCCGCACTGTCGGAGAGGCGGTACTGAGGGAGCGCCGCACTGTCGGAGGGGCAGTACTGAAGGAGCGCGGCACTGTCGGGGGGCAGTACTGAGGGAGCGCCGCACTGTCGGGGGGCAGTACTGAGGGAGCGCCGCACTGTCGGAGGGTCAGTACTGAGGGAGCGCCGCACTGTCGGGGGGCAGTACTGAGGGAGCGCCGCACTGTCGGAGGGGCAGTACTGAGGGAGCGCCGCACTGTCGGAGGTGCAGTACTGAGGGAGCGCCGCAGTGTCGGAGGGGCAGTACTGAGGGAGCGCCGCACTGTCGGAGGGGCAGTACTGAGGGAGCGCCGCAGTGTCGGAGGGGCAGTACTGAGGGAGCGCCGCACTGTCGGAGGGGCGGTACTGAGGGAGCGCCGCACTGTCGGAGGGGCGGTACTGAGGGAGCGCCGCACTGTCGGAGGGACGGTACTGAGGGAGAGCCGCACTGTCGGAGGGGCGGTACTGAGGGAGCGCCGCACTGTCGGAGGGGCGGTACTGAGGGAGCGCCGCACTGTCGGAGGGGCGGCACTGAGGGAGCGCCGCACTGTCGGAGGGGCGGTACTGAGGGAGCGCCGCACTGTCGGAGGGGCAATACTGAGGGAGCGCCGCACTGTTGGAGGGTCAGTACTGAGGGAGTGCCACACTTTCGGAGGGTCAGTACTGAGGGAGCGCCGCACTGTCGGAGGGGCAGTATTGAGGGAGCGCCGCAATGTTGGAGGGTCAGTACTGAGGGAGCGCCGCACTGTCGGATGGGCAGTATTGAGGGAGCGCCACACTGTTGGAGAGGCAGTACTGAGGGAGCACCGCACTGTCAGGGGGCAGTACTGAGGGAGCGCCGCACTGTCGGAGGGTCAGTACTGAGGGAGCGCCGCACTGTCGGGGGGGCGGTACTGAGGGAGTGCCGCACTGTTGGAGAGGCAGTACTGAGGGAGCGCCGCACTGTCGGAGGGGCGGTACTGAGGGAGCGCCGCACTGTCGGAGGGGTGGTACTGAGGGAGCGCCGCAATGTCGGAGGAGCGGTACTGAGGGAGCGCCGCACTGTCGGAGGGGCAGTACTGAGGGAGCGCCGCACTGTCGGAGGGGCAGTACTGAGGGAGCGCCGCACCCTCGGAGGGTCAGTACTGAGGGAGCGCCGCACTGTCGGAGGGGCAGAATTGAGGGAGCGCCGCACTGTTGGAGGGTCAGTACTGAGGGAGCGCCGCACTGTCGGAGGGACAGAATTGAGGGAGCGCCGCACTGTCGGAGGATCAGTACTGAGGGAGCGCCGCACTGTCGGAGGGGCAGTACTGAGGGAGCGCCCCACTGTCAGAGGGGCAGTACTGAGGGAGCGCAGCACTGTCAGAGGGGCAGTACTGAGGGAGCGCCGCACTGTCGGAGGGGCGGTACTGAGGGAGCGCCGCACTGTCGGAGTGGCAGTACTGAGGGAGAGCCGCACTGTCGGGGGGCAGTACTGAGGGAGCGCCGCACTGTCGGAGGGTCAGTACTGAGGGAGCGCCGCACTGTCGGGGGGCAATACTGAGGGAGCGCCGCACTGTCGGAGGAGCGGTACTGAGGGAGCACTGCACTGTCGGAGGGGCGGTACTGAGGGAGCGCCGCACTGTCGGAGGGGCGGTACTGAGGGAGCGCCGCACTGTCGGAGGGGCGGTACTGAGGGAGCGCCGCACTGTCGGAGGGGCAGTACTGAGGGAGCGCCGCACTGTCGGAGGGGCGGTATTGAGGGAGCGCCGCACTATCGGAGGGGCAGTCCTGAGGGAGCGCCGCACTCTCGGAGGGTCAGTACTGAGGGAGCGCCGCACTGTCGGAGGGGCGGTATTGAGGGAGCGCCGCACTGTCGGAGGGGCGGTACTGAGGGAGCGATGCACTGTCGGAGGTGCGGTACTGAGGGAGCGCCGCACTGTCGGAGGGGCGGTACTGAGGGAGCGCCGCACTGTCGGAGGGGTGGTACTGATGGATCGCTGCACTGTCAGAGGGGCGGTACTGAGGGAGCGCCGCACTGTCGGAGGGGCGGTACTGAGTAAGCGCCGCACTGTCGGAGGTTCAGTACTGAGGGAGCGCCGCACTGTCGGAGGGGCAGTACTGAGGAAGCGCCGCACTGTCGGAGGGGCAGTACTTAGGGAGCGCAGCACTGTCGGAGGGCCAGTACTGAGGGCGCGCCGCACTGTCGCAGGGGCGGTACTGAGGGAGCACCGCACTGTCGGAGGGGCGGTACTGAGGGAGTGTCGGAGGGGCGGTACTGAGGGAGAGCTGCACTGTCGGAGGGGCGGTACTGAGGGAGCGCCGCACTGTCGGAGGGGCGGTACTGAGGGAGCGCCGCACTGTCGGAGGGTCAGTACTGAGGGAGCGCCGCACTGTCGGAGGGGCAGTACTGAGGGAGCCCCGCACTGTCGGAGGGGCGGTACTGAGGGAGCGCCGCACTGTCGGAGGGGCGGTACTGAAGGAGCGCCGCACTGTCGGAGGGGCGGTACTGAGGGAGCGCTGCACTGTCGGAGGGGCGGTACTAAGCGAGCGCCGCACTGTCGGAGGGGCGGTACTGAGGGAGCGCCGCACTGTCGGAGCAGCGGTACTGAGGGAGTGCCGCACTGTCGGTGGGTCAGTCCTGAGGGAGCGCCGCACTATCGGAGTGGCAGTACTGAGGGAGCGCCGCAGTCTCGGAGGGTCAGTACTGAGGGAGCGCCGCACTGTTGGATGGGCAGTATTGAGGGAGCGCCGCACTGTCGGAGGTTCAGTACTGAGGGAGCGCCGCACTGTCAGAGGGGCAGTACTGAGGGAGCGCCGCACTGGCGGAGGTGCAGTACTGAGGTAGCGCCGCACTGTCGGAGGGGCAGTACTGAGGGAGCGCAGCACTGTCAGAGGGGCAGTACTGAGGGAGCACCACACTGTCGGAGGGGCAGTACTGAGGGAGAGCCGCACTGTCGGGGGGCAGTACTGAGGGAGCGCCGCAATGTCGGAGGGTCAGTACTGAGGGAGCGCCGCACTGTCGGGGGGCAGTACTGAGGGAGCGCCGCACTGTCGGAGGGGCGGTTCTGAGTGAGCGCCGCACTGTCGGAGGGGCAGTACTGAGGGAGCGCGGCACTGTCGGGGGGCAGTACTGAGGGAACGCCGCAATGTCAGAGGGGCGGTACTGACGGAGCGCCGTACTGTCGGAGGGGCAGTTCTGAGGGAGCGTTGGGGGAGCGGTACTGAGGGAGCACCGCACTGTCGGAGGGGCGGTACTGAGGGAGCACCGCACTGTCGGGAGGGGCTGTACTGAGGGAGCGCCACACTGTCGGAGAGGCAGAACTGAGGGAGCGCCGCACTGTCGGGGGGCAGTACTGAGGGAGCGCCGTACTGTCGGAGGGTCAGTACTGAGGGAGCGCCGCACTGTCGGGGGGCAGTACTGAGGGAGCGCCGCACTGTCGGAGGGGCGGTACTGAGGGAGCGCCGCACTGTCGGAGGGGCGGTACTGAGGGAGCGCCGCACTGTAGGAGGGGCAGTACTGAGGGAGCGCCGCACTGTCGGAGGGGCAGTACTGAGGCAGCGCTGCACTGTCGGAGGGTCAGTACTGAGGGAGCGCCGCACTATCGGAGGGGCAGTACTGAGGGAGCGCCGCACTCTCGGAGGGGCAGTACTGAGGGAGCGCTGCACTGTCGGTGGGGCAGTATTGAGGGAGCGCCGCACTGTCGGAGGGTCAGTACTGAGGGAGCGCCGCACTGTCGGGGGGGCAGTATTGAGGGAGCGCTGCACTGTCGGAGGGGCGGTACTGAGGGAGCGCCGCACTGTCGGAGGGTCAGTACTGAGGGAGTGCCGCACTGTCGGAGGGGCGGTACTGAGGGAGCGCCGCACTGTCGGAGGGGCAGTCCTGAGGGAGCGGCGCACTGTCGGAGGTGCGGTGCTGAGGGAGCGCCGCACTGTCGGAGGGTCAGTACTGAGGGAGCGCCGCACTGTCGGGGGGCAATACTGAGGGAGCGCCGCACTGTCGGAGGAGCGGTACTGAGGGAGCGCCGCACTGTCGGAGGGGCGGTACTGAGGGAGAGCCACACTGTCGGAGGGGCGGTACTGAGGGAGCGCCGCACTGTCGGAGGGGCGGTACTGAGGGAGCGCCGCACTGTCGGAGGGGCGGTACTGAGGGAGCGCCGCACTGTCGGAGGGGCAGTACTGAGGGAGCGCCGCACTGTCGGAGGGGCGGTATTGAGGGAGCGCCGCACTATCGGAGGGGCAGTCCTGAGGGAGCGCCGCACTCTCGGAGGGTCAGTACTGAGGAAGCGCCGCACTGTCGGAGGTTCAGTACTGAGGGAGCGCCGCACTGTCGGAGGGGCAGTACTGAGGAAGCGCCGCACTGTCGGAGGGGCAGTACTGAGGGAGCGCAGCACTGTCGGAGGGGCAGTACTGAGGGCGCGCCGCACTGTCGCAGGGGCGGTACTGAGGGAGCACCGCACTGTCGGAGGGGCGGTACTGAGGGAGTGTCGGAGGGGCGGTACTGAGGGAGAGCTGCACTGTCGGAGGGGCGGTACTGAGGGAGCGCCGCACTGTCGGAGGGGCGGTACTGAGGGAGCGCCGCACTGTCGGAGGGTCAGTACTGAGGGAGCGCCGCACTGTCGGAGTGGCAGTACTGAGGGAGCCCCGCACTGTCGGAGGGGCGGTACTGAGGGAGCGCCGCACTGTCGGAGGGGTGGTACTGAGGGAGCGCCGCACTGTCGGAGGGGCGGTACTGAGGGAGCGCTGCACTGTCGGAGGGGCGGTACTAAGGGAGCGCCGCACTGTCGGAGGGGCGGTACTGAGGGAGCGCCGCACTGTCGGTGGGTCAGTCCTGAGGGAGCGCCGCACTATCGGAGTGGCAGTACTGAGGGAGCGCCGCAGTCTCGGAGGGTCAGTACTGAGGGAGCGCCGCACTGTTGGATGGGCAGTATTGAGGGAGCGCCGCACTGTCGGAGGTTCAGTACTGAGGGAGCGCCGCACTGTCAGAGGGGCAGTACTGAGGGAGCGGCGCACTGTCGGAGGTGCAGTACTGAGGTAGCGCCGCACTGTCGGAGGGGCAGTACTGAGGGAGCGCAGCACTGTCAGAGGGGCAGTACTGAGGGAGCACCACACTGTCGGAGGGGCAGTACTGAGGGAGAGCCGCACTGTCGGGGGGCAGTACTGAGGGAGCGCCGCAATGTCGGAGGGTCAGTACTGAGGGAGCGCCGCACTGTCGGGGGGCAGTACTGAGGGAGCACCACACTGTCGGAGGGGCAGTACTGAGGGAGAGCCGCACTGTCGGGGGGCAGTACTGAGGGAGCGCCGCAATGTCGGAGGGTCAATACTGAGGGAGCGCCGCACTGTCGGGGGGCAGTACTGAGGGAGCGCCGCACTGTCGGAGGGGCGGTTCTGAGTGAGCGCCGCACTGTCGGAGGGGCAGTACTGAGGGAGCGCGGCACTGTCGGGGGGCAGTACTGAGGGAACGCCGCACTGTCGGAGGGGCGGTACTGACGGAGCGCCGTACTGTCGGAGGGGCAGTTCTGAGGGAGCGTTGGGGGAGCGGTACTGAGGGAGCACCGCACTGTCGGAGGGGCGGTACTGAGGGAGCACCGCACTGTCGGGAGGGGCTGTACTGAGGGAGCGCCACACTGTCGAAGAGGCAGTACTGAGGGAGCGCCGCACTGTCGGGGGGCAGTACTGAGGGAGCGCCGTACTGTCGGAGGGTCAGTACTGAGGGAGCGCCGCACTGTCGGGGGGCAGTACTGAGGGAGCGCCGCACTGTCGGAGGGGCGGTACTGAGGGAGCGCCGCACTGTCGGAGGGGCGGTACTGAGGGAGCGCCGCACTGTAGGAGGGGCAGTACTGAGGGAGCGCCGCACTGTCGGAGGGGCAGTACTGAGGCAGCGCTGCACTGTCGGAGGGTCAGTACTGAGGGAGCGCCGCACTATCGGAGGGGCAGTACTGAGGGAGCGCCGCACTCTCGGAGGGTCAGTACTGAGGGAGCGCCGCACTGTCGGGGGGGCAGTATTGAGGGAGCGCCGCACTGTCGGAGGGTCAGTACTGAGGGAGCGCCGCACTGTCGGGGGGGCAGTATTGAGGGAGCGCCGCACTGTCGGAGGGGCGGTACTGAGGGAGCGCCGCACTGTCGGAGGGTCAGTACTGAGGGAGTGCCGCACTGTCGGAGGGGCGGTACTGAGGGAGCGCCGCACTGTCGGAGGGGCAGTACTGAGGGAGCGGCGCACTGTCGGAGGGGCGGTGCTGAGGGAGCGCCGCACTGTTGGAGGGGCAGTACTGAGGGAGCGCCGCACTGTCGGAGGGGCAGTACTGAGGGAGCGCCGCACTGTCGGAGGGACAGTACTGAGGGAGCGCCGCACTGTCGGAGGGGCGGTACTGAGGGAGTGCCTCACTGTCGGAGGGGCAGTACTGAGGGAGCGACGCACTGTCGGAGGGGCAGTTCTGAGGGAGTGCTGCACTGTCGGAGGGGCAGTACTGAGGGAGCGCCGCACTGTCGGAGGGGCAGTACTGAGGGAGGGCCGCACTGTCGGAGGGGCGGTACTGAGGGAGCCCCGCACTGTCGGAGGGGCGGTACTGAGGGAGCACCGCACTGTCGGATGGGCAGTACTGAGGGAGCGCCACACTGTCGGAGGGGCAGTACTGAGAATGCCGCACTGTCGGACGGGCAGTACTGAGGGAGCACCGTACTGTCGGACGGGCAGTACTGAGCGAGCGCCGCACTGTCGGAGGGACAGTACCGAGGGAGTGCTTCACTGTCGGAGGGGCCACCTTTTGGATGTGGCATTAAACCGTGTCTCTGTCTGCCCTCTCAGGTGGATGTAAAAGATCCCGCTGGCATTATTTCAAAGAAGCGGTGTTCTCCCCGGTGTAATGGGACCAGTATTTATCCCTCATCCAACATCATTGAACCGGATGATCTGGTCATTTATCTCATTGCTGTTTGTGGGATCTTGCTGTGTGCAAAATGGTTACATTGTAACCGGTGACTGCACTTCAATAGTACTTTATTGGCTGTGAAATGCTTTGGGATGTCTGGAGGTCCTGAAAGCGGTGCTATAGAAATGCAGGTCTTACTTTACTGACGACTGATTCTATAATGGAGGTTAAGGTGTAATTGAATCAGCTCTCCTAACATATTTCAAACAAGGCTGTGAACATAAATAGGAGCAGGCGTTGGCCATTCGGCCCCTCGAGCCTGCTCCACCATTCAATCAGATCAGGGCTGATCTTCTACCTCAACTCCACTTTCCTGCCCGATCCCCATATCCCTTGATTCCCTTAATATCCAAAAATCTATCGATCTCAGCCTTGAATATACTCAACGACTGAGCCTCCACAGTCCCCGGGGCAGAGAATTCCAAAGATTCACCGCCCTCCGAGTGAAGAAATTCCTCCTCATCTCAGTCCTCAATGGCCGACCCCTTATCCTGAGACTGTGACCCCTGGTTCTAGACTCTCCAGCCAGAGGAAACAGCCTCTCAGCATCTACCCTGTCAATCCCCCTCAGAATCGTACATGTTTCAACGAGATCACCTCTCATTCTTCTAAACTCCAGCGAGTACAGGCCTAATCTACTCGATCTCTCCTAGGACTACCCTCTCTAATGTTCAAGAAGGAGTTGGATATATTTCTTGAGGCTAAAGGGATCAAGGGATATGGGGAGAAAGCAGGGACAGGGTACTGAGTTTGGATGATCAGCCCTGATCTCATTGAATGGCGGAGCAGGCTTGAGGGGCCGAATGGCCTACTCCTGCTCCTATCTCGATGTTTCTATGTGCCACTTTAAATATTTTAGTTGCGAGTGGGTTGCGAATCTTGCTCCGTGTCGATCTTTCTTTCGGGGTTGATCCTGACAGTAACAGAACATTGTTTTATCCATCTTCTGGGGACAGGTGGTGGAGCGACTGAGAAGAGTCATTGGCAAACCAAAATCGTGGTGTTCATCACGGTGGTGATCGGGCTGCTGATGGTGTATCCACTGTTTACGTGTTCACAAGGGCAAATCCAGAACGCTATGAGGTGAGTCGGAAGTGTCAATCATTCTTGGATTTGGGGCGATGTTGAAGTGGGGCTGGGCAAGATCTGGTCTCTCTGGTGATGTCCTCTATCTGACAGAGATTAACAATGGGTGACTCAACTCTCCCTCAGGAACCGTACTTTAAATGTATAGAGAGCTTTGCTGGGCTCCTCACATACTCCTGAATCTGGGGAGGTCCCTCTAACCCCTCTCTCACTCCTGTATCTGGGGAGGTCCCTCTAACCCCTCTCACACTCCTGTATCTGGGGAGGTCCCTCTAACACCTCTCTCTCTCTCACTCCTGTATCTGGGGAGGTCCCTCTAACCCCTTTCTCTCTCACTCCTGTATCTGGGGAGGTCCCTCTAACCCCTCTCTCACTCCTGTATCTGGGGAGGTCCCTCTAACCCCTCTCTCACACTCCTGTATCTGGGGAGGTCCCTCTAACCCCTCTCTCACACTCCTGTATCTGGGGAGGTCCCTCTAACCCCTCTCTCACTCCTGTATCTGGGGAGGTCCCTCTAACCCCTCTCTCTCACTCCTCTATCTGGGGAGGTCCCTCTAACCCCTCTCTCACACTCCTGTATCTGGGGAGGTCCCTCTAACACCTCTCTCACACTCCTGTATCTGGGGAGGTCCCTCTAACCCCTCTCTCACACTCCTGTATCTGGGGAGGTCCCTCTAACCCCTCTCTCTCTCTCACTCCTGTATCTGGGGAGGTCCCTCTAACCCCTCTCTCACACTCCTGTATCTGGGGAGGTCCCTCTAACCACTCTCTCTCACACTCCTGCATCTGGGGAGGTCCCTCTAACCCCTCTCTCACATTCCTGTATCTGGGGAGGTCCCTCTAACCCCTCTCTCTCTCACTCCTGTATCTGGGAAGGTCCCTCTAACCCCTCTCTCACACTCCTGCATCTGGGGAGGTCCCTCTAACCCCTCTCTCACACTCCTGAATCTGGGGAGGCCCCTCTAACCCCTCTCACACACTCCTGTATTTGGGGAGGTCCCTCTAACACCTCTCTCTCTCTCATGTATCTGGGGAGGTCCCTCTAACCCCTCTCTCTCTCACTCCTGTATCTGGAGAGGTCCCTCTAACCCTTCTCTCTCACTCCTGTATCTGGGGAGCTCCCTCTAACCCCTCACACACAGTCCTGCATCTGGAGAGGTCCCTCTAACCCCTCTCTCACACACTCCTGCATCTGGGGAGGTCCCTCTAACCCCTCTCTCACACTCCTGTATCTGGGGAGGTCCCTCTAACCCCTCTCACACAGTCCTGCATCTGGGGAGGTCCCTCTAACCCCTCTCTCTCACACTCCTGCATCTGGGGAGGTCCCTCTAACCCCTCTCTCACACACTCCTGTTTCTGGGGAGGTCCCTCTAACCCCTTTCTCTCACACTCCTGTATCTGGGGAGGTCCCTCTAACCCCTCTCTCACACTCCTGTATCTGGGGAGGTCCCTCTAACCCCTCTCTCACACTCCTGCATCTGGGGAGGTCCCTCTAACCCCTCTCTCTCTCATTCCTGTATCTGGGGAGGTCCCTCTAACCCTGCTCTCTCACACTCCTGTATCTGGGGAGGTCCCTCTAACCCCTCTCTCTCTCACACTCCTGTATCTGGGGAGGTCCCTCTAACCCCTCTCTCACACTCCTGCATCTGGGGAGGTCCCTCTAACCACTCTCTCACACTCCTGTATCTGGGGAAGTCCCTCTAACCCCTCTCTCACACTCCTGTATCTGGGGAGGTCCCTCTAACCCCTCTCTCACTCCTGTATCTGGGGAGGTCCCTCTAACCCCTCTCTCTCACTCCTCTATCTGGGGAGGTCCCTCTAACCCCTCTCTCACACTCCTGTATCTGGGGAGGTCCCTCTAACACCTCTCTCACACTCCTGTATCTGGGGAGGTCCCTCTAACCCCTCTCTCACACTCCTGTATCTGGGGAGGTCCCTCTAACCCCTCTCTCACACTCCTGAATCTGGGGAGGCCCCTCTAACCCCTCTCTCTCTCACTCCTGTATCTGGGGAGGTCCCTCTAACCCCTCTCTCACTCCTGTATCTGGGGAGGTCCCTCTAACCCCTCTCTCTCACTCCTCTATCTGGGGAGGTCCCTCTAACCCTTCTCTCTCACTCCTGTATCTGGGGAGCTCCCTCTAACCCCTCACACACAGTCCTGCATCTGGGGAGGTCCCTCTAACCCCTCTCTCTCTCACTCCTGTATCTGGGAAGGTCCCTCTAACCCCTCTCTCACACTCCTGCATCTGGGGAGGTCCCTCTAACCCCTCTCTCACACTCCTGAATCTGGGGAGGCCCCTCTAACCCCTCTCACACACTCCTGTATTTGGGGAGGTCCCTCTAACACCTCTCTCTCTCTCATGTATCTGGGGAGGTCCCTCTAACCCCTCTCTCTCTCACTCCTGTATCTGGGGAGGTCCCTCTAACCCTTCTCTCTCACTCCTGTATCTGGGGAGCTCCCTCTAACCCCTCACACACAGTCCTGCATCTGGGGAGGTCCCTCTAACCCCTCTCTCACACACTCCTGCATCTGGGGAGGTCCCTCTAACCCCTCTCTCACACTCCTGTATCTGGGGAGGTCCCTCTAACCCCTCTCTCACACTCCTGTATCTGGGGAGGTCCCTCTAACCCCTCTCACACAGTCCTGCATCTGGGGAGGTCCCTCTAACCCCTCTCTCTCACACTCCTGCATCTGGGGAGGTCCCTCTAACCCCTCTCTCACACACTCCTGTTTCTGGGGAGGTCCCTCTAACCCCTTTCTCTCACACTCCTGTATCTGGGGAGGTCCCTCTAACCCCTCTCTCACACTCCTGTATCTGGGGAGGTCCCTCTAACCCCTCTCTCACACTCCTGCATCTGGGGAGGTCCCTCTAACCCCTCTCTCTCTCATTCCTGTATCTGGGGAGGTCCCTCTAACCCTGCTCTCTCACACTCCTGTATCTGGGGAGGTCCCTCTAACCCCTCTCTCTCTCACACTCCTGTATCTGGGGAGGTCCCTCTAACCCCTCTCTCACACTCCTGCATCTGGGGAGGTCCCTCTAACCCCTCTCTCTCTCACTCCTGTATCTGGGGAGGTCCCTCTAACCCCTCTCTCACACTCCTGCATCTGGGGAGGTCCCTCTAACCCCTCTCTCACACTCCTGTATCTGGGGAGGTCCCTCTAACCCCTCTCACACAGTCCTGCATCTGGGGAGGTCCCTCTAACACCTCTCTCTCTCTCATGTATCTGGGGAGGTCCCTCTAACCCCTCTCACACTCCTGTATCTGGGGAGGTCCCTCTAACCCCTCTCTCTCACACTCCTGTATCTGGGGAGGTCCCTCTAACCCCTCTCTCTCACACTCCTGTATCTGGGGAGGTCCCTCTAACCCCCCTCTCACACTCCTGTATCTGGGGAGGTCCCTCTAACCCCTCTCTCACACTCCTGTGTAAGAATTCGCAATAATTTACAGTTCCGAAGATTCATTTTTTTGATTAAAGCATCCCTGGGAGATGTGCTTTTAAATTTCCAGGGATAAAATGGCAGTCGCACCACATGACCGAATGACAAAAAGAGGCTTGGAAGACAAAGGACATCTAAACTGCAGAAGAGACTTTTTGTATCTTGAATGGGAAGCGTTAACATTTGAATGGATTTTAAATCACCCCAGTACTGAACAATAGAGCAGTGTATCTCCCTTTCGTTTCAGCACAGGGAGCTCTGAAAATCACATTAACTCAATCTAACCACTTTGAGTTAGCCTATCACAGCTTTCTCTTGTGTATTGGACCCTTTTGGGTGGGGAATTTTGCACACAGCCTGCAAGGCAGGACGGGAGGGGTTCACCAGATATAAAGATAGGGCTGAGAAGCCAGCTCTCTCTCTTGACTTCCTGGGACCATAGGTGAGCTCTCTCTCTCTCTCTCTCTCTCTCTTCGCTGGACCACATGTCAGCAGAGTTTCTGACTCCTCAACAAGGCAGCCTAGCAGGAGTTAAGGGGGGATGGTGATTTACGGGAATTGCTAAGATTGTTTAAATAACATTGTAGCCATTGTATCCCTCGTTTTCACCGTCTGCAACCCCCCTGCTGTATAGTTTTACAATTTTACTGTGTTCGTGTGGGATAGTTTGATATTGTGATTATAGTTTCTTTTAGTTAATAAAGTTTGATTTTTGTTCTCTCATCCAAACCACGTGTTCCGTTTTAATATCATTAATTATAAGTTCCTCCACTCAGAACTAAAGGAGGGGTAGCGATTCGAAACCGCTGTTTGTAAATTAGTTTAGAGTGCAGCAGCAAAAAGACTGCTGGCCAGGTAGATTACCTTAAACCAGTTAAAGGAAGCCCCCGGAATCCTTACACCTGTATCTGGGGAGGTCCCTCTAACCCCCCTCTCACACTGCTGTATTTGGGGGGGGTCCCTCTAACCCCTCTCTCTCACTCCTGTATCTGGGGAGGTCCCTCTAACCCCTCTCTCTCACACTCCTGTATCTGGGGAGGTCTCTCTAACCCCTCTCTCTCACTCCTGTATCTGGGGAGGTCTCTCTAACCCCTCTCTCTCACTCCTGTATCTGGGGAGGTCCCTCTAACCCCTTTCTCTCACACTCCTGTATCTGGGGAGGTCTCTCTAACCCCTCTCTCTCAATTTTCAATTCAATTCAATTCAAATCGCTTTATTGGCATGACAAGTTACATCTTATGTTGCCAAAGCATCAAAAAACATTCATGTTTGTACACAAAAATACAGATCTATCCATACAGTGTATAAACAGATATATCCCTGAGTGTATAAATATACATTCATATAATTTATATATACTCTTTTCTTATATTTAGTGGTTGTCCCTCTGTTTATGGCAAGCTGTAACATAGTGTGCCGCTAAGGTTACACAATTTCTCTCTTCCCCTAGTAGGTATGGGAGTTTTTGGTCGTCATTCAAATTTCTGAATTCCGGGCATATTTTTGTGAATTTTGGGTAGAAATTCTCCCTTATGCCCTGATATTTTCAACAAGCTGTGAGGAAGTGCATCTCTGTCTCCACCACTCCCTGACTGCAGTGAGAGCATATCCTGTCCTCTCTTGGTAGCCGGGTCTGCCTGTGATGTGCCTTCAATAACCACAAAACTAGAAGTTATTAACTTAAACAAGTTGGCTTTTAATCACTAAGATCAGAGCTAACATCTCAACACACCGACTGGCTCACAGGAATGAGTCATACAGATCCTGGGATCTTTATGTAAGAGAAGTCAGGGGCGGAGCCAAGAGCCAAGACCTGGAACCTTCCAGGTTAGTCAGGAAAGAGGAAGTGAAACTATACACAGTGTGGGGGAGGGTAATATACATGAGTGCAAAACGAATACAGGCAAGACAAACAGATTTCATTACATTCACCCCTTCTTTAGATTTAGTCCATCGGGGTGATGTTTCTTAAAAGTTGGTATAAGTGAGTCTGTCAGGAGGTTTTGCGGTTCTCAGTGATCGGTGCAAAGCCGGTTGGGGTGCCTCTAGGGGAGTGGATTCTGGTTCCTCCACTGTCCGGGCCTCCGCAGTGTCTTCCAGGTTATCTGCAGTGTCCTCCAGGTTAAAATTGGGTATTGATACCTCTGGGCGTCCTGTCTCTTTTTGGTCTAGGTCTTCCTCGGGTAGTCTCTCATCGTTCTCTCCGCTCCCCGAGGGAGCGAGGTCTTTTATGGAAACAGTGTCCTCTTGCCTGTCAGAGTATTCGATATAGGCGTACTGACGGTTTGCATGGAGGAGCTGTACCTTTTCCACAAGGGGGTCCGTTTTATGGCCTCTCACGTGCTTCTGCAATAGTACTGTCCCCGGAGACGTCAGCCACGCGGGTAGAGATATGCCCGAGGTGGACTTCCGGGGGAAAATGAACATCTTTTCGTGAGGGGTAGCGTTAGTGGCTGTACATAACAGAGACCTTATGGAGTGGAGCACGTCTGGGAGGACTTCCTGCCAGCGGGAGGTCGGAAGGCCTTTTGACTTTAAGGCTAACGTGACAGCCTTCCAAACAGTAGCATTCTCCCTTTCCACTTGCCTATTACCCCGGGGGTTGTAGCTAGTGGTTCTGCTAGTGGCTATCCCCTTTGAGAGCAAGAACTGGCGCAGTTCGTCACTCATAAATGACGTCCCCCTATCGCTGTGTATGTAGTTCGGCATGCCAAACATGCAGAATAGATTACAGAGACACTTGATGACCGTGGCACTGGTCATGTCTGGGCAGGGAATGGCGAAGGGGAAGCGGGAATATTCATCGATGATATTGAGGAAGTATACGTTATGGTCAGCAGAGGGAAGGGGTCCATTGAAGTCCAGACTTAGGCGCTCGAATGGCCGTGTGGCTTTGATAAGGTGTGCACGGTCAGGCCTGTAGAAACGAGGCTTGCATTCCGCACAGGTGCGGCAGGCTCTGGTCATTGCCCTGACCTCCTCGATGGAGTGGGGCAGATTGCGGGACTTTATAAAATGGTATAGTCGGGTGACCCCGGGTGACAGAGGTCATTGTGGAGACCCTGTAATTTGTCCGTATGAATGCTGGCACACATTCCCCGCGATAGGGCGTCTGGGGGTTCATTAAGGGCTCCCGGCCTGTACATAATATCATAGTCGAACGTGGATAGTTCGATCCTCCACCTGAGTATTTTGTCATTCTTGATTTTCCCCCTTTGTTTGTTATTAAACATGAAAGCCACCGACCGCTGGTCGGTGAGCAGGGTGAAACGTTTGCCGGCTAGGTAGTGTCTCCAGTGCCGCACTGCCTCCGCTATAGCCTGTGCCTCCTTCTCGACAGAATAGTGCCTGATTTCAGGTCCCTGAAGGGTTCGGGAGAAGAAGGCCACAGGTCTCCCAGCCTGATTGAGGGTCGCAGCTAAGGCAAAGTCTGACGCATCGCTTTCGACTTGAAAGGGAATGCATTCTTCCACTGTACACACTGCAGCCCTTTCAATGTCCTGTTTAATACTGGTGAAAGCCTCCCGAGCTTCAGCTGATAGTGGGAAGGACGTCGATTTAATGAGGGGTCGGGCCTTATCAGAGTAATTGGGCACCCATTGGGCATAATACGAAAAAAATCCCAGGCACCTTTTTAAAGCTTTGGGATTGTGCGGCAGGGGCAGTTCCTTTAGGGGGCGTAATCGGTCAGGGTCCGGTCCAATTACCCCATCTTCCACCACACAGCCGAGGATACAGAGACGGGTTGTGTTGAAGACACATTTGTCTTCGTTGTAGGTTAGATTCAGCTTTAGGGCAGTTTTTAAAAATCTCGCAAGATTTAGATCGTGGTCTTGCTGGTTGTGCCCGCAGATAGTGACATTGTCCAGATAGGGGTAGGTAGCTTGTAGTTTATTCTCGTCAGCCATGCGGTCCATCTCACGTTGGAAGACCGAGACCCCATTTGTTACCCCGAAGGGCACTCTGAGAAAATGGTAGAGACGTCCGTTTGCCTCCAAGGCGGTGTATGGGCGGTCCTCCGTTCTAATGGGGAGCTGGTGATACGCGGATTTGAGGTCGATAGTCAAGAAGACTCGGTATTGCGCAATCTGGTTGACCATTTCTGATATGCGGGGTAAAGGGTAGGCGTCCAGCTGGGTATAAATATTAACAGTCTGGCTGTAGTCAATTACCATCCGTTTCTTTTTGCTATTTTTAACTATGACTACTTGGGCACGCCACGGACTGGTACTGCATTCAATAATGCCTTTCCGCAGGAGTCTGTCCACTTCTGCCTTGATAAAGTGTCTGTCTTCCAGACTGTACCGTCTACTTTTGGTCGCTATGGGCCTACAGTTCGGAGCGAGATTAGCGAATAAAGAGGGCGGGCTGATTTTTAAGGTTGATAGGCCACAGACTGTGAGTGGCGGCTGGGACCCGCCATATGCTAGCGTGACACTTTCGTGGTGGCACTGGAAGTCCAGGCCCAAGATTACATTAACACAGAGTTCTGGCATCACGAGGAGTTTAAAATCCTTGTAGTCCGTGCCTTCTACAGTCAGTGTTACCACACAGTAGCCCAAAATGTCCGAAGTGTGGGGCTTAGCAGCCATAGCAATTCTGCTCCGTGTAGGGGTTACCGTTAATGAGTGCCGCCGTACCAGGCTAGGGTGGATAAAACTCTCGGTACTCCCACAGTCAATTAAACATTTCGTTAAATTCCCGTTTACCTGTATGTCCATCATGGATTTTGTCAACGGGTGTGGCCTGGATTGATCCACCGTGATCGAAGCCACTGTTGGGCCCTGGGCGGCCGTTGAGTCGGGAAAAGATGGCGGATCCCAAGATGGCGGCCCGCACGGCACACACGAGGCGGTGACGGAGTTGGAAATCGGATTCCCCCTGCAGACTTTGCTAAAATGCCCCTTTTTCTTACATTTGAAGCATGTAGCGTCCTTCGCTGGGCATCGTTGTCTGGGGTGCTTGGCCTGGCTGCAGAAGTAGCATTTCGGGCCTCGAGAGCTGGTCTGAGGCCTGGATGGGGAAGATGGCTGATTCCAAGATGGCGGCGCGCATGAGGCGGTGAGGACCGCATGGCCGGAAGAATAAGAGTCAGAGTTTTTCTGGGCCTCATCCAGCGATCGCGCAGTGGCCACTGTCTTTTTTAAGTCCAGGACCTCCTTCTCCAGCAGTCTCTGTCGGATATAATTCGATTTGAGGCCCGTGATGAAGGAATCGCGGACCAATTCGTCAGAGTACACGTTGGCCGTCACGGCCTTGCAGTTACAGTCCCGGACCAAGTCCTTTAGGCCCTGTAAGAAATCGTCCATTGATTCCTCAGGTCGCTGCCTGCGTGTAGCCAGCAGATGTCTGGCGTACACTTCGTTTACTGGCCTCTGGTATTGGGCCTTCAGGATAGTGATGGCCTCCGTGTAAGAGGTGGCGCCCCGGATGAACGAATAAATCCGATGACTAACGCGAGTAGTCAGTAGACTCAGTTCATCTACCTCGCTAGCGGATGAGGGCCTCGCGAAGAGTTCGAAGCATTTGAGCCAGTGTCCAAATTGATTTGTTGCTTCAGCAGAATGTGGATCCAAGTCCAGACGCTCTGGTTTTAGGAGTCGATCCATCCTAGTATTCTTTAGTGATTAAAATTGATGTGCCTTCAATAACCACAAAACTAGAAGTTATAGACTTTAACAAGTTCGCTTTTAATCACTAAGATCAGAGCTAACATCTCAACACACCGACTGGCTCACAGGAATGAGTCATACAGATCCTGAGATCTTTATGTAAGAGAAGTCAGGTGCGGAGCCAAGAGCCAAGACCTGGAACCTTCCAGGTTAGTCAGGAAAGAGGAAGTGAAACTATACACAGTGTGGGGGAGGGTAATATACATGAGTGCAAAACGAATACAGGCAAGACAAACAGATTGCATTACAGCCTGTGTCTACCTTTTTCGATCGCCAGGCTATGTTCACTAAGTCTGTACATTGTCAAGGTTCTTCTCAGTTTGTTATCCTTTACCATGGTCAGGTAATCAGCCATGTTGTATTGTCTGTTTAGGGCCAAGTAGCAATTGAGTTTGCTTTGGGTTTTTGTTGTTTCTGCCCAATATGACAGGTATTTTTCCTTTTGCTTAGCGACGATTGCGTTGGGTCGAATTCTTTGTGTTACGCTGTCACTGTCCTGGGGCTGGTTATTGTTAGTAGTGTTAGTAGTTACTTCACTGAGTCCCAGGACTAGTTGACTGAGGGTATTCTTCTTTATGGTCCTCTCTTGGCATTTCAGGGCTTCGTAATGATAGCATTGGAGGTTGCTCATTTCTAGGTGTTTCCAAAATTTGGTGGCTCTTTTTTGGAGAGTGATTATTAATGGATATTGGCCTAGTTCTGCCCTGCATGCATTGTTTACGGTTTTCCTTTGAGTCCGGAGGATACTTTTACAGAATTCTGCATGTAGGATCTCGATTGGGTGTTTGTCCCATTTTGCAAATTCTTGTTGTGTTAGCGGTCCCCACACCTCACTGCCATAGAGTGCAATTGGTTCAATTACTGATTTGAAAATCTCTCACTCCTATATCTGGGGAGGTCTCTCTAACCTCTCTCTCTCACACTCCTGTATCTGGGGAGGTCCCTCTAACCCCTTTCTCTCACACTCCTGTATCTGGGGAGGTCTCTCTAACCCCTCTCTCTCACACTCCTGTGTCTGGGGATGTCTCTCTAGCCCCTCTCTCCCATACTCCTGTATCTGGGGAGGTCTCTCTAACCCTTCTCTCTCACACTCCTGTATCTGGGGAGGTCCCTCTAACCCCCTCACACACTCCTGTATCTGGGGAGGTCCCTCTAACCCCTCTCTCTCACACTCCTGTATCTGGGGAGGTCCCTCTAACCCCCTCACACACTCCAATATCTGGGGAGGACCCTCTAACCCCTCTCTCTCACTCCTGTATCTGGGGAGGTCTCTCTAACCCCTCTCTCTCACTCCTGTATCTGGGGAGGTCTCTCTAACGCCTCTCACTCTCACTCCTGTATCTGGGGAGATACCTCTAACCCCTCTCACTCTCACTCCTGTATCTGGGGAGGTCCCTCTAACCCCTCTCTCACACTCCTGTATCTGGGGAGGTCTCTCTAACCCCTCTCTCTCACACTCCTGTATCTGGGGAGGTCCCTCTAACCCCCTCACACACTCCTGTATCTGGGGAGGTCCCTCTAACCACCGCACACACTCCTGTATCTCCCTCTAACCAGGGTGTAGGAAAGACTGAACAGGCTGGGGCTCTTTTCTCTAGAAAAGAGAAGGCTGAGGGGTGACCCGATAGAGGTTTTTAAAATTATGAAGGGTTCGATAGGGTAAACGTAGAGAAGATGTTTCCACTTGTGGGGGAGACCAGAACTGGGGGCCATCAATATACGATAGTCACTAATAAATCGAATAGGGAATTCAGGAGAAACTTCTTTACCCAGAGAGTGGTGAGAATGGGGAACTCGCTACCACAGGGAGTGGTTGAGGCGAAGAGCAGAGATGCATTTCAGGGGAAGCTGGATAAACACACGAGGGAGAAAGGAATAGAAGGATATGGTGATGGGGTGAGATGAAGAGGGGTGGGAGGAGGCTGGTGTTGACAGGGTGAGATGAAGAGGGGTGGGAGGAGGCTGGTGTTGATGGGGTGAGATGAAGAGGGGTGGGAGGAGGCTGGTGTTGATGGGGTGAGATGAAGAGGGGTGGGAGGAGGCTGGTGTTGATGGGGTGAGATGAAGAGGGGTGGGAGGAGGCTGGTGTTGACGGGGTGAGATGAAGAGGGGTGGGAGAAGGCTGGTGTTGATGGGGTGAGATGAAGAGGGGTGGGAGGAGGCTTGTGTTGATGGGGTGAGATGAAGAGGGGTGGGGGGAGGCTGGTGTTGACGGGGTGAGATGAAGAGGGGTGGGAGGAGGCTGGTGTTGACTGGGTGAGATGAAAAGGGGTGGGAGGAGGCTGGTGTTGATGGGGTGAGATGAAGAGGGGTGGGAGGAGGCGGGTGTTGATGGGGTGAGATGAAGAGGGGTGGGAGGAGGCGGGTGTTGATGGGGTGAGAAGAAGAGGGGTGGGAGGAGGCTGGTGTTGATGGGGTGAGATGAAGAGGGGTGGGAGAAGGCTGGTGTTGATGGGGTGAGATGAAGAGGGGCGGGAGGAGGCTCGTGTGGAGCATAAACTCCGACACGGAGCAGATGGGCCAAATGGCCTCTTTCTGTGCTGTAAATATTCTGTAATTCTCTCTTTATATTCCAGGCTGTAGACACTTCTGTCCAACCACGTGGAAATATACAACAACAATAGACGCACAGACTCGCCCTTATCCAACGAGCCCAATTTTCAAGGTCCAGGAACAGAAGTTTAAAGTTTATAATTAAATTGTATAATGAAATTAATTTTAAATGTAATAAAATCAATTGTAATTCGTTTTGAATGAGTCCGAGTTTCTCATTTGTTTTCAAAGCAGGTGCGATTTGCCATTTTTAAAACATCATTCAACAACTTGCTTTTATACAACGCCTCTAACGTAGTAAAACGTCCCTGACGGAGTGCCGCACTTTCGGACGGGCAGTACTGAGGGAGTGCCGCACTGTCGGAGGGGCGGTACTGAGGGAGCGCCGCACTGTCGGAGGGGCAGTAGTGAGGGAGCGCCGCACTGTCGGAGGGGCAGTACTGAGGGAGCGCCGCACTGTTGGAGGGGCCGTACTGAGGGAGCGCCGCATTGTCGGAGGGGCGGTACTGAGGGAGCGCCGCACTGTCGGAGGGGCGGTACTGAGGGAGCGCCGCACTGTCGGAGGGGCGGTACTGAGGGAGCGCCGCACTGTCGGAGGGGCGGTACTGAGGGAGCGCCGCACTGTCGGAGGAGCAGTACTGAGGGAGCGCCGCACTTTCGGAGGGGCAGTACTGAGGGAGCGCCGCACTGTCGGAGGGTCAGTACTGAGGGAACGCCGCACTGTTGGAGGGGCAGTACTGAGGGAGCGCCGCACTGTTGGAGGGGCAGTACTGAGGGAGCACCGCACTGTCGGAGGGGCAGTACTGAGGGAGCGCCGCACTGTCGGAGGTGCAGGACTGAGGGAGCGCCGCACTGGCGGAGGGGCAGTACTGAGGGAACGCCGCACTGTCGGAGGGGCAGTGAGTTTGTTACTGACTGGGTGAGGCAGAGTGAGAGCACCGACACACAGCCCGGGGTCAGGGTCCCTCTCCCTCTCCCCAGGTGGGGAAAGAGCCTCAGTGAGTTTGTTACTGACTGGGTGAGACAGAGTGGGAGCACCGGCACACAGCCCGTGGTCAGGGTCCCTCTCCCTCTCCCCGGGTGGGGAAAGAGCCTCAGTGAGTTTGTTACTGACTGGGTGCGGCAGAGTGGGAGCACCGACACACAGCCCGGGGTCAGGGTCCCTCTCCCTCTCCCCGGGTGGGGAAAGAGCCTCAGTGAGTTTGTTACTGACTGGGTGAGACAGAGTGGGAGCACCGACACACAGCCCGGGGTCAGGGTCCCTCTCCCTCTCCCCGGGTGGGGAAAGAGCCTCAGTGAGTTTGTTACTGACTGGGTGAGACAGAGTGGGAGCGCCGACACACAGCCCGGGGTCAGGGTCCCTCTCCCTCTCCCCGGGTGGGGAAAGAGCCTCAGTGAGTTTGTTACTGACTGGGTGAGGCAGAGTGGGAGCACCGACACACAGCCCGGGGTCAGGGTCCCTCTCCCTCTCCCCGGGTGGGGAAAGAGCCTCAGTGAGTTTGTTACTGACTGGGTGAGGCAGAGTGGGAGCACCGACACACAGCCCGGGGTCAGGGCCCCTCTCCCTCTCCCCGGGTGGGGAAAGAGCCTCAGTGAGTTTGTTACTGACTGGGTGAGGCAGAGTGGGAGCACCGACACACAGCCCGGGGTCAGGGCCCCTCTCCCTCTCCCCGGGTGGGGAAAGAGCCTCAGTGAGTTTGTTACTGACTGGGTGAGGCAGAGTGGGAGCACCGACACACAGCCCGGGGTCAGGGTCCCTCTCCCTCTCCCCGGGTGTGGAAAGAGCCTCAGTGAGTTTGTTACTGACTGGGTGAGGCAGAGTGGGAGCACCGACACACAGCCCGGGGTCGGGGTCAGGGTCCCTCTCCCTCTCCCTCTCCCCGGGTGGGGAAAGAGCCTCAGTGAGTTTGTTACTGACTGGGTGAGGCAGAGTGGGAGCACCGACACACAGCCCGGGGTCAGGGTCCCTCTCCCCGGGTGGGGAAAGAGCCTCATTATAAATTGTTCAGCGCCAGTTTCACCGCGTGTCTATCACAGCAGCGGCGGCCAATCACCGCCCAGATGACCCTGGCTCTATTTCCCACAGCTGCTCTTTAAGAGTTTCACCATTTTCCGGTCACAGCAGCGAAATGTTTACTGTTTCATTTTCCAGCAGTAAGTTGATTGCGCTGCTTCAGTTTCACCATGTCCCTACAACAGCAGCGGCGGCCAATCACAGCCCAGGTTTTGGTGCTGTTTTCACCAATCACAGCCCAGGCTCGGCTCTCAGCGAGCAGAAACACTGGTGCTGTTTTCACTGTTTCATTCCATAACCTTGAGAGGGACCCTGACCCCGGGCTGTGTGTCGTTGCTCCCACTCTGTCTCACCCAGTCAGTAACAAACTCACTGAGGCTCTTTCCCCACCCGGGGAGAGGGAGAGGGGCCCTGACCCCGGGCTGTGTGTCGGTGCTCCCACTCTGTCTCACCCAGTCAGTAACAAACTCACTGAGGCTCTTTCCCCACCCGGGGAGAGGGAGAGGGACCCTGACCCCGGGCTGTGTGTCGGTGCTCCCACTCTGCCTCACCCAGTCAGTAACAAACTCACTGAGGCTCTTTCCCCACCTGGGGAGAGGGAGAGGGACCCTGACCCCGGGCTGTGTGTCGGTGCTCCCACTCTGCCTCACCCAGTCAGTAACAAACTCACTGAGGCTCTTTCCCCACGCAGGTTGAGGGCCGCTCACTGTGGGGTTAAAATCTCCTTTTTCTCCGCTGTGATTTGGGTGTTTGAGCTGCTCTGAAAAGGGCGATTCTGTTCCAATCCTGTGCTTTGTGTCGCTGCTCCTGGGGCAGAGTCCCCTAAAGGGGCTGTTAGACAAGGCAACTCCTCACCAGGCGGAGGAGGGAGGGCGAGAGAAGGTTAAATCACAAAACTCTCAATTACAGCAAGTGGGACATTGGAGGAATTGGTGGGTGGAGACTCACTGATCGCCTGTCAATCATCACCCGGGGGAAATGACCCTGAGCAGGAGGAAGGAACTGTGCAAAGGCTTCACTCTGCTTTCTTGTTGCAGGGACCCAGCTTGCTGAACCTGCTGCTGAATGCTGCTGGGGTTTCGGGTAAGTGCTATCACTCGAGCAAAAAGGCCTTTTTCTGAACTGGGGTGATTTTAATTCTCTGACATTGCGTTTCCAAGCTGTCTGTTCATAAGTAGCCCTTTCCTCCAGAGACTGAGACTCACAACAGCACAGTAGGAGGCCATTCGGCCCGTCGAGCCCGTGCCGGCTCTCCAAGAGCACTTCAGCTAGTCCCACTCCCTCGCCCTTTCCCCGTAGCCCTGCAAATATTTTTCCTTCAGGTACTTATCGAATTCCCTTTAGAAAGTTACTATTGAATCTGCCTCCACCGCCCTCTCAGGCAGTGCATTCCAGATCCTAACCACTCGCTGTGTGAAAAAGTTTTTCCCCATGTCGCCTTTGGTTCTTCTGCCAATCACCTTAAATCTGTGTCCTCTGGTTCTTGTCCCATCTGCCAATGGGAACAGTTTCTATCTACCCTGTCTAGACACCTCTATCAAATCTCCTCTCAAACTTCTCTGCTCTAAGGAGATCAACCCCAGCTTCTCCAGTCTATCCACATCACTGTAGTCCCTCATCATTGTAGTAAATCTTTTCTGCACCCACTCTATGGCCTTCTCATCCTTCCTAAAGTGCGGGGCCCAGAATTGGATACGATACTCCAGTTGAGGCCGAACCAGTGTTTTATAAAGTTTCATCATAAGTTCCTTGCTTTTGTACCCTCTGCCTCTATTTATGATGAAGCCCAGGATCCCGTGGGCTCTTTTTAAGCGCTTTCTCGACCTGTCCTGAACCTGTCCTGCCACCTTCAACGATTTGTGCACATATATCCCCAGGTCTCTCTCCTCCTGCACGCTCCACATTTGCTGTAACACCAGAAACGCTGAGTGAAAGCAAGCTATATAAATAAAACCAGGAAATGCTGGATAGACTCAGCAGGTCAGGCAGCACCTGTGGGGAGAGAAACAGAGTTAACGTTTCAGGTCGATGATCTTTCATCAGAACCATGTGCATGCTATATAAATGGTGCTTGTTGTAAATAGTACCTGCCTGAGCTTCAGCCTTCCCACAGCAGTGAAAGCAGTGAGTTACTGGGCAGAGCTTCTTGCAGTGTATCCCTGTGAAGCTTGGGATGTAATGTTCCAGCAGGGAGGTTATATCTGTGGATAAATACTTTGAATCTTTTCCAGGTTCTTTCCCCGTCATAGTTTCTGGGTTCCTTGGGGGGCAGGTTGTGCTGCCCTGTACCTACAAAGGGAACGCCCCAGTCCCAGATTTACAAGTCCTTTGGCAAATACCCGGGCGTGAAGTTGTCCACCAGTTTGTTGATGGGAGCGATGATTTGACACAGCAAGACCCGCGGTTCAGAAACAGAACAAACCTCTTCAAAGATCAACTGGAACACGGCAACTGGTCAGTTCTGCTCTCTGACCTCAGGGAGTCCGACCATGACAAGTATGAGTGTCAGATTCTCAGGAGGACGGGTGAGGGATTTCATTCGGAGCAAACTGTTCTCGTCCTTCTGTCTGTAACAGGTGAGAGGTTTCTGTTTCTGCATTGATCAGGAATCTATCAGCAATTTTATGGGTGCGATAGTGCAGGGGTTCTGTTACTAGATTAATAATCCAGAGGCCTGGGCTCATAATCCAGAGAAGGTGAGTTCAAATCCCACCATGGCCCTTTGAGAATAAATCTGGAAATAAAAAGTTGGTACCAGTAACAGTGGCCATGAAGCTGTTGGAGTGTGTTAAAAACCCAGCTCGTTCACTATCTCCTTCAGGGAAAGAAACCTGCCGTCCTTACCCGGTCTGGGCCTATATGTGACTCCAGTCCCACACCAACCTGGTTGACTTTTAACGGCCCCTGCGGCCACTCGGTTGTATCATACCGCTAGGAAGAAAAAGAATAAAACTGAATGGACCACTGACTGTGACCCAGCCCAGTCGACCCTGCAAAGTGCTCCTCACTAATATCTGGGGGCTGGTGCCCAGATTTTTTTCATTTGTTACGGGATGTCTGCATCGCTGCGAAGGCCAGCATTTATTGCCCATCCCCGCTTACCCTTGAGAAGGTGGTGGTGACCCGCTGCAGTCCATCTGGTGAGACCCCTCTGTAGCGCCTTGGTACAACTCTGGGGGCAGTTAAGAGTGAACCACATTACTGTGTGTCTGGAGTCACATAGGCCAGACCGGGTAAGGGCGGCAGATTTCCTTCCCTAAAGGACATTAGAGTCAGAGGCATAGGAGGCCATTCAGCCCATTGAGTCCGTGCCGGCTCTCTGTACAGCGCTCCCTCAGTACTGCCCCTCCGACAGTGCGACGCTCCCTCAGTACTGCCCCTCCGACAGTGCAGCCCTCCCTCAGTACTGCCCCCCACCTACGCGATTGTCCGTTTGATGTAGTCTACATAGATTTTAGCAAGGCTTTTGACAAGGTCCCACATGACAGACTGGTCAGAAAAGTAAAAGCTCATGGGATCCAAGGGAAAGTGGCAAGTTGGATCCAAAATTGGCTCAGTGGCAGGAAGCAAAGGTAATGGTCGACGGGTGTTTCTGTGACTGGAAGGCTGTTTCCAGTGGGGTTCATACTAGGTCCCTTGCTTTGTGTGGTCTATATCACTGGTTTAGACTTCAATGTCAGAGGCATGATTAAGAATTTTGCAAATGATACAAAAATTGGCCGTGTGGTTGATCGTGAGGAAGAAAGCTGTGGACTGCAGGAAGATATCGATGGACTGGTCAGGTGGGCAGAGAAGTGGCAAATGGAATTCAAACTGCAGAAGTGTGAGGTAATACATTTGTGGAGGACTAACAAGGCAAGGGAATACACAATAAATGGTCGGATACTGAGACTTGTAGAGGAACAGAGGCTCCTTGGAGGGCATGTCCACAGATCCCTGAAGGTAGCAGGACAGGTAGATAAGGTGGTTAAGAAGGCATACGGATACTTTCCTTTATTAGCTGATGCATAGAATATAAGAGCGGGGAGGTTATGCTTGAATTGTATAAAACACTAGTTAGGCCACAGCTAGAGGACTGTGTACAGTTCTGGTCACCACATTACAGGAAAGACGTGATTGCACTGGAGAGGGTACAGAGGAGATTTACCAGGATGTTGCCAGGACTGGAGAATTTTAGCTATGAGGAAAGATTGGAGAGGCTGGGGTTGTTTTCTTTGGAACAGAGGAGGCTGAGGAGATTTAATTGAGGTGTATAAAATGATGAGGGGCTTAGATAGAGTGGATAGGAAGGACCGATTTCCCCGAGCAGAGAGGTCAATAACCAGGGGGCAGAGATTGAAAGTAATTGGTGGAAGGATTAGAGGGGAGTTGAGGAGAACTTTTTTCACCCAGAGGGTGGTGGGGGTCTGGAACTCACTGCCTGAAAGGGTGGGAGAGGCAGGAACCCTCATCACATTTAAAAAGTTCTTGGATATGCCCTTGAAGTGCCGTAACCTGCAGGGCCATGGACCGAGAGCTGGAAAGTGGGATTAGACTGGAGAGCTCATTGGGCCAGCACGGACACGGTGGGTCGAATGGCCTCCTTCTGTGCTGTAAATGTCTGTGATTCTATTCTATGATGAAGTCTGCTCCTGCCCCATCTCGCTGTCTTATTACATTTCAGAGTTCCGTGTCATCTGCAAACTTTGAAATGATGCCCTGTATACCCAAGTCCAGGTCATTAATATACATCAAAAGAGCAGTGGTCCCAACAGCAAGCCCTTGGACACCACTGTATACCTCCCTCCAGTCTGAAAAACAACCGTTCACCATTACTCTGCTTTCAGTCCTTCAACAAAGCAAGACTGTACATCACTCGTATAGACATGGGCTTCCCTTTATTCACAGGTTCAAAATGTACATATAGAAAAGTGACATTCCAGTATACAGGAGAAAGAGACACATTATATACATTTATTTATGCAAAGGGCCTGAATTTGCGGTCGGAGATTTCCCGCGGGGAAATGGCTCCGAACCCGAGTAAAATCCACTCCTACCTGGAGACTCGGGATCCACCTAGACTCGCCTTCCTGAGCCTCTACATGTATGCTGGCCCAACCAGGCCTTTAACCTTACAGGGAACGGTAGCATAGTGGTAATGTTACTGGACTAATAATCTATTTATTCTATGCATTGTATCGCGGCATTACTGTGTCCAATGTTAGTCTCAGGAACATCCACCTTTCGTGCATGAAAACCCAGAACTTGCAGGACCTTTACGGGTGTGTACGCTCCAGAGAATACGGGCCGAAATATCCACACAATTTCTAGTTACTAAGGCAGTGTCATTTGTGTCAAGACATATGTAAAATATTTAGAATATGAATTCGGTGTATAAAACAGTGAGAGACGAGTAACTGTAGAGCAGAGAGATTCGGGAGTCGAAGGTTGACGAATCATTAAAAGCCAGTGGCCAGGTACAGGTCCTTGGGTTTATAAATAGAGGCCTCTGTCTCTGCTGTGTCCTTCTATGATTCTATACATCCACTGACAAATATGGAGACCGGCTTCTCTTTCATCACTGCTCCAATTGAAAACTTCATATAGAAAAGCAACATTCAAATATAAATGCATAATTTTTTGCTGTAGACAGTTTCAATCTGTAAAACATCTAGGGGGATAAATTCGGTGGGCTGCGCCTCCAGTTAGCGCCTAAAGAGGGCACTCAGTGGCTTAAGCGCCACTGGCCACGCCTCCCGCGATATTTAACTGGGGCGCTAATGGCGGCATTAGCCTGTTGCACTGCGCCGCCACCGATGACGTCATCGGTGTGCGCAGCGCCCCGCTACCGCCCCAATCGTGATATTTGGGTGCGCCCGCCTCTAGCGCTGCTCGCTAATCGCGCCCGGTTCACGGGGCCTACCTGTGGTGGCAGTGGCGCAAATTAAGGTGGAGGTGCGGGGCGGCCGTTTTTTTCGGCGGCCGCCTGCCAGCCCCTCCGTCCCCGGCCTCCTGATCACCACTCCCCCTGCGGCATTGCCGGCTGTTTTCCGAGAGCCCGGCACTTCTCCTCGGTGCCGGGCTCTTTTGCCGGCACTCGATCGCTCATCGCGCTGGTGCAGGCCCCTCCCCCTTAAGAATGGGAGGAAGGCCTGCAGTACCGCAGCGCGCCATGCTGCAGTGTGTGGCGCTGTGGCACGTTGCACTGTGATATTCAGTTTCAGCGCCCTAAGAGGGATGCGGAGTGCCTCGAGCCTCGCCCCATGTCCCTCTCGGGGCGCTCAAGCTGAATTTCCGGCGATCGCTGCTGCTCCGATCGCAGCGCAAAATCTGGCGCCCAGGCGAGCTTGGCGCCCCGTTTGTGGCTCAACCCAATTTCTCCCCCCTAGAATCTAAATTCTGTGTATAAAGCAGTTGCTGGCAATGATGTCGTCGCTGGCTCTGGCTAGTGAGTGATGCTGCAGAGGGAGGTTCTGAAGCCTATTCCCACATTCCCCACTGTGGGAGCGCCATCGCTACAAGGACTGCAGTGGTTCAAGTCGAGATGGTCAAGAAATGGGGCCCTGCCAGCACCACCCACACCGTGAACAAGTAAAGAAATGAATCAGAAAGTGCCTGTTGTTCCCGCACATTGATGGGATATTTGGGAGTTACCATCTCTCACAGGGAGTGCTCAATGGGTTACACAGCTAAAGGTGGTCCTGGATGTTCCTGAGACTGAGCTTGGACACAGTGTGTGACAGTAATGCTGAGATATAATACACAGGGAGTGCTCAGTGGGTTACACAGCTAAAGGTGGTCCTGAGACTGGGTTTGGACACAGTGTGTGACAGTAATACTGAGATATAATACACAGGGAGTGCTCAATGGGTTACACAGCTAAAGGTGGTCCTGGATGTTCCTGAGACTGGGCTTGGACACAGTAATGCTGAGATATAGAATAGAATAAAATACCGATCAGACAGTTTTTCTGGTGAAGGGGCAACACTTCCATTGGGAGATTATCTCCTCTGAGACTGTGCTGGTGAGAGGGGGAAGTGACTGCTGATCCCAATCCTGAGCTCAGACTTCCCTCCAGGAGTCACTCGATAGAATGGCCTCCTCCTGTGCTGTGCTATTCTCTGATTCTATGATAACCACAATACCGGGCTGGTCGGCCCCTCCCTGACCCAGGCTCAGTGCAGCGTAAACTCAGGCCCGTATTTTCCGGTACCTACGGGTGGTGAACCTGTGGAATTCTCTACCACAGAAGGCTGTGGAGGCCAAGTCACTGAATATATTTAAGAAGGAGATCGACAGATTTCTAGACACAAAAGGCATCAAGGGGTATGGGGAGAGAGCGGGAATATGGTATAGAGATAGAGGATCAGCCATGATCATATTGAATGGCGGAGCAGGCTCGAAGCGCCGACTCCTGCTCCTATTATTCTATGTTTTTGTGTGTACGGGCTGTGTACACACCCGTAGGGACATCGGAAATGCCGGTTTCAGGCCTGTGAAGCACATGCACTGAAAGCCGGTATTTCCGATCTGTCAAGAATGCCCTCGACAGATCGGACACCTGCCTTGGAGAAGGGCCTCTGCGGGGGCAGCGTTCCGCTTTCTGGAGACCCTCCGCCCGCAGAAAACCCTTAGAAATCTTACACCTGGTAAAAGCCTGTGTAAGGCCGGCTTTCACCAGCGTAAGAGCTTAAAAAAAGAAAAAAAAAAAAATCACTTTTATCATTTAAAAATTGTTTTAAAAAAGGTAAGTATTTTTAGCCTTGTAAAAAACTTCACTTTTTTCAAAATTTAATTTTTGTTTAAAATATTTTACTTAATGTAATTTTATCTCATTTTAAAAATGTGATGGTTTTTAAAAAATGTATCTAATGTTTTACTGTGTTTTTGGGGTGATCTCCATTCATATATTTGACAGGTCTATCTGTCAAAAGTATGAAGGGAGATTCCCTTCTCCTATTGGCTGGCCTGGCCCACGTGATCCCAGGGACGCTTGCGAACCGCCTGCGCCCCTGGGATACGTGGGCCCTGCGCATTTCGACTGTGGAGAGGCCCAGGAGCGGAAGTGTCCGCACCTCAGGAGCCCTCGGGTAAGTTCGTAGATTTGTTTCCGATAGGAGGCATCTGCACGCAGGAAGCCTCCTCGGGAATTACGGGAATCAGTCAGTGCTGGACAGCCAGGTTCCCCAGAAGGATTTGTTCTCCAGCCGCTCCAGTCTGATGCTCAGCTGCTGTTGTCACAAGGCTTCGTGCTTCATCTGAACAAGTCACGTTTGTCAAAGGGCCGCCATTAGATGCTGCTTCTGGATTGCTGGAGTCTCTGTTTTGTTTCCTAGGAGAGAAACCAGCAGAGTGCAGGTTATGTTAAAAGGATCCAACACTTTGGACAAGTGTGTAAAGGAGCCGTTCAGGGGCACAGACCGATTAAATTACACAACACCCTGGGCACCACTGGTAGCTGGAAAATGTGTCACAGGAGCTGCACGTTGATGGAGCAGAGTGTAGAGGAGAGGAGGTTTATAGGGGAGGCAATGGGCAGGAGCTGTACACTCCACAGGACCCGGGCTGCCTGAGGCACTAGAGAAATAGAAAAATGACAGCTAGCCTCAATTTTGGAGATTAAGTAGAATTGATGAGGACCTGGGTTAACACTGAGCTGAAGATGATGGGGATCAGATCAGACAGGAGGATGTTGGGCATGTCCGTACTCTCCAGGCTGATCCTGAAGGACTGAGAGCCACAGATGGAGATAGAGCAACAACCTGAATTTATATAGCGCCTTTATCATCCCAAGGTGCTTCACAGGAGCGATCAAACAAAATTTGAGAGCGAGCCACATAAGGAGATATTAGGGCAGGTGACCAAAAGCTGGGTCAAAGAGGTCAGTTTTAAGAAGCATCTTAAAGGAGGAGAGAAAGGCGAAGAGGTTTAGGGAGGGAATTCCAGTGCTCGGGCCCAGGCGGCTGAAGGCACGGCCACCAATGGTGGAGTGGTGGAAATCAGGGGATGTTCAAGAGGCCAGAATTGGAGGAGCGCAGAGATTGGGGAGGGTTGTGGGGCTGGAGGAGGCCATGGAGGGATTTGGCCATGAGGATGAATGTAGGTCAGTGAACACAGAGGGTGATGGGTGAACGGGACTCGGTGAGAGTTAGGATACAGAAAGGAGAGTTTTGAAATGGTCGAGTTTTGCGGTAAGGCATGGATGAGGGTTTCAGCAGCACATGAGCTGAGGTAGGGGCGGAGACGGGCGATGTTACGGAGGTGGACGTAGGCGGTCTTGGTGATGGAGAGGATATGGGTCGGAAGCTCAGCTCAGGGTCAAATAAGACGCCGAGGTTGTGAACTGGTTCAGCCTCAGACAGTGGTCAGGGAGAGGGATGGAGCTGGTGGCTAGTGAACAGAGCAACAGAGAGCACAACAAGCTGGAAGTGACGGGATAATGATACATTGAAGCATCGCACACAGCTCAAAGTGTATCGCTGCACAAAACATCTTTAAACACAAAGTGTAACAGAACAAAACTAGAATCAACAATGGAAACTGCGGCACATTCTAGAACTCACCACCATCGCTTTTGGATCAGGAAAACCCCAATGACAGCAAGAGTAAGAGTAAGAATTCCGGTTCCCAATCCGACAGCTACTCCAGTAGAGAGTCCAGGATCTAGAGACAGAATAAATCGTTAACAGACCGGGACACACTCTCAAAACTAACAGCAGAGACCTTCAGCACCGAGTGCTTCAGAACCATCCCCAGCACAAATAGATCCCTGGTCAATTCTAGCCCCGGAGCGATGGGAGAGGTTAGATTCCAATAATCACACACACACCAGGCCAGCCCACAGCTCCTTGCCCACACACACACACTGCCCCACAATGCCCGCTGAAACAGAGGGGGAATTTTAAACTAATCTACGGGTCGGGGAAGTCAGGGGATCGGGTGGAACGCTGGTTTCACACCCGGGCCAATATTACTCTCCGGTGACTTCAACCAGCGTTACACCCTGTCCCGTCAGTTTCCCGACAGGAGGCCTCGGACTTTCCCACAGACTTCCACAAACACTAATGCTAGTGGGAAGCGGGAATCCTCAGAGTTCAGCCACTGAGGGACAGGAAGGCATGCAGTAGTTTAGAAACAGACTTACCTGGTGCGGGCGTGTTCGGTACAGGTGAAGGGGCTCGCTCTAAAGAAAACATCATGCGTTTAGTATTGTGAAACAAACTGCAGAAATGTTCAAAGACTCTATAGGGCTACAGGGAAACACATCCAGGGAGGAACGAGACTGGGGTCAAACTGATCAGGAAGGATCAGCAACCGGGTCGGCAGAGTGAAAAATCCAACAGGATTGCATTAACTGAGGGGCAGAATGGAAGATTTCCAGAGTTACCCCGAGCAGCATCATTCCCAGCAGCCTACATCTGCCTGTGGCAGACAGAGACATGGCCTTGGGTGACTGAGTCGGCAGGGAGTGCTAATCACACGTGAATGATGTTGAGCTCCTCACCTCCCAGGCTCAGGTCTGCTAGCTCTACACGTTACCAGAATTAGGGTTCAAACCTGCCCTCTGGTCTGGACAGCTGAAAACAGATTCAGTCACAGGCAGAGTTATTGAGTTAGAACACAGAAAGAGGCCCTTCGGCCCATCGTGTCTGCGCCGGCCATCAAGCCCCGTCTATTTTAATCACATTTTCCAGCACTTGGTCCGTAGCCTTGTATGCTATGGCATTAAGTGCTCATCTAAATGCTTCTTGAATGTTGTGAGGGTTCCTGCCTCTACCACCCTTTCAGGCAGTGAGTTCCAGATTCCAACCACCCTCTGGGTGAAAATGTTTTCCTCAAATCCCTTCTAAACCTCCTGCCCCTTACCTTGAAACTATGCCCCCTGGTTATTGACCCCTCTACTAAGGGGAAAAGTTCCTTTCTATCTACCCTATCTATGCCCCTCATAATCTCCTCTGCACCCTCTCCAATGCAATCACATCCTTCCTATAGTGTGGCGTCCAGAACTGCATACAGTATTCCAGCTGTGGCCTAACGAGCGTTTTGTACAGCTCCATCATAACCTCCCCGCTCTTGCCTTCATTAGCCGAGGCAGAGAATATAAGTATCCCATATGCCTTTTTAACCACCTTATCTACCTGTCCTGCTGCCTTCAGGGATCTATGTACATGCATACCAAGGTCCCTCTGATCCTCTGTCCTTCCTAGGGTCCTATCATTCATTGTGTATTCCCTTGCCTTGTTAGTCCTCCCAAAATGCATCACCTCACACTTTTCAGGGTTAAATTCCATTTGCCACTGTCCTGCCCATCTAGCCAACCCGTCTATATTGTCCTGTAGCCTGAGGCTTCGCTCCTCACTATTTACCACTCCACCAATTTTCGTGTCATCTGCGAACTTATTGATCATACCTCCTACATTCATATCTAAATCATTAATATATACTACAAACAGCAAAGGACTCCGCACCGATCCCTGCGGTACACCATTGGACACAGGCTTCCAGTCACAAAAACAACCTTCGACCATCACCCTCTGCCTCCTGCCACTAAGCCAATTTTGGATCCAATGTGCCAAACTGCCCTGGATCCCATGGGCTCCTACCTTCTTGACCAGTCTCCCATGCGGGACTTTGTCCAAAGCCTTACTGAAGTCAATGTAGACTACATCAACTGCACTACCCTCATCCACAAACCTAGGTCACCCCCTCGAAAAATTCAATCAAATTGGTTAGACATGATCTCCCCCTGATAAAGCCATGCTGACTATCCTTGCTTCTCCAAGTGGAGACTAATTCTGTCCCTCAGAATTTTTTCCAATAATTTCCCTACCACTAATGTTAGGCTCATAGAAACATAGAAGATAGGAGCAGGAGTAGGCCATTCGGCCCCTCGAGCCTGCTCCGCCATTCAATGAGATCATGGCTGATCATCCAAACTCAGTACCCTGTCCCTGCTTTCTCCCCATATCCCTTGATCCCTTTAGCCTTAAGAAATATATCCAACTCCTTCTTGAATATATTTAATGAATTGGCCTCTACTGCCTTCTGTGGTAAAGAATTCCACAGGGTCACCACTCTCTGGGTGAAGAAATTCCTCCTCATTTCTGTCCTAAATTGTCTACCCCTTATCCTTAGACTGTGACCCCTGGTTCTGGACAACCCGACCATCGGGAACATCCTTCCTGCATCTAGTCTGTCAGTCCTGTCAGATTTTTATAAGTTTCAATGAGATCCCCTCTCATTCTTCTAAACTCCAGCGAGTATAAGCCCAATCGACCCAATCTCTCCTCATACGTCATTCCTGCCATCCCAGGTATCAGCCTGGTGAATTTTCGCTGAACTCCTTCCATGGCAAGAACATCCTTCCTCAGATAAGGTGACCAAAACTGCACACAATACTCAAGATGTGGTCTCACCAAGGCCCTGTACAACTGCAGCAAGACATCCTTGTTCCTGTACTCGAACCCTGTCGCTACGAAGGCCAACATACCATTTGCCTTCTTAACCGCCTGCTGCACCTGCATGCTTACCTTCAGCGACTGGTGCACAAGGACACTTGCCCTTCTCCCAATCTATTGCCGTTCAGATAATAATCTGCCTTCCTGTTTTTGCCACCAAAGTGGATAACCTCACATTTATCCACGTTATATTGCATCTGCCATACTTCTGCCCAATCACCCAACCTGTCCAAATCATCCTGGAGTTTCTCGGCATCCTCCTCACAGCACACACGCCCACCCAGCTTTGTGTCGTCTGCAAATTTGGAGATATTACATCTAGTTCCCTTGTTTAGATCATTAATATATATTACTAGCTGGAGTGCCCGGTGGTGCTGAGGGAACTCAAGAACCCTGTGCCAGACAGAGAGAGGGGGGGAAGGAGAGAGAGACAGAGAGAAAAGGGGTGGGGGGGGAAGAGGAGAAAAGGGGTGGGGGGGCGTGTGGGAGGAAGGGGGCGTGTGGGAGGAAGGGGGAAGGGGGTGTGGGGGGGGGAAAGAGAAGGGGGGAGCCAGCAGGCCCTCTCCCCTCTGCCAGTGTTGCGAGTTGCACTGCCGGCGGTTGGAGAAGGCTAGGCCCCGGGGCCTCGGGCACCCGCACTGACATGGCCCAGCCGAGCCCAGCGCCCCGAGCAGCCCGAGATCCGCAGCCGCCGTTCGGCCGCAGGCCACAAAGCACCCGACCCCAGCGCCGGCGATGGCTCCGCGGAGATCCGTACCGCCCCGCCAGCCTTTACAAAGATGCCGGCGGTGGCTACACTCGGCTCAGACCCGCCCCGCCAGCCTTTACAAAGATGGCGGCAATCGCGGGCCGCTTTTTGAGCGGGACTGGAGGTGCCTAGCTCGGGCGTGGCTAGGGAGGAGAGACCGAGGCTTCGAGGCCTGCAGGCGGGGTAACCCTGGTAGGTTGCGGTGCCCGGCGGAGGTAGCGAGTCAAGACGTAAAAAAAGGGTGAAAGAACATAAGAACATAAGAAATAGGAGCAGGAGTAGGCCATACGGCCCCTCGGGCCTGCTCCGCCATTCAATAGGATCATGGCTGATCTGAATCTAGACTCACGTCCACTTCCCTGTCCTCTCCCCGTAACCCCTAATTCCCTTATCTGCTAGGAAAATGTCTATCTCCGTTTTAAATGTATTTAATGTTGCAGCTTCCACAGCTCTAGATTTACTACCCTCTGAGTGAAGAAGTTTCTCCTCATCTCAGTTTTGAAAGGGCAGCCCCTTATTCTAAGATTATGCCCCCTAGTTCTAGTCTCACCCATCAGTGGAAACATCCTCATCGTATCCACCCGATCAAGCCCCCTCACAATCTTATATGTTTCGATAAGATCGCCTCTCATTCTTCTGAACTCCAATGAGTAGAGTCCCAACCTACTCAATCTTTCCTCATAAGTCAACCTCCTCATCTCCGGAATCAACCGAGTGAACCTTCTCTGAACCGCCTCGAGAGCAAGTATATCTTTTCTTCAATATGGAAACCAAAACTGCACATAGTATTCCAGGTGTGGCCTCACCAATACCCTGTATAACTGCAGCAAGACTTCCCTGTTTTTATACTCCATCCCCCTTGCAATAAAAGCCAAGATTCCATTGGCCTTCCTGATCACCTGCTGCACCTGCATACTAACTTTTTGTGTTTCATGCACCAGGACTAGAGAAAATATTTACAAATTAATTAACTTTTTTTAAAAACAATTTAATTGTGTTTTAAAAGCAGCTTTTTTTTTGCTGGAAATCTATATTTGAAAATAAACACGCAGAAAGTGGGAAAAATAAATGAATAGTTAGGAATCAAGGTGGCGGCCACTCACCTCAGCTCAGAAGGATTAGGCCCGCCCACACATGCAATGAAATGCCCCCCGTGATGCACCGATTGGTCAACCATCAGGTTAATCCCCTGTACGATTGGTCAACCATTACATCACTCAACGCTAATGAGCGGAATGTTGCCTTTTTTGAACCTTTTTTGTATACTGTCTGAACAATTTTTGTCTGACCAAAAAGTAAATACACCTATTAGAGTCCTCTAATGATAAGCTTTCTTTTGATATAACATGTGTAGGTACGCTCTATAACTTTTGATTGTATAGCCAGAAAGACAGACCAACCTATATAGATAGATGAATAGCTGGGGTCCAAGAACTGCTCCCTGTAGTACCCCACTAGTCACTGCCTGCCACTCGGAAAAAGACCTGTTTATTCCAACTCTTTGCTTTCTGTCTGCCAACCAGTTCTCTATCCAAGTCAATACCTTGCCCCCAATCCCATGTGCCTTAACTTTACACGCTAATCCCTTATGCAGGACCTTATCGAAAGCCTTCTGAAAGTCCAAATACACCACATCCACTGGTTCTCCCTTATCTATTTTACCAGTTACATCCTCAAAAAAATTCCAGTAGATTAGTCAAGCACGATTTACCTTTTGTAAATCCATGTTGACTTTGTCCGATCCTGTCACTGTTTTCCAAGTGCTCTGCTATTACATCTTTTATAATGGACTCTAGCATTTTCCCCACTACCAATGTCAGGCTTACCGGTCTGTAATTCCCCGTTTTCTCTCTACCACCTTTTTTGAATAGTGAGGTAACATTAGCTACCCTCCAATCCATGGGTACTGTTCCAGATTCCATCGAATGTTGGATGATGATCAGCAATGCATCTACTATTTCTAGGGCCACTTCCTTAAGTACCATAGGATGTAGATTATCAGGCCCTGGGGATTTATCAGCCTTCAATCCCATCAATTTCCCTAACACCATTTCCCTACAAATACTGATTTCTTTCAGTTCTTCCCTTTCATCAGACCCTATGTTCCCCGACATCTCTGGGAGGTTATTTGTGTCCTCCTTTGTGAAGACAACCAAAATATGTTTTTAATTGGTCTGCCATTTCTTTGTTCCCCATTATAAATTCCCCTGATCCTGACTGCAAGGAACCTACACTTCACTTCACCAATCTTTTTCTCTTCACATATCTATAAAAGCTTTTACAGTCAGTTTTTAATGTTCCCTGCAAGCTTGCTCTCATATTCTATTTTCCCCTTCTTAATTAATCCCTTTGTCCTCCTTTGTTGAATCCTAAACTGCTCCCAATCCTCAGGTTTACTGCTTTTTCTGGCCAATTTATATGTCCTCTCCTTGGATCTTATGCTATCCCTAATTTCCCTTGTTAGCCACAGTTGAGTCACCTATTTTGTTTTATTTTTATGCCAAACTGGGATGAACAATTTCTATAGTTCATCCATGCGGTCTTTGAATGTTTGCCATTGCCTACCCACCGTCAACCCTTTGAGTGATATTCCCCAATCAATCCTACCCAACTCGCGCCTCAGACCATCGTAGTTTCCTTTATTTAAATTTAGGGCCCCAGTCTCTGAGTCAACAACTTCATTCTCCATCTGAATGAAGAATTCGATCATATTATGATCGCTCTGACCCAAGGGGCCTCGTACAACAAGATTGCTAATTAATCCTTTCTCGTTACATAATACCCAGTCTAAGATGGCCTGATCTCTGGTTGGTTCCTCGACATATTGGTCCAGGAAACCATCCCGTAAACACTCCAGGAATTCCTCCTCCACAGTATTGTTACTAATTTGGTTAGCCCAATCTATATGTAGATTAAAGTCACCCATGATGACTGCTGTGCCCTTATTGCACGCTTCTCTATTTTCCCTTTTAATGCCATCCCCAACCTCCGCATTGCTGTTTGGCGGTCTATATACCACTCCCACTAACGTTTTCTGCCCCTTGGTATTTTTCAGTTCTACCCATACAGATTCCACATCATCAGAGCTAATATCCTTCCTTACAATTGTGTTAATCCCTTCTTTAACCAGCAATGCTACCCCACCTCCCTTTCCTTTTTGCCCATCTTTCCTGAACATTGAATACCCTGGATGTTGAGCTCCCAGCCTTGGCCACCCTGGAGCCAAGCTTCTGTAATCCCAATCAAATCATATTCGTTTCCTTCTATTTGCGCAGCCAATTCATCCACCTTATTACGAATGCTCCTCGCATTAAGGCACAAAGCCTTCAGGCTTATTTTTTTAACGCTCTTAGACCTATTAGAATTAGTATTTACTGTGGCCTGTACTTCCCCAGTTTATCCCTACTACCCTTCTTGAATAATGGTACTACATTAGCTGTTCTCCAGTCCTCTGGCACCTCCCCTGTGGCCAGAGAGGTTCTGAAAATTTATGTCAGAGCCCCTGCAATCTCTTCCCTTGCCTCACACAGCAGCCTAGGATACACCTCGTCTGGGCCTGAGATATTTATCCACTTTTAAGCCTGCTAAAACCGCTAGTACCTCCTCCCTCTCAATACTAATTTGTTCAAGTATATCACAATCCCCTTGCCTGATTTCTATGCCTACATCACCCTTCTCCATAGTGAACACAGATGCAAAATATTCATTTAAAACCTCACCTACATCTTCCGGCTCTACACACAGATTGCCTCTTTGGTCCCTACTCTTTCCCTGGTTATCCTCTTGCCCTTAATATACTTATAAAACACCATGGGATTTTCCTTTATTTTGCCCGCCAGTGTTTTTTCATGCTCCCTCTTCGCTCTCCTAATTTCTTTTTTTAAGTACCCTCCTGCACTTTTTATACTCCTCTAGGGCTTCCACTGTTTAGTCCTTTGTATCTGCCAAAAGCCTCCCTTTCCCGCCCCCCCCCCCCCCCGCTAAACCATTCTTGTATATCCCTTGACATCCAGGGTTCACTGGGCTTGTTGGTCCCACCCTTGACCTTTACAGGAACATGTTGGTGTTGTACTCTCTCTAGTTCCTTTCTGAAATACTCCCACTGCTCTGATGTGGATTTTCCTACAAGTAGCTGATCCCAGTCCACTTTGGCCAGATCCTGCCTCATATTAAAATCGTCTTTCCCCCAATTTAGAACCTTTATTTCCGGTCCATCTTTGTCCTTTCTCACGACTACCTTAAATCTCACCGAATTATGGTCACTGTCACTTGCCTGGTGTGTTTGAAAAATCTAACCAATAAAGACACACTGAAGTTCAAAACATTAAAAACTGCAAGGTTTGCTGAGAACTGAAGTAAAATCGAAGATAGACTGCTGATAAATTCACAAGTGCTGAAACTGAAACCTCTCACCTGTTACAGTAAGAGTGATATCGGTGACTTGCTCCGATTTATAACTCACACCGTCCTTCTCAATCAGACACTTATACTTGTTCTGGTCTGATTCCCGGAGGCCAGAGATCTTCACTGACCAGTTGCCTCGTGCCAGTTCATGTGGGAACAGTTGTGTTCTGTTTCTGTACCCGTGGTCTCTGGTCACATCACGCCCATCAACAAACTCGCGGATAATGAGAAGATCAGCTCCCAGCCAAGTGACTCGTAAATCTGGGACTGGGGCATTCCCTTTGTAGGTACAGGGCAGCACAGCCTGCTCCCCAAGGAACCCAGAAACTGTCTCTTTTCCAGGTTTTTCGCCTGTCAAAGTATTTATCCACAGATATAACCTCCCTGCTGGAACATTACATCTCAAGCTTCACAGGGATACACTGCAAGAAGCTCTGACCAGTAACTCACTGTTGTGGGAAGGCTGAAGCTCAGGCATGTACTATTTAGAATGACAAGTCCCGTGTGAGGCTGCATCATTTCTTTTGCCATCTTTCAATGGAAACATCTCGGCCTCACTCGCTAAACCAATGAAATCTCAAAATGCTTTTACAATTCACTCTTTGCACAGGATCGGGTGGAACGCCGGTTTCACACCCGGGCCAATATTACTCTCCGGTGACTTCACCCAGCGTTACACCCTGTCCCGTCAGTTTCCCGACAGGAGGGCTCGGACTTTCCCACAGACTTCCACAAACACTAATGCTAGTGGGAAGCGGGAATCCTCAGAGTTCAGCCGCTGAGGGACAGGAAGGCGAGGCTCAGAAGCAGAAATAACAGTTGCAGGTAGTTTAAGGAACAGTTCCAGGTAACGCTGACCCACACCACTCACTCGCACAGAATCGTTCTTTGGCAAAATATCAAACAGCATTTCAAACCTTGCAGTGTTACTGCCCGTCTATCCCGCACGATAGAATGCAAGAGCTGAAAACACATGCAGTAGTTTAGAAACAGACTTACCTGGTGCGGACGTGTTCGGTACAGGTGAAGGGGCTCGCTCTAAAGAAAACATCATGTGTTTAGTATTGTGGAACAAACTGCAGAAATGTTCAAAGACTCTATAGGGCTGCAGAGAAACATATCCAGGGAGGAACGAGACTGGGGTCAAAGTGATCAGGAAGGATCAGCAACCGGGTCAGCAGAGTGAAAAATCCAACAGGATTGCATTAACTGAGGGGCAGAATGGAAGATTTCCAGAGTTACCCCGAGCGGTATCATTTCCCAGCAGCCTACATCCGCCTGTGGAGTGCATTCCCACAGGATCCTGGGCCTACTGGGATATACCTTCACGGTAAGAGCACTGGGTCTTTTAAAGGCTGCTCCAGAGGTGCGATGGACCCGAGCTCCTGCACCCCAACATCTGGAGACAGATGTAGCCCATTCCTGGGGACTGGAGTCATCCATAGACCAGACCGGGTAAGGACGGCAGGTTTCCTTCCCTGAGGGACATCAGTGAACCAGTTGGGTTTTACGACAATCCAACAGATTCATGGTCACTTTTATTGATACCAACTTTTTATTTCCAGATTTATTCTCAAATTCTCAAAGGGCCATGGTGGGATTTGAACTCACCTTCTCTGGATTATGAGCCCAGGCCTCTGGATTATTAATCTAGTAACAGAACCCCTGCACTATCGTACCCATAAAATTGCTGATAGATTCCTGATCAATGCAGAAACAGAAACCTCTCACCTGTTAGAGAGAAGGACGAGAACAGTGTGCTCTGAATGAAATCCCTCACCCGTCCTCCTGAGAATCTGACACACATACTGGTCATGGTCGAACTCCCTGAGGTCAGAGAGCAGAACTGACCAGTTGCCGTGTTCCAGTTGATCTTTGAAGAGGTTTGTTCTGTTTCTGAACCGTGGGTCTTGCTGTGTCAAATCATCGCTCCCATCGACAAACCTGTGGACAACTTCATGCCCGGGTATTCGTCAAAGGACTTGTAAATCTGGGTCTGGGGCATTCCCTTTGTAGATACAGGGCAGCACAACCTGCCCCGCAAGGAACCCGGAAACTGTGACAGGGAAAGAACCTGGAAAAGATTCAAAGTATTTATCCACAGATATAACCTCCCTGCTGGAACATTACATCCCAAGCTTCACAGGGATACACTGCAAGAAGCTCTGCCCAGTAACTCACTGCTTTCACTGCTGTGGGAAGGCTGAAGCTCAGGCATGTACTATTTACAACAAGCACCATTTATATAGCATCCTTTCCCTTAGCATTTTTAGAGTGAGAGAAACTGTGGAGGAAAGGGCGATGTACGAACAACAGACCGTTTGGAAACACATCATACCCTGATAAGACAAGGCCTTTCTCTCAGCCCGGGTGTTATTCATTCTCTGTCCTTGTGTTTCCAAGCTTCACAGCAGTGATCAACTAATAAAATTTGACACCGAACCACACGAGGAAATATCAGGACAGGTGACCAAAAGCTTGGTCAATGAGGTAGATTCTAAGCAGCGTCTCACAGGAGGAGAGAGAGGCGGAGAGGTTTAGGGAGGGAATTCCAGAGCTCGGGGCCCAGGCAGCTGACGGCACGGCCGCCAATGGTGGAGCGATGGAAATCGGGGGCTGCACAAGAGGCCAGAATTGGAGGAGCGCAGAGATCTCGGAGGGTTGGAGGAGGTTACAGAGATAGGGAGGAGCGAGGGCCATGGAGGGATTTGAACACGAGGATGAGAATTTTATAATTTATAGTGACATGACCTGTGTATACCAAGCAATTAATTCTTTTGTAATTTTTAGTTGGAAAGATTTAAAATGGAGATTCCCTGTGTAAAGATTTATAATGTCAAAACCACCTCAGCATCACACTTTGCAACAAATAAATCTCAAATTGGATTTTAAAGTTTTAGTTTATGCATCAGTTGCAAATTTCTAATGTCCAAAATAAGATGTTATGTTTCATCAAACATTTTCAATGTGTTCATTGAACTATCTTTATTACTAAACCCAAAGCCTGGGAATGGCTGAATCAAACGAACCAAAAGCAGCAGATCACATCACAGGGGTTAATCTGAAGACATGACCTGCCTTCCTTTCAGCTCTCAGTTCACCTACTGTGTCCACTCCCTCAATGGCCAACAGGCAGTACATACAGTGCTTCCAAACTCAAGGATTTCCTGATGCAATTAATATCAATGACCCACACTGGCGGTTAACTGGCAGTGAGAGAGCCAAACTACCGCTGGATTTGGGACTGAGGTCCACCCCCCCCCCCCGGCTTCGACACTGACCCAACTAATCAACCACTGACACTGAACTGAAATGTTACTCGAGTCACAGCACTTACCCGAAACCCCAGCAGTAGGTTCAGCAAGCTGGGTCCCTGCAACAAGAAAGCAGAGTGAAGCCTTTGCACAGTTCCTTCCTCCTGCTCAGGGTCATTTCCCCCGGGTGATGATTGACAGGCGATCAGTGAGTCTCCACCCACCAATTCCTCCAATGTCCCACTTGCTGTAATTGAGAGTTTTGTGATTTAACCTTCTCTCGCCCTCCCTCCTCCGCCTGGTGAGGTGTTGCCTTGTCTAACAGCCCCTTTAGGAGACTCTGCCCCAAGGGCAGCGACACAAAGCACAGGAATGGAACAGAATCGCCCCCTTTTCAGAGCAGCTCAAACACCCAAATCAAAATTTGTGATTAGAGCCACACAGAGTCCCGGAGGCCGGTCTATCCCCGGACCTGCAGCGTCTTTACCCTCACTCGCTCTGCCCGGAGTCCGGGCCCACATCCCCCGGATACCCTCACTCGCTCTGCCCGGAGTCCGGGCCCACATCCCCCGGATACCCTCACTCGCTCTGCCCAGAGTCCGGGCCCACATCCCCCGGATACCCTCACTCGCTCTGCCCGGAGTCCGGGCCCTCATCCCCCGGATACCATCGCTGCTGTGACTGGAAAATTGTGAATTTTAGGGAATAAAGTGGAAATCTAAAAAGGAGCAGAGCTGGATTACACAGGGACATTAATATTTAACGGATTATTAAGGTCTGTGCGCTCCCTGCACTGAAATTCACACCTCCACGTGTTCCAGAGTGAAACCTACATCTGAGTTGGGAAATAAGCACATGGACTATTCAATCTGCACAAAATGTGTCTGTAAAATCAGAATGTTCAGTGTTGTAGAGTGCAGATCAGATCAGTCCCTGTCTCATGAACAGATTTTAACACAGTCACTCGCTTGTAAATATAAACTCTCCTTCAATCGAAGTGTTTATCAACAGAAGACACACGGGAAACACAGGAGCCAGTTTCACTGACCCAATTTTATTGACACATCCCTCCCGATAATATTTTGGAAACTTCACCACAATTCCTGCTCGCAGTTCAAGTCAGCACATAGCTTTGCCCCCGATAGTTAAAACAAAACCTGATATTGTTTGAGAAACGGATCTCAATGAGAAGAGAAATTCCTCCGAGTGTGTCAGACACGACTCTCAGGAAACATCACCATCTTAGACCCACACAGTGCAAGTAATTCTTCACCAATCCAATACACAGGGTGTGAGCAATGGCTTTAACCCTAACCTGTGTTATAATTTGCCCTCACTTGTTAGAAAACCAGTAATGACAGCTCCTGTTCCCACTGCACCCGCCAATGTGGATTATTTCCACCTTCACCACGTTAGAAGATTTCAGAAAAATAAATATCGGCCGATTAAGAATAACGATTGAACAATTGAAAAACTCGACATTTCACAAACAAATCGACTCACAGGAGCAGCGTCAGGGAGGGAATCATCAGTGACTCTTGCAATCTCTAAAAGATTCATTTTAACCCTCACAAACACATCACATTCAATATCATCAGTCAATTTACAATATATTCATCCCCTTGTGGGAAATACAGGTTTAAACAGAGCAGAACTATCGAATAATTAGCGACATAAAACACTTTGATGTCCACTTGACCTGAGGTTTGATGTTTAGAGCGGGGTTTAAAACAAATCCGGTTAAAGAAGTTCAGCGAGCGACCCTTTCCAGAAATTAAACTTATCCACCCATTCACTTTCAAGCAGTTCCTTTTGAACAGAGGACGGGTTAGCTCGCTGTGTTTGACCAGGTGGGGAGAGAGAGAGAGAGAGAGTACTTCATGGCAAAGAGTTTCTGCATCTGAATTTACTGCACATTCCCCTCCTGAAGATGGCTTGTCTAAAATGTACAGAACCCCCACCCAAAAGCAAAACACTGCGGATGCTGGAAACCTTGTTCCAGCTCTGACGGAGGTCCATCGAGCTGAAACGTTAACTCTGTGTCTCTCTCCACAGATGCTAATGCCGGACCTGGCTGAGTGTTTCCAGCGCTGTGTTATTATTCCCCACCCTTACTCGCCTGTTTCCCCACAAACTGCAAATACTCAGGACTAACCCAGATCATTCTGGCCGGACGGTCCAGTCTGCCGCTCAGTGTTACTGGTACAAGTTACAAGCTTCCTGCTGCCGACTGTGACTCCCCCCAAGCTGGGCGGGGCCAGAGGGGGCGGGGCGGCCCGCTGAGTGACAGCGCTCCCCGGCCCCTGATTGGCCGGCTGCCTCCCGGCCCCTGATTGGCCGGCTGCTTTCCGGCCCACGACGGGCGCGAACAGAAACCGTTGGGGGAAAAAACGGTTCAAATTGGAGAGTGGGCTGGGAGGTGAAAGGTCAAACTCAATGGCCAACTTCAGAAAGCTCAGTCTATTGGGGGAAAAACACATTCAGGAAGCCCAGAGAAGGAGCTGTTGGGGGGGGAAATGTTTAATGAGATGGGAGAAGCAGTTGGATTTACTCCAAATGAAGTTTTTTTAGTGAAAGAATGAGTTTATTGGCTGGGATTGAGGCTTCCTGGAGAAGGGTGACAGGACAAGGAGGATAACAAGTCTTCTTTCTCTTCTGTGCCCAGAGCCACATTCTTCGACAAAACCTCCCAAACACGTCCCCTCCTGGAAGGACAAGGACAGCCGGCGCATGGGAACACCATCGCCTCCAAGTTCCCCCTCCGAGTCACACACACACCGTCCCCGACTTGAGATATATCGGCCGTTCCGTCATCGTCCTCGGGTCAAAATCCACCAACTCCCGACCTAACGGTGCCGCGGGAGAACCTTCACCACACGGGACGGCGGCGGTTCAAGAAGAAGGCTCGCCAACACTTTCTCAAGGGACAACCAGGGATGGGCAATAAATGCCGGCCTTGCCAGCGACATCTGGAGAATTATTATTTCAAAAATGAGGCAACTCATTCGTTGCACTGCTTTTACATCCAGTAGATTGTGCTCCACAAGGAAGACCCTTTTTATATGGACGGGTCCTTAGCCTGACGACCAACGCCCTACCAGGAGGGTCCGGCTAGATACGATGGGTGTCGGGTTGACACTCCGCTCCCATCAGGCACCAGAACCTCGCTGGATGTCAGCCCAGTATTCAGAGACTGGAATTCTCGCCTCCACTCGCCGGGTTAGAGATAACAAGTAGGGATCGGAATAAAGGTAAAAAGGTGTCTGGTGAAAAAGCCACAGCCATGAGGAGGTTCAATGTGTCTCCGATACTGGAACAAGCCCAGCACCAACCAATGGAGGGTTCAATGTGTCCTGGACACTGAAGTAAACTCAATCGCAATGATGAGGAAGGTCGAGTTGATCCTGGAGAATGCTTGCAATCAGAAGTAGTGTCTAGAGGCCACACGGACAGTGAAACATGACCCAAATCATAGCAACACGAGGAGAGACCCCCAACCAACAGTCCAATGTATCTCGGAAAAGTAATTCCCATTTTCAGTTTCCTCACTTTACACACAGCAAGATCCCACAAACAGCACTGAGATAAATGACCAGTTAATCTGTTTTGGATGTTGCTTGAGGGATAAATATTGGCCTGAGGACACCGGGGAGAACTCCCCTGCTCTACTTTGAAATGATGGCCGTCCACCCGAGGGGCCTCGTTTAACTTCTCATCCGAAAGACGGCACCTCCGACAGTGCGGCACTGCCTCAGTACCGCCGCTCCGACAGTGCGGCGCTCCCTCAGTACCGCTCCTCCGACAGTGCGGCGCTCCCTCAGTACTGCCCCTCCGACAGTGCGGCGCTCCCTCAGTACTGCCCCTCCGACAGTGCGGCGCTCCCTCAGTACCGCCCCTCCGACAGTGCGGCGCTCCCTCAGTACCGCCTCTCCGACAGTGCGGCGCTCCCTCAGTACTGCCCCTCCGACAGTGCGGCGCTGCCTCAGTACTGCCCCTCCGACAGTGCGGCGCTCCCTCAGTACCGCCCCTCCGACAGTGCGGCGCTCCCTCAGTACCGCCTCTCCGACAGTGCGGCGCTCCCTCAGTACCGCCCCTCCGACAGTGCGGCGCTCCGTCAGTACCGCCTCTCCGACAGTGCGGCACTCCCTCAGTACTGCCCCTCCGACAGTGCGGCGCTGCCTCAGTACCGCCGCTCCGACAGTGCGGCGCTCCCTCAGTACAGCCCCTCCGAGAGTGCGGCGTCCCTCAGTACCGCCCCTCCGACAGTGCGGCACTCCCTCAGTACTGCCCCTCCGACAGTGTGGCGCTCCCTCAGTACCGCCCCTCCGACAGTGCGGCGCTCCCTCAGTACTGCCCCTCCGACAGTGCGGCGTCCCTCAGTACCGCCCCTCCGACAGTGCGGCGTCCCTCAGTACCGCCCCTCCGACAGTGCGGCGTCCCTCAGTACCGCCCCTCCGACAGTGCGGCACTCCCTCAGTACTGCCCCTCCGACAGTGTGGCGCTCCCTCAGTACCGCCCCTCCGACAGTGCGGCGCTCCCTCAGTACTGCCCCTCCGACAGTGCGGCGTCCCTCAGTACCGCCCCTCCGACAGTGCGGCGTTCCCTCAGTACCGCCCCTCCGACAGTGCGGCGTCCCTCAGTACCGCCCCTCCGACAGTGCGGCGCTCTCTCAGTACCGCCCCTCCGACAGTGCGGCGTCCCTCAGTACCGCCGCTCCGACAGTGCGGCGCTCCCTCAGTACCGCTCCTCCGACAGTGCGGCGCTCCCTCAGTACTGCCCCTCCGACAGTGCGGCGCTCCCTCAGTACTGCCCCTCCGACAGTGCGGCGCTCCCTCAGTACCCGCCCCTCCGACAGTGCGGCGCTCCCTCAGTACCGCCTCTCCGACAGTGCGGCGCTCCCTCAGTACTGCCCCTCCGACAGTGCGGCGCTGCCTCAGTACTGCCCCTCCGACAGTGCGGCGCTCCCTCAGTACCGCCCCTCCGACAGTGCGGCGCTCCCTCAGTACCGCCTCTCCGACAGTGCGGCGCTCCCTCAGTACCGCCCCTCCGACAGTGCGGCGCTCCCTCAGTACCGCCTCTCCGACAGTGCGGCACTCCCTCAGTACTGCCCCTCCGACAGTGCGGCGCTGCCTCAGTACCGCCGCTCCGACAGTGCGGCGCTCCCTCAGTACAGCCCCTCCGAGAGTGCGGCGTCCCTCAGTACCGCCCCTCCGACAGTGCGGCACTCCCTCAGTACTGCCCCTCCGACAGTGTGGCGCTCCCTCAGTACCGCCCCTCCGACAGTGCGGCGCTCCCTCAGTACTGCCCCTCCGACAGTGCGGCGTCCCTCAGTACCGCCCCTCCGACAGTGCGGCGTCCCTCAGTACCGCCCCTCCGACAGTGCGGCGTCCCTCAGTACCGCCCCTCCGACAGTGCGGCACTCCCTCAGTACTGCCCCTCCGACAGTGAGGCGCTCCCTCAGTACCGCCCCTCCGACAGTGCGGCGCTCCCTCAGTACTGCCCCTCCGACAGTGCGGCGTCCCTCAGTACCGCCCCTCCGACAGTGCGGCGTTCCCTCAGTACTGCCCCTCCGACAGTGCGGCGCTCTCTCAGTACCGCCCCTCCGACAGTGCGGCGTCCCTCAGTACCGCCCCTCCGACAGTGCGGCGCTCTCTCAGTACCGCCCCTCCGACAGTGCGGCGTCCCTCAGTACCGCCCCTCCGACAGTGCGGCGCTCCCTCAGTACCGCCCCTGCGACAGTGCGGCATCCCTCAGTACCGCCCCTCCGACAGTGCGGCGTCCCTCAGTACCGCCCCTCCGACAGTGCGGCGCTCTCTCAGTACCGCCCCTCCGACAGTGCGGCGCTACCTCCTCAGACGCAGACGCAGTTCGATAGTCTAGACGTAGAGATGTTTCTACCTGCGCGGGGAGACCAGAAGTGGGGATGCCATCTTTCAGGTGAGACATTAAACCAAGGCCCCATCTGCCCTTTCAGGTGCATGTAAAGATCCCATGGCCACTATGTAGAAGAGAAGGGGAGGGGCGGGGGGCGGAGTTCTCCCCGGTGTCCTGGGGCCAATATTTATCCCTCAACCAACATCACTAAAACAGATGATCTGGTCATTATCACATTGCTGTTTGTGGGAGCTTGCTGTGCGCAAAGTGGCTGCTGCGTTTCCTACATTATAACAGTGACCACACTGCAAAAGTACTTCATTGGCTGTAAAGCGCCTCGGGACGTCCTGAGGTCATCAAAGGTGCTGGAGAAATGCGAGTCTTTCTTTCTGCACATTGAACTGCTGTATATTGGCTGGCCACCGGAGGGTAGCGTGGAGCACGGACCAAAGTTACATCGAGTCCACAGCACAGAAACAGGCCATTCGGCCCAACTGGTCCGTGCCGGTGTTTGTGCTCCACACCAGCCTCCTCCCACCCCTCTTCATCTCAGCCCATCAACACCAGCCTCCTCCCACCCCTCTTCATCTCACCCCATCAACACCAGCCTCCTCCCACCCCTCTTCATCTCACCCCATCAACACCAGCCACCTCCCACCACTCTTCATCTCACCCCGTCAACACCAGCCTCCTCCCACCCCTCTTCATCTCACCCCGTCAACACCAGCCTCCTCCCACCCCTCTTCATCTCACCCCATCAACACCAGCCTCCTCCCACCCCTCTTCATCTCACCCCGTCAACACCAGCCTCCTCCCACCCCTCTTCATCTCACCCCGTCAACACCAGCCTCCTCCCACCCCTCTTCATCTCACCCCATCAACACCAGCCTCCTCCCACCCCTCTTCATCTCACCCCATCAACACTAGCCTCCTCCCACCCCTCTTCATCTCACCCCATCACCATATCCTTCTATCCCATTCTCCCTCGTGTGTTTATCTAGTTTCCCCTGAAATGCATCTCTGCTCTTCGCCTCAACCACTCCCTGTGGTAGCGAGTTCCCCATTCTCACCACTCTCTGGGGAAAAGAAGTTTCTCCTGAATTCACTGTTGGATTTATTAATGACCATCGTATATTGATGGCCCCTAGTTCTGGTCTCCCCCACACTTGGAAACATCTTCTCTACGTTTACCCTATTGAACAACTTTCATAATTTTAAAGACCTCTGTCAGGTCACCCCTCAGCCTTCTCTTTTCCAGAGAAAAGAGCCCCTGCCTGTTCAGCCTTCCCTGATCGGTATAACCTCTCAGTTCTGGTATCATCCTTGTGAATCTTTTTTGCACCAACAGTGATTAGAAACAGGAGGCGGCCATTCAGCCCCTTGAGCATGTTCCACCATTCAATGAGATCATGGCTGATCTGTGATCTAACTTCATCCACCTGCCTTTGCCCCATATCCCTTAATACCTTTGGTTAACAAAAATCTATCGATCTCAGGTTTAAAATGAACAATTGACCCAGCATCAATTGCCGTTTGTGGAAGAGAGTTCCAAACTTCTACCACCCTTTGTGTGTCGAAGTGTTTCCTAACTTCACTCCTGAAAGGTCTGGCTCTAATTTTTAGACTCTGCCCCCTAGTCCTAGACTCCCCAACCAGCGGAAATAGCTTCTCTCTCTCTACCCCATCAGTTCCCCTTAATACCCTGAAACCTCAATTCATCCTTTAACCTTCTAAATTCCAGGGAACACAACCCTAGTTTGTGTAATCTCTCCTCGTAATTTAACCCTTGGAGTCCGGGTGTGATTCTGGTAAACCTACGCTGCTCTCCCTCCAAGGCCAGTATATCCTTCCTAAGGTGTGGGGCCCAGAACTGCTCCCAGTGCTCCAGGTGTGGTCTATCCAGGGCTTTGTGTAGCTGCAGCATAACTTCTACCCCCTTGTATTCTAGTCCTCTCGATATAAAGGCCAGCATTCCATTGCTGCTCTCCCCACCTGCCCCCCAACAGTGATTGGTGCTTCGACCCTTGTGGTGCAGGGACACGAGCCCCCCAGTGAGCGAGTGGAAGCCCCTCACCCAGGCCCTCACCCACTCCCTTTCTCTCCAGGTCTTTACAAATATTAGAGAAAAATCACAGCGACCCGACAGTGTTACTGCTCCCCAGTTTGTGAACGGGAGAGGTTTTTATAAAACTCGCTCTTTAATTCCTGTCCCGTTAAGTATTCATTCAGCCGACGCTGAGAAACATCAAGGGTTTGTTCTGGACGTCTCGCTCATCATCTTTGTTCTGTGTGTAAAAGAAATTAAACCACTACGTTCAAAAAAAATTATCGGAAGGTGCTGTGCGAGATTGTAAAGGTTGGAATAATGAGCTATGCTGTCGAACTCCTCATTGGATCAGAGAGGTTCGATCTTGTTAAACCCCACCTGGAGTGACTGTGTTCAGTCCTGGGCCCCGCTCCTCAGGAAGGAGATCTCGGCCTTGGAGGGGGAGCAGCGCAGATTCACCAGAATGATACCCGGGGCTAAAGGGGTTAAATCACGAGGACAGGTTGCACAGACTAGGCTTGTATTCTCTCGAGTTTAGAAGATTAAAGGGTGATCTGATCGAGGTGATCCGATGATTAAAGGTTTTGATAGTGGAGAGAGAGGAGAGAGTTCTCCCAGGTGTCCTGCTCAATATCCCCCAACCAACATTACTTTAAATAAAACAGATGATCTGCTCATTATCACAGTGCAGTTTGTGGGAGCTTGCTGTGCGCAAATTGGCTGCCATTGTTGCTACGTTACAACAGTACGTCACTGGCTGTGAAGTGCTTTGGGACGTCCAGAGATTGTGAAAGGCGGTGGAAAATGCAAGTTTTTCCGAGTGATATCCGAGTGGTAAGGTCAGAAACTGAGCGAAGTGAGATATTAGGAACAAAACCCAACTGTTTATTTACACGGTGTAGCAGAGAGACATAGCTCTTACAAGCTGGAGGCAAGGCACACAATTCTTACTGCACGAGCCAAGATGGAGGATGAACCACCGAGTCATACCCATAATGCAATGCCACATTACCATATAAACTGGTGTACCAGGACATTGAATACATGACCCATTACCTTAAATACTGGTGAATGTGAACCCTTAATATTTGGCTCCATCTGGTGGATAACTTAAACATTACATCCCAGATTACTATATTTAGATAGATAGATTGTTTCTCATCCCATCTTTATCTTACACCATTCCGCCATCTACAATTCTTCAACAGAAGGGACAGATGGATCCCGGGGTGGGGGTCAAAGCTCTGCAGACCTGCCACATCCAGTCGTGACTGGTGGTGGATAGTTAGCAACTAACGGGAGGAGGAGGCTCCATGAACATCCCCATCCTCAATGATGGTGGAGCCCAGCACGCGAGTGCAAAAGACAAGGCTGAAGAGTTCACAACCATCTTCAGCCAGAAGTGCCGAGTGAATGATCCATCTCGGCCTCCTCCCGAGGTCCCCACCATCACAGATACCAGCCGACAGCCAATTCGATTCACTCCACGTGGCATCAAGATACTCATCTGTACACAGCATCACCTCTGTTAAGGCCATGACTGGCAGAGTCATTGAACATAAGACTACATCCACTAATATAAACACTGGCTTCTGTTTAATCACCGCTTTGATCAAAAACTTCATATACAAAAAACATTCCAATGAGGTAGAAATATATAAATGTACACATATACACAATTTTTGGTCACAGGCAGTTTCAGTTGTGTGAAGATGTTATTTTAAAACCTCTAGAATATGAAGTCTGTGTATAAAACAGTGAGATGAGGAACTGCAGAGTGAAGAGATTTGAGAGCCCAAGGTTCACAAGTTAAAGGCTGGTGGAGAGATATAGGTCCGTGGGTTTATAAATAGAGGTATTGAATACAAAAGCAAGGAAGTTGTTGCTCATCCCTTTATAAACCACTGATTAGGCACCAGCTGGAGTATTGTGTTCAATTCAGGGCACCACACACTTTTGGAAGGATCTCAAGGCCCTGGAGAGGCTGCGGAGGAGATTGACCAGAATGGTCCCAGGGATGAGGGGACTTCAGTGATGTGGAGAGACTGGAGAAGCTGTGATTGTTCTCCTTAGAGCAGAGAAGGTTAAAGCGAGATTTAATAGAGGTGATTAATCAGAATGTAGCTGATATTGCTGCTCATTGATATGGCAACATCTCAGAGTGAGATCAGTGGGTTACACAGCTAAAGGTGGTCCTGAGACTGGGTTTGGACACAGTGTGTGACAGTAATACTGAGATATAATACACAGGGAGTGCTCAATGGGTTACACAGCTAAAGGTGGTCCTGGATGTTCCTGAGACTGAGCTTGGACACATTAATGCTGAGATGTAGAATAGAATAAAATACCGATCAGACAGTTTTTCTAGTGAAGGGGCAACACTTTCATTGGGAGCTTCTCTCCTCTGAGACTGTGCTGGTGAGAGGGGGAAGTGACTGCTGATCCCAATCCTGAGCTCAGACTTCCCTCCAGGAGTCACTCGATAGAATGGTCTCCTCCTGTGCTGTGCTATTCTCTGATTCTATGATAACCACAATACCGGGCTGGTCGGCCCCTCCCTGACCCAGGCTCAGTGCAGCGTAAACTCAGGCCCGTATTTTCCGATACCCAAGGGTGGTGAACCTGTGGAATTCTCCACCACAGAAGGCTGTGGAGGCCAAGTCACTGAATATATTTAAGAAGGAGATAGATAGATTTCTAGACACAAAAGGCATCAAGGGGTATGGGGGAGAGAGCGGGAATATGGTACTGAGATAGAGGATCAGCCATGATCATATTGAATGGCGGAGCAGGCTTGAAGCGCCGACTCCTGCTCCTATTTTTCATTGTTTTTGTGTGTCACCCGTAGGGACATCGGAAATGCCGGTTTCAGGCATGTGAAGTCCATGCACTGAAAGCCGGTATTTCCGATCTGTCAAGAATGCTCTCGACAGATCGGACGCCTGCCCTGGAGAAGGGCCTCTGCGGGGGGAGCGTTCCGCTTTCTGGAGACCCTCCGCCCGCAGCAAACCCTTCGAAATCTTACGCCTGGTAAAAGTATGTGTAAGGCCTGCTTTCACCAGCGTAAGAGCTTAAAAAAAGAAAAAAATTCACTTATTTATAATTTTAAAAGTTTTAAAAAAGGTAAGTTTATTTTAAGCCCTGTAAAAAACTTTACTTTTTTCAGCACGGTGGCATAGTGGTTAGCACTGTTGCCTCACAGCGCCAGGGACCCGGGTTCGAATCCGGCCTCGGGTGACTGTCTGTGTGGAGTTTGCACATTCTCCCCGTGTTTGCGTGGGTTTTCTCCGGGTGCTCCGGTTTCCTCCCACAGTCCAACGATGTGCGGGTTAGGTTGATTGGCTATGATAAATTGACCCTTAGTGTTAGGGGGATTACATACGTGGGGTGACGGGGATAGGGTGGGATATGTGTTGGTGTAGGGGTTACGGGGATCGGGTGGGATATGTGTCGGTGCAGGCTCGATGGGCCGAAATGGCCTCTTTCTGCACTGTGGGGTTTCTGTGATTCTGTGATTCTGTGAAAAAGCGTAATTTTTGTTTAAAATATTTTATTTAATGTAATTTTAAAAATGTGATGGTTTTTAAAAAATGTATCTAATGTTTTACTGTGTTTTTGGGGTGATCGCCATTCATATATTTGACGGGTCTCTCTGTCAAAAGTATGAAGGGAGATTCCCTTCTCCTATTGGCTGGCTTGGCCCACGTGATCCCAGGGACGCTTGCGAACCGCCTGTGCCCCTGGGATACGTGGGCCCTGTGCATTTCGACTGTGGAGAGGCCCAGGAGCGGAAGTGTCCGAACCTCAGGAGCCCTCGGGTAAGTTCATAGACTTGTTTCCGATAGGAGGCATCTGCACGCAGGAAGCCTCCTCGGAAATTATGGGAATCAGTCAGTGCTGGACAGCCAGGTTCCCCAGAAGGATTTGTTCTCCAGCCGTTCCAGTCTGATGTTCAACTGCTGTTGTCATAAGGCCCCGTGCTTCATCTGAACAAGTCACGTTTGTCAAAGGGCCGCCATTAGATGCTGCTTCTGGATTGCTGGAGTCTCTGTTTCGAACACAATTCCTAGGAGAGAGAAACCAGCAGAGTGCAGGTTACGGTAAAAGGATCCAACACTTTGGACAAGTGTGTAAAGGAGCCGTTCAGGAGCACAGACCGATTAAATTACACAACATCCTGGGCACCACTGGTAGCTGGAAAATGTGTCACAGGAGCTGCACGTTGATGGAGCAGAGTGTAGAGGAGAGGAGGTTTATAGGGGAGGCAATGGGCAGGAGCTGTACACTCCACAGGACCCGGGCTGCCTGAGGCACCAGAGAAATAGAAAAATGACAGCTAGTCTCAATTTTGGAGATGAAGTAGAATTGATGAGGACCTGGGTTAACACTGAGCTGAAGATGATGGGGATCAGATCAGAGAGGAGGATGTTAGGCATCTCCGTACTCTCCAGGCTGATCCTGAAGGACTGAGAGCCACAGATGGAGATAGAGCAACAACCTGAATTTATATAGCGCCTTTATCATCCCAAGGTGCTTCACAGTGGTGTTATCAAACAAAATTTGACAGCGAGCCACATAAGGAGATATTAGGACAGGTGACCAAAAGCTGGGTCAAAGAGGTCAGTTTTAAGAAGCATCTTAAAGGAGGAGAGAGAGGCGAAGAGGTTTAGGGAGGGAATTCCAGAGCTCGGGCCCAGGCGGCTGAAGGCACGGCCGCCAATGGTGGAGCGATGGAAATCGGGGGATGCTCAAGAGGCCAGAATTGGAGGAGCGCAGAGATCTGGGAGGGTTGTGGGGCTGGAGGAGGCCATGGAGGGATTTGGCCATGAGGATGAATGTAGGTCAGTGAACACAGAGGGTGATGGGTGAACGGGACTCGTTCTGAGTTAGGATACAGAAAGGAGAGTTTTGAAATGGTCGAGTTTTGCAGTAAGGCATGGATGAGGGTTCCAGCAGCAGATGAGCTGAGGTAGGGGCGGAGACGGGCGATGTTACGGAGGTGGAAGTAGGCGGTCTTGGTGATGGAGAGGATACGGGTCAGAAGCTCAGCTCAGGGTCAAATAAGACGCCGAGGTTGTGAACTGGTTCAGCCTCAGACAGTGGTCAGGGAGAGGGATGGAGCCGGTGGCTAGTGAACGGAGCACCAGAGATGACAACAAACTGGAAGTGACGGGATAATGCTACATTGAAGCATCGCACACAGCTCAAAGTGTATCGCTGCACAAAACATCTTTAAACACAAAGTGCAACAGAACAAAACTAGAATCAACAATGGAAACTGCGGCACATTCTAGAACTCACCACCGTCGCTTTCGGATCAGGAAAACCCCAATGACAGCAAGAGTAAGAAGAGTAAGAATTCCGATTCCCAATCCGACTGCTGCTCCAGTAGAGTGTCCAGGATCTAGAGACAGAATGAACCGTTAACAGACCGGGACACACTCACAAAACTAACAGCAGAGACCTTCAGCAGCGAGTGCTTCAGAACCATCCCCAGCACAAATAGATCCCTGGTCAATTCTAGCCCCGGAGCGATGGGAGAGGTTAGATTCCAATAATCACACACACACCAGGCCAGCCCACAGCTCCTTGCACACAGACACACTGCCCCACAATGCCCGCTGAAACAGAGGGGGAATTTTAAACTAATCTGCGGGTCGGGGAAGTCAGGGGATCGGGTGGATCGCCGGTTTCACACCCGGGCCAATATTACTCTCCGGTGACTTCAACCAGCGTTACACCCTGTCCCGTCAGTTTCCCAACAGGAGGGCTCGGACTTTCCCACAGACTTCCACAAACACTAATGCTAGTGGGAAGCGGGAATTCTCAGAGTTCAGCCGCTGAGGGACAGGAAGGCGAGGCTCAGAAGCAGAAATAACAGTTGCAGGTAGTTTAAGGAGCAGTTCCAGGTAACGGTGACCCACACCACTCACTCTCACAGAATCCTTCTTTGGCAAAATATCAAACAGCATTTCAAACCTTGCAGTGTTACTGCCCGTCTATCCCACACGATAGAATGCAAGAGCTGAAAACACATGCAGTAGTTTAGAAACAGACTTACCTGGTGCGGGCGTGTTCGGTACAGGTGAAGGGGCTCGCTCTAAAGAAAACATCATGCGTTTAGTATTGTGGAACAAACTGCAGAAATGTTCAAGGACTCTATAGGGCTGCAGAGAAACACATCCAGGGAGGAACGAGACTGGGGTCAAACTGATCAGGAAGGATCAGCAACCGGGTCAGCAGAGTGAAAAATCCAACAGGATTGCATTAACTGAGGGGCAGAATGGAAGATTTCCAGAGTTACCCCAAGCAGCATCATTCCCAGCAGCCCACATCTGCCGGTGGGAGAGGACGTACCCAGGGATGGTGATGGAGGAGTCTGGGATGTAGGGTTGATTCTGGGAGTATCATTACCTCACACGGCTCTCCCAGCCCAGGACCGGTGGTTTAGTGCTTATGTTACTGGACTCGTAATCCAAAGGCCTGCACTAACGATCCAAACACGAGTTCAATCCCACCACAGCAACTGGGGAATTTAAATTCAGTTAAATAAAAAAACTAGTACCAGTAATGGTGACCATAAAACTACTGGATTGTTGGAAAACCCCATCTGGTTCACAAAGGAGGATAATGCCAATCGACTGCAACAGGACATAGAAAGGCTAGCAGAATGGGCAGACAAGTGGCAGACGCAATTTAATAGAGAAGTAAGATGTGATGCATTTTCGCAGAAGGAACAGGGAGAGGCAATATACACTTAATGGCACAGGTTTAAAGAGTGTGCAGAGACAGAGGGACCTGGGAGTTAATGTGCATAGGTCCCTGAAGGTGGCGGGACATATTGAGAGAGTGGTTAGCAAAGCATATGGGATCTTGGGCTTCATAAATAGAGGTAGTGAGTACAAAAGTAGAGAAGTTATGCTAGAATCTTTATAAAGCGCTGGTTAGGCCACAACTGGAGTATTGTGTCCAGTTCTGGTCACCACACTTTAGGAAGGATGTGAAGGTTCCAGGGATGAGGGATCTTAGTTACAAGGACAGGTTGGAGAAGCTGGATTTGTTTTAATTCTCTCTCTCTCGCCACCCCAGCCCCTTTTTAAAGGGGCACAACCAATAAATACTGTGTCTGTCTCTCCCTCCCTCCACACCTCCCCCCCACTCCGTCCCCCCTCACACTCCCTTCCTCCCTCCCTCCCTGCTCTCGATCACCCTCCCTCCCTCTCGGTCCCCCACCCTCCCTCCTCTAAGGGGTCGGACATTTAGGACTGAGATGAGGAGAAATCTCTTCACTCAGAGGGCGGTGAATCTTTGGAATTCTCTGCCCCAGAGGGCTGTGGAGGATCAGTCGTTGAGTATATTCAAGGCTGAGATCAATAGATTTTTGGATTCTAGGGGAATCGAGGGATATGGGGATCGGGCGGGAAAGTGGAGTTGAGGTAGAAGATCAGCCCTGATCTGATTGAATGGTGGAGCAGGCTCGAGGGGCCGAATGGCCAACTCCTGCTCCTATTTATGTTCACAGCCTTGTTTGAAATATGTTATGAGAGTTGATTCACTCACACCTTAACCTCCATTATAGAATCAGTCGTCAGTAAAGTAAGACTTGCATTTCTATAGCGCCTCTTTCAGGACCTCCGGACATCCCAAAGCGTTTCACAGCCAATAAAGTACTTTTGAAGTGCAGTCACGGTTACAATGTAGACAATTTGCACACAGCAAGATCCCACAAACAGCAATGAGATAAATGACCAGATCATCTGGTTTAATGATGTTGGATGAGGGATAAATACTGGTCCCATTACACCGGGGAGAACACCGCATCTTCAAAATAATGCCGGCGGGATCTTTTACATCCACCTGAGGGGGCTGACAGGGACACGGTTTAACACCTCATCCAAAAGATGGCCCCCCCCGACAGTGCAGCGCTCCCTCAGTACTGCCCCTCCGACAGTGGGGCGCTGCCTCAGTACCGCCCCTCTGTCAGTGCGGCGCTCTCTCAGTACCGACCCTCTGACAGTGCGGCGCTCCCTCAGTACTGCCCCTCCGACAGTGCGGCGCTCCCTCAGTACTGCCCCTCTGACAGTGCGGCGCTCCCTCAGTACCGCCCCTCCGACAGTGCGGCGCTCCCTCAGTACTGCCCCTCCGACGGTGCGGCGCTCCCTCAGTACTGCCCCTCCGACAGTGCGGTGCTGCCTCAGCACTGCCCCTCCGACAGTGCGGCGCTCCCTCTGTACCGCCCCTCTGACAGTGCGGCGCTCTCTCAGTACCGCCCCTCCGACAGTGCGGCGCTCCCTCAGTACTGCCCCTCCGACAGTGCGGCTCTCCCTCAGTACTGCCCCTCCGACAGTGCGGCGCTCCCTCAGTACTGACACTGGGGAGTGTGAGCCTGGAATTTGTGCCCTAGTCTCTGGAGTGGGATTTGAACCCATGACCGTCTGACTCAGGGGAGAGAGAGAGAGAGAAAAAGAGAGAGAGAGAAAAGGAGAGAGAGAGAGAGAGAGAGAGAGAGATAAACCCACTGAATCACTGCTGACATCTTGTATAAAAAGTATTAAATCTGAGCTGGTGTTACCTGGGTGTGTACTTTGATCATTGTCGGGACCTGCAAAAGCTTTGCTTGCTTCTTGGGTAGAACAATCTGGAAAAGCAAAGCAGACAATTCAATTGAGCCGTTATGTAAAATATTTGCCTTTTTCTCCTGTTAAATGCATTTTCTCCCCCTGGATAAATACTTGAAGGGGAAACATTTGCCGTGTTCTGGGGAAAGAGCAGTGGGGAGTGGGGCTAATTGGAGAGCTCTTTCAAAGAGCTGGCACAGGCACGATGGGCCGAGTGGCCGCCTCCTGTGCTGTGTGATTCTAGGTGACCCCTCCTGCTGTGGTGCAGATCTACAGGAAGCAGGCAGCCTTCGCTGTGTCACCCCAGTCACAGTGCCTGAACAGCGATCATGGATTGTATCACCACCGAGCTCAGATTCCCATCTTACTTTCAACGGCATTACCATCGCCGAATCCCCCACCATCAACATCCTGGGGGTCACCATTGACCAGAAACTTAACTGGACCAGCCACATAAATACTGTGGCAACAAGAGCAGGTCAGAGGCTGGGTATTCTGCGGCGAGTGTCTCACCTCCTGACTCCACAAAGCCTTTCCACCATCTAGAAGGCACAAGTCAGGAGTGTGATGGAATACTCTCCACTTGCCTGGATGAGTGCAGCTCCAACAACACTCAAGAAGTTCAACACCATCCAGGACAAAGCAGCTCGCTTGATTGGCACCCCATCTACCACCTTAAACATTCACTCCCTCCACCACCGGCGTACCGTGGCTGCAGTGTGTACCATCTACAAGATGCACTGCAGCAACTCACCAAGGCTTCTTCGGCAGCACCTCCCAAACCCACCACCTCTACCACCTAGAAGGACAAGGGCAGCAGGCGCATGGGAACACCACCACCTCCAAGTTCCCCTCCCAGTCACACACACCATCCTGACTTGGAAATATATCGGCCGTTCCTTCATCACCGGTGGGTCAAAATCCTGGAACTCCCTCCCTAATAGCACTGTGGGAGCACCTTCACCACACGGGACTGCAGCGGTTCAAGGCGGCGGCTCACCACCACCTTCTCAAGGGGCAATTAGGGATGGGCAATAAATGCCGGCCTTGCCCGCGATGCCCACATCCCAGGAACGAATAAAAGAATCTTGGGTCGCCGACTCTGGTTGGGCTTCTTCCTGGAGGCTTCATCACGTGAGCTCCCGTCTCCGACCGCCCCACCCCCACCCTCCCGCCATTGGTCACCTGAAACGTCGTTCTCGTGAGGCGTTCTACGGCAAGTTCAACGGGCCATTAATGCGCCAATGCAGCAGCCTCCTGAAAGTCACGGGGCGGTTTGTGGGCGGGATTGCGTTTTCGCGAGGCGGGAGCCACGGAGGGATTTAAAAACAAGGATGAGTGTTGTAAAATCGAAGCTCGAGTGTCATGACAGGACCTTAAATCACATCATTAACGGGATCCTGATGACATGAATTACCAGCCCTAAATGGCCGCGGCGAGATTCATTCGCCTGGACGGCATAAACCCAGCAGTTCCTTAAAACGCAAAGTTCAACGGGGCGACTCAAGGCGAGATTTTTTAAATTATTCCTTCACGGGATGTGGGCGTCACTGGTAAGGCCGGCATTTATTGTCCACCCTTAATTGCCCCTTGAGAAGGTGGTTGTGAGCCGCCTTCTTGAACCGCTGCAGTCAGTGCGGTGAAGGTGCTCCCACAGTGCTGTTAGGGAGTGTTGTGGAATATTTTAAACCAACACGCGACACAAGGTTCTCAGATCGATAGTCAAGTTGTCTTTATTACACCGGTGGGGAGACAGTCTGCTCTGTCTTTAGCCAGACTTTTCCAAATTGTTACAGCAAACACTACATTTTTATACATTAAAATACACATGGCAGCCTCATGCACAATTCATTCCTGCAACCTGATTGGGTCTTGGCCCGCATGCACCTTCACGGATTGGTTACAAATCAGAATGTAAACATGTGTAAGCTGCCTCCTCAATCATTCACTCAAACTGCTGAATGCTAATTAAAAGATACCTTGAAATGCGACCTCGGTAATAAAGCTGTTAAAGGCAGTTGAAATGCTGGACAGCCTGTCTCCACTTAATTGCTTTTTTTTAAGTCTTCAAAAGGTCAGCTATCTTGACCGCCTCTTTACGGATGTGGCCTTTCATGTTAGCCCGTCTTTCTTACACCATTCAGTGAAACTGACAGCGATGTCATTTTAACACTTTCCCCACTGTAGGGAGGGAGTTCCAGGACCCGGTGACGATGAAGGAACGGCCGATATATTTCCAAGTCAGGATGGTGCGTGCGTGACTCGGAGGGGAACTTGGGGATTTGTTCTGTTTTGGCGAGGATAATGGCGGAGCGGCGCTAATCGTTCAGCAATGTGGGGAGAAGCAGAACACACGCCGTATCTCCTCCTCGACAACAACTGCCGGGGTTTTTTTTTTAAGCGAGCTGATTAATAGCCGTGAACTCGCCCTTATTTTTCCCCGCAATTTCTGGGCCAAGGAGTGAGCAGCGAGGTCAGGAGGAGGAGCTATAACCCGGCATAAAAACCAGCGGCAGCGACCAGAGGCCCGAGACCAGCATCGGACCTAGGAGTGAGCAGCGAGGTCAGGAGGAGGAGCTATAACCCGGCATAAAAACCAGCGGCAGCGACCAGAGGCCCGAGACCAGCATCGGACCTAGGAGTGAGCAGCGAGGTCAGGAGGAGGAGCTATAACCCGGCATAAAAACCAGCGGCAGCGACCAGAGGCCCGAGACCAGCATCGGACCTAGGAGTGAGCAGCGAGGTCAGGAGGAGGAGCTATAACCCGGCATAAAAACCAGCGGCAGCGACCAGAGGCCCGAGACCAGCATCGGACCTAGGAGTGAGCAGCGAGGTCAGGAGGAGGAGCTATAACCCGGCATAAAAACCAGCGGCAGCGACCAGAGGCCCGAGACCAGCATCGGACCTAGGAGTGAGCAGCGAGGTCAGGAGGAGGAGCTATAACCCGGCATAAAAACCAGCGGCAGCGACCAGAGGCCCGAGACCAGCATCGGACCTAGGAGTGAGCAGCGAGGTCAGGAGGAGGAGCTATAACCCGGCATAAAAACCAGCGGCAGCAACCAGAGGCCCGAGACCAGCATCGGACCTAGGAGTGAGCAGCGAGGTCAGGAGGAGGAGCTATAACCGGCATAAAAACCAGCGGCAGCGACCAGAGGCGTACCAAATCAACAGCAGAGGAGAGAGGTAAAAAATAATCCAAGAGTGACGTCACCAGGAAGCAGGTAGGTGATTGGTTGGATTGGTTGGTGAGTATTTCTTCTTTTTATTACAAGCTTAAATTCGGCGGTTTTTTTCTAGGGTCTGTGCTGTAAGGGAGACAGTTGGTTAACCATTAAACTGGTGTAATTTAGAGGGATTGATTTAATCTAATTAAATAAAAAAAATTATAATTAATTACATAGAATGGAGCAGATGATGTGTTACTGTTGCGAGATGTGGGAGCCGGTAGACCCCATTGAGGCTAACGGTGATTACGTCTGTGACAAGTGTCTGCTGCTACAGGATCTCCAGCTCCGTGTTGATGAGCTGGAGTCTGAGCTTCAGATACTGCGACACATCAGGGAGGGGGATAAGTACCTGGACTCTGTGTTTCAGGAGGTGGTCACACCTATGAAGTTAATTAATTCAGATGTAGCCCATGGTCAGGGACTGGACGGTGTGACCACGAGTGAGGCAGGTACGGGGATCCAGAAGGTAGTGTTGGAGGAGCCGCAGCCCTTGCTCTTGTCCAACAGGTTCGAGCTTCTTACTCCCTGTGGAGACGGAAGCAGGGGCTGCAGGGAGGATGAGCAACCTGGCCACAGCACCGTGGAGAGGGGGGCCATTCAAGAGGGGGGAGTAAATAGAAATGTTGTAGTGGTAGGGGATAGTATTATTAGGTGGATAGATAGAGTTCTCTGCAGCCAAGAGCGAGAGTCCCGTAGGCTGTGTTGCCTACCCGGTGCCAGGGTTAAGGACATCTCCTCTGGGCTGGACAGAAACTTGGAGTGGGAGGGGGAGGATCCAGTTGTCGTGGTCCATGTTGGTACCAACGACATAGATAGGACAAGGAAGGAGGTTCTGCTGAGGGAGTTTGAGCAGCTAGGGGCCAAATTAAAAAGCAGAACCACAAGGGTAATAATCTCTGGATTATTACCTGAGCCACGAGCGAATTTGGCTAGGACAAATAAAATAAGAGAGTTAAATGCGTGGCTCAAAGACTGGTGTGGGAGAAATGGGTTTTGCTTCCTGGGACACTGGCACCAGTACTGGGACAGGAGGGAGCTGTTCCGCTGGGACGGGCTTCACTTGGCCAGTGCTGGGACTAGAGTCCTGGCGGATCATATAACTAGGGCTGTAGAGAGGGCTTTAAACTAACTAGTGGGGGGGAGGTTCCCAGAGAGCAAATAATACAGATGACAACAGAGAAGGTCATAGACTTAGGTAGCAGTGGGGAAATTAAAAACCAGAGCGTGTCAGGAAGGGGTAGAAGGTGTGGAGTAAAAGGTAAAGTAATAAAAAGGGCAATAGCAGGAACTAAGTGTCACAAAACATATTTGAAAGTTCTCTATCTGAATGCACGTAGCATTCGTAACAAAATAGACGAGTTAAAGGCACAAATAGCTACATATGGGTATGATCTTGTGGCCATTACAGAAACATGGCTGCAGGGTGACAATGCCTGGGAATTAAACATACCAGGTTATTTAACAATCAGGAAGGACAGGCAGGAAGGAAGGGGAGGTGGGGTGGCTATGTTAATAAAGGAAGGAATCACTGTAATACAGAGAAATGATATTGGGTCAAAGGATCAGGATAATGAAACAGTTTGGGTGGAGATAAGGAATAATAAGGGGAAAAAAACACTAGTGGGTGTAGTATATAGGCCTCCGAACAGTCGCAACTCGGTTGGACGGAGTATCAATCAGGAAATAGTTGAGGCTTGTAATAAGGGAACATCTATAATTATGGGGGATTTTAACTATCATATAAATTGGACGAATCAAATTGGGCAGGGCTGCCTTGAGGATGAGTTCATTGAGTGTATTAGGGATGGGTTTCTTGAGCAGTATGTAACTGAACCAACCAGCGGGCAAGCAACCTTAGATCTGGTCCTGTGTAACGAGACAGGATTAATTAAAATTGTCCTAGTAAAGGATCCCCTTGGAATGAGTGACCATAACATGGTTGAATTCCATATTCAGTTAGAGGGTGAGGAGGCTGTATCTCAAACAAGCGTGCTAAGCTTGAATAAAGGAGACTATGAAGGTATGAGAGCGGAATTGAGTAAAGTGGATTGGGAAAATAGGTTAAAGGATAAGACGATACATGATCAGTGGTGTACATTTAAGGAGTTATTTTACAAATTCCAAAAAAAGTATATTCCACTGAGAAAAAAAGGGTGTGAAAGAAAAGACAGCCATCCGTGGCTAACTAAAGAAATTAAGGATAGTATTCGACTAAAAACAAGGGCATATAAGGTAGCCAAATCTAGTGGGAGGATAGAGGATTGGGAAAACTTTAAAAGACAGCAAAAAATAACAAAAAGATTGATTAAGAAAGGGAAGATACATTATGAAAGTAAATTAGCAAAAAATATAAAGACAGATAGTAAGAGTTTTTATAGTTATATAAAAAGAAAAAGGGTGGCTAAAGTAAATGTTGGTCCCTTAGAGGATGAGACCGGGAAATTAATGGTGGGAAATATGGAGATGGCAAAAACACTGAATGAATATTTTGTATCAGTCTTTACAGTAGAGGACACCAAGAATATCCCAACACTTGACAAGCAGGGGGCTATAGGGGGGGGGGAGGAGCTAAATACGATTAAAATCACTAAGGAAGTAGTACTTGGTAAAATAATGGGACTCAAGGCGGATAAATCACCTGGACCTGATGGCTTACATCCCAGGGTTTTGAGGGAAGTGGCGGTAGGGATTGTGGATGCATTGGTAATAATCTTCCAAAACTCCCTGGATTCAGCAAAGGTCCCGGCAGACTGGAAAACTGCTAATGTAACACCCTTATTTAAAAAGGGCAGTAGACAGAAGGCTGGAAACTATAGACCGGTTAGCCTAACATCTGTGGTAGGTAAAATTTTGGAGTCCATTATGAAGGAGACAGTAACAGGACATTTGGATAATCATAATTTAATAAGACAAAGTCAGCATGGTTTTATGAAGGGGAAGTCATGTTTGACAAATTTGCTGGAGTTCTTTGAGGAAGTAACATATAGGGTGGATAAAGGTGAACCAGTGGACATAGTGTATTTAGACTTCCAAAAGGCATTTGACAAGGTGCCACACAAAAGATTATTGCTTAAGATAAAAAATCACGGGATTGGGGGTAATATTCTGGCATGGATAGAGGATTGGCTATCTAACAGAAGGCAGAGAGTTGGGATAAATGGTTCATTCTCAGACTGGCAATCAGTAACCAGTGGTGTTCTGCAGGGGTCAGTGCTGGGTCCCCAACTCTTTACAATCTATATTAACGATTTGGAGGAGGGGACCGAGTGTAACACATCAAAGTTTGCAGATGATACTAAGATGGGAGGGAAAGTAGTGAGTGAGGAGGACATAAAAAACCTGCAAGGGGACATAGACAGGCTAAGTAAGTGGGCAGAGATTTGGCAGATGGAATACAATACTGGAAAGTGTGAGGTTATGCACTTTGGCAGGAAAAATCGTAGAGCAAGTTATTATCTTAATGGCAAGAAACTTGAAAGTACTGAAGTACAAAGGGATCTGGGGGTCCTGGTGCACGAAACTCAAAAGGTTAGTATGCAGGTGCAGCAAGTGATTAAGAAGGCCAATGGAATGTTGGCTTTCATTGCTAGGGGGATAGAATATAAAAATAGGGAGGTATTGCTTCAGTTGTACAAGGTATTGGTGAGACCGCACCTGGAATACTGCATACAGTTTTGGTGTCCATACTTAAGAAAGGACATACTTGCTCTCGAGTCAGTACAAAGAAGGTTCACTCGATTAATCCCGGGGATGAGGGGATGGACATATGAGGAGAGGTTGAGTAGATTGGGACTCTACTCATTGGAGTTCAGAAGAATGAGAGGCGATCTTATTGAAACATATAAGATTATGAAGGGGTTGGATCGGGTGGATGCAGCGAGGATGTTCCAGGTGATGGGTGAAACTAGAACTAGGGGGCATAGTCTTAGAATAAGGGGCTGCTCTTTCAAAACTGAGATGAGGAGGAACTACTTCACTCAGAGGGTGGTAGGTCCATGGAATATGCTGCCCCAAAAAGCTGTCGAAGCTACATCATTACATAAATTTAAAACAGAAATAGACAGTTTCCTAGTAGAAAAGGGAATTAAGGGTTACGGGGAGCGGGCAGGAATTTGGACATGAGTCTAGGTTCGGATAGGTCATGGCCCTGTGGGTAGCGGAGCGGGCCCAGGGGCCGTGTAGCCTGATCCTGCTCCTGTTTTTGTGTGTCTAATGCTGTTAGATTCAGGAGATAGTCCTGTCATAGTGGATTGGCGGTTAGGATCAGATCAGCCATGATCTTATTGAATGGCGGAGCAGGCTCGACGGGGCCAATTGGCCTACTCATGCTCCTATTTCTTATGTTCTTATGTTCTTATGTAATAAAGTGAAGACCTGTTTAGGAGAAAACAAGTGTTTAGCGCAAAGCAGGATTGCATGAAGATTCTTTTAAACTCACCGGCAGACGTTAAGTTGAAACTAAACGACTCGGAGGACCCGTATTCGAGCCACAATCTTTGAGCAATATCTTCCGCTGAAACTCTCAGGATGTAAATGGTGTAACAGCCGCTGCTGTTAAAACGTGCAGTGTAATTCTCTGTGCAATTCTTGCCTTCTATTCCACATTTCAGGATTGGATTCTGACTCTCAGACACACATTTCTTCAGTGTTATAGTAGCCGGTTTTCCAATACAATCTGAAAGAGATGGAAGAAACAGCTTTAGGCAACGTTCCACTTGTTTTAAGAACGTAAGAACTAGGAGCAGGAGTCGGCCATTCGACCCCTCAAGTCTGCTCCACCATTTAATCAGATCAGGGCTGATCTTCTACCTCGACTCCACTTTCCTGCCCGATCGCCATATCCCTCGATTCCCCAAGAGTCCAAAAATCTATCGATCTCAGCCTTGAATATACTCAATGATTGAGCCTCCACAGCCCTCTGGGGCAGAGAATTCCAAAGATTCACCACCCTCTGAGTGAAGAAATTCCTCCTCATCTCAGTCCGAAATGGCCGAGCCCTTATCCTGAGACTGTGGCCCCTGGTTCGAGACTCTCCAGCCAGGGGGAAACAGCCTCTCAGCATCTGCCCTGTCAATCCCCCTCAGAATCTTACATGTTTCAATGAGGTCACCTCTCATTCTTCTAAACTCCATAGAGTATAGGCCCATTCTACTCAATCTCTCCTCATAGGACAACCCGCTCATCCTCAGGAATCAATCTAACCTTCGTTTGTTGCACCGCCTCTTAAGGCAAGTATATCGTTCTTAGGTACTGAGACCCACACTGTGCACAGTACCCCAGGTGTGGGCTCACCAAAGCCCTGTGTGCATTTTTCGCTCCACCCCCACCCTCTGCAATTTGCTCCTCATTTTCTCTCCTGAAGCCATTGACCATCGAGTACTTTGGACACATCTATATATATATCTGTATATATAAAGCGGCTCTTCTGTCTGTCCCGATGTCTGTCTGTCTGTCTGTCCGTGTTCTATACGTTTGAAAGTTATAGAGCATACCGACGTGCGCGTTGCCTCAAAAGAAAGCTTGCGATTCCGGACCGGTCATAGGCCTATTTATGTTTCGGCCGGACAAAATTCGCGCCCGCGGTATCCGAAAAACGTTCGGCTCATTAGCATCTCATTAGCGACCGTGTGACGTCGAGGTCGACCAATCGTATGGCGGGTTCCTGGCGCGTGCCATCCTACAGTTGAGTGTCGAGTGACTCGACGATTGACCAATCCTACGCTTCGGTGACCTGACCGGTCGACCAATCGGTGCGTGTGTGGGCGGGCCTTATCCTTCTGAACCGAGGTGAGTGGCCGCCATCTTGATTTTTCACGATTTTTTTCCCACACTTTCAGTGTGTTAGGGAACTAAGATAAATATTTGAATTATGTGTTAGGGAATTAATTAACAATTTATTTCAGTTTTATATTGTGTTTAGCAACCCCCCCCCCCCTCCTCACCCTCATGCAGGGGGGACTCGGTGCTGCTCTCCAGGCCCGCTGCAGGCAGGCCTGAAGCTCAAAAAATTTCTCTCTCTCTCTCTCTCTCCTTCTCCTCTTCCCTCTCTCTCCTCTTCCCTCTCTCTCTCTCTCTACTTCCCCCTCTCAGGTTTGAGGGTGTCGGGGCCGGAGCGGGCGGGCCGCCCGAAGTGAGCCGCTCACTAACGGCCGCCAGCCCGCGGGGTTTCCCTGCCTGCTCCCCGCGGGCCGCCTCGCGCCGCTGGCACTGACCGCGCATGCGCCGCCCGCCCGCGAGAGCCCGCTCTGGCTTTTTTTTAAACGGCTGTCCCCGATCTCAATCGGCGTCAGCCACGAGGGTCAGGGTGCGCGCGCGCAGCAGGAGCAGCTGAGACACAGCCGTCTCTCTGTTCCGCGCTCGGCTCGGGCGGGGGGCGGGTCTCTCAGCCGCAATCGGCGACCTGGAGGGCGGGGATCCGGAGAGCGGGAGGGCGGGGCTCCGGAGAGTGGGACACTGCTGCTCGGGAGGGCGGGGGCCGGGGCTCGGTACATCGGGATCTCGGCCTTGGTGAGCGGGAAGGGATACCCCGGCAACTGGCAAACTTCAAGCCGGCTCGGCCGGGGGGGGGGGGGGCGGGCGGGGCTCAGAGTGCGGGAGGGCGGGGCTCTCAGCCGCAATCTGTGATCTGGAGGGCGGGGCTCCGGAGAGCGGGGGGGCGGGGCTCCGGAGAGTGGGACGCCGCTGCTCGGGAGGGCGGGGGGCGGGGCTCGGGACATCGGGGGGCGGGAGGCGGGAGATCGGGGGGCGGGAGATCGGGGGGCGGGACATCGGGAGATCGCAGGGCGGGACATCGGGAGATCGCGGGCCCGGACTACAGATCGGGGGGGGCGGGGCTCGGGAGATCGGGGGGGCCACCCTCAGGGGGGGCGGGGCTCCGGAGATCGGGGGGGCGGGGCTCCGGAGATCGGAGGGGGC
>NC_140998.1:214149866-214284428 GCF_052327205.1 Somniosus microcephalus | reverse complement strand
CCTGCAACCCTCCCTTTCTCTGTAACTTCCTCCAATCCCTACAACGCACCCTATCTCTCTAACCTCCTCCAGCCCCTACAACCCTGCCTATCTCTCTAAACTCCTCCAGCCCCGACAACCCTCCCTACCTCTGTAACCTCCTCCAGCCCCTACAACAATCCCTACCTCTGTAACTTCCTCCAGCCCCTACAACACTCCCTATCTCTGTAACTTCCTCCAGCCCTACAACCCTCCCTATCTCTGTAACTTCCTCCAGCCCCTACAAGCCTCCCTATCTCTGTAACTTCCTCCAGCCCTACAACCTTCCCTATCTCTGTACCCTCCTCCAGCCCCTACGACCCTTCCTACTTCTGTAAACTTCTCCAGCCCCTGCAACCCTCCCTTTCTCTGTAACCTCCTCCAACCCCTACAACGCTCCCTATCTCTCTAACCTCCTCCAGCCCCTACAACCCTCCCTATCTCTCTAAGCTCCTCCAGCCCCTACAACCCTCCCTACCTCTGTAACCTCCTCCAGCCCCTACAACTCTCCCTATCTCTGTAACGTCCTCCAGCCCCTACAACACTCCCTATCTGTGTAACCTCCTCCAGCCCCTACAATCCTCCCTAACACTGTAACCTCCTCCAGCCCCTACAACCCTCCCTATCTCTGTAATCTTCTCCAGCCCCTACAACACTCCCTATCTCTGTAACCTCCTCCAGCCCCTACAACCCTCCCTATCGCTTTAACCTCCTCCAGCCCCTACAACGCTCCCTATCTCTCTAACCTCCTCCAGCCCCCTACAACCCTCCCTATCTCTGTAACCTCCTCCAAACCCTACAACCCTCCCTATCTCTGTAACCTCCTCCAGCCCCTACTCCCATTCCTATCTCTGTAACCTCCTCCAACCCCTACAGCCCTCCCTATCTGTGTAACCTCCTCCAGCCACTACAACCGTATATCTGTATCCTCCTCCAGCCCCTACAGACCTCCCTATCTCTGTAACCTCCTCCAGTCCCTACAACCCTCCATACCTCAGTAACCTCCTCCAGCCCCTACAACACTCCCTATCTCTGTAACCTCCTCCAGCCCCTACAACGCTCCTTATCTCTCTAACTTCCTCCAGCCCCTACAACCCTCCCTATCTCTGTAACCTCCTCCAGCCCCTACAACCCTCCCTATCTCTGTAACATCCTCCAGCCCCTACAACCCTCCCTATCTCTGTAACCTCCTCCAGCCCCAACACCCTCCCTATCTCTGTAAACTCCTCCAGCCCCTGCAAGCCTCCCTATCTCTGTAACCACCTCCAGCCACGACAACGCTTCCTATCTCTCTAACCTCCTCCAGCCCCTACAACCCTCCCTATCTCTCTAACCTCCTCCAGCCCCTACAACCCTCCCTATCTCTGTAACCTCCTCCAACCCCAACAACCCTCCCTATCTCTGTAACCTCCTCCAGCCCCTACAACCCTCCCTATCTCTGTAACCTCCTCCAGCCCCTACAACCCTCCCTATCTCTGTAACCTCCTCCAGCCCCTACAACCCTCCCTATCTCTGTAACCTCCTCCAGCACCTACAAAGCTCCCTATCTCTCTAACCTCCTCCAGCCCCTACAACCCTCCCTAACTCTCTAACCTCCTCAAGCCCCTACAACCATCCCTATCTCTGTAACCTCCTCCAGCCCCTACAACCCTCCCTATCTCTGTAATCTCCTCCAGCCCCTACAACCCTCCCTATCTCTGTAACTTCCTGCAGCCCCTACAACACTCCCTATCTCTGTAACTTCCTCCAGCCCTACAACCCTCCCTATCTCTGTAACTTCCTCCAGCCCCTACAAGCCTCCCTATCTCTGTAACTTCCTCCAGCCCTACAACCCTCCCTATCTCTGTAACTTCCTCCAGCCCTACAACCCTCCCTAACTCTGTAACTTCCTCCAGCCCCTACAAGCCTCCCTATCTCTCTAACTTCCTCCACCCCTACAACCCTCCCTATCTCTGTAACTTCCTCCAGCCCCGACAAGCCTCCCTATCTCTGTAACCCCTCCAGCCACTACAACCCTCCCTATCTCTGTAACCTCCTCCAGCCCCTGCAACCCTCCCTATCTCTGTAACCTCCTCCAGCCCCTACAACCCTCCCTATCTCTGTAACCTCCTCCAGCCCCTACAACCCTCCCTATCTCTGTAACCTCCTCCAGCCCCTACAAACCTCCCTATCTCTGTAACCCCCCCCCCCAGCCCCTACAACCCTCCCTATCTCTGTAACCTCCTCCAGCCCCTACAACCCTCCCTATCTCTGTAACCTCCTCCAAGCCCCTACAACCCTCCCTATTTCTGTAACATCCTCCATCCCCTACAACGCTCCCTATCTCTCTAACCTCCTCCAGCCCCTACATCCCTCCCTATCTCTCTAACCTCCTCCAGCCCCTACAACCCTCCCTATCTCTCTAACCTCCTCCAGCCCCTACAACCCTCCCTATCTCTGTATCCTCCTCCAGCCCCCTACAACCCTCCCCATCTCTGTAACCTCCTCCAGTCTCTGCAACACTCCCTATCTCTGTAACCTCCTCCAGCCCCTACAAACCACACTATCTCTGTAAACTCCTCCAGCCCCTACACCCCTCCCTAGGTCTGTAACCTCCTCCAGCCTCTACAACCCTCCCTAGCTCTGTAACCTCCTCCAGCCCCCTACAACCCTCCCTATCTCTGTCACCTCCTCCAGCCCCTGCAACCCTCCCTATCTCTGTAACATCCTCCAGCCCCGACAACCCTCCCTATCTCTGTAACCTCCTCCAGCCTCTACAACCCTCCCTATCTCTGTAACCTCCTCCAGCCCCCTACATACATCCCTATCTCTGTAACCTCCTCCAGCCCGTACAACACTCCCCATCTCTGTAACCTCCTCCAGCCCCTACAACCCTCCCTATCTCTCTAACCTCCTCCAGCCCCTACAACCATCCCTATCTCTGTAACCTCCTCCAGCCCCTACAACCCTCCCTATCTCTCTAACCTCCTCCAGCCCCTACAACCATCCCTATCTCTGTAACCTCCTCCAGCCCCTACAACACTCCCTGTCTCTGTAACTTCCTCCAGCCCCTACAACCCTCCCTATCTCTGTAACCTCCTCCAGCCCCTACAACACTCCCTATCTCTGTAACTTCCTCCAGCCCCTACAACCCTCCCTATCTCTGTAAACTCCTCCAGCCCCTACAACCCTCCCTATCTCTGTAACCTCCTCCAGCCCCTACAACCCTCCCAATCTCTGTAACCTCCTCCAGCACCTACAAACCTCCCTAACTCTGTAACCTCCTCCAGCCCCTGCAACCCTCTCTATCTCTGTAACCACCTGCAGCCCCTACAACTCTCCCTATCTCTGTAAACTCCTGCAGCCCATACAACCCTCTCTATCTCTGTAACTTCCTGCAGCCCCTACAACACTCCCTATCTCTGTAACATCCTCCAGCCCTACAACCCTCCCTATCTCTGTAACTTCCTCCAGCCCCTACAAGCCTCCCTATCTCTGTAACTTCCTCCAGCCGTACAACCCTCCCTATGTCTGTAACTTCCTCCAGCCCTACAACCCTCCCTATCTCTGTAACTTCCTCCAGCCCCTACAAGCCTCCCTATCTCTGTAACTTCCTCCAGCCCTACAACCCTCCCTAGCTCTGTAACTTCCTCAAGCCCCTACAAGCCTCCCTATCTCGGTAACCCCCTCCAGCCACTACAACCCTCCCTATCTCTGTACCCTCCTCCAGCCCCTGCAACCCTCCCTATCTCTGTAACCTCCTCCAGCCCCTACAACCCTCCCTATCTCTGTAACCTCCTCCAGCCCCTACAACCCTCCCTATCTCTGTAACCTCCTCCAGCCTCTACAAATCTCCCTATCTCTGTAAACCCCTCCAGCCCATACAACCCTCCCTATCTCTGGAACCTCCTCCAGCCCCTAAATCCTCCCTATCTCTGTAACTTCCTCCAGCCCTTACAAGCCTCCCTATCTCTGTAACTTCCTCCAGCCCTACAACCTTCCCTATCTCTGTAACCTCCTCCAGCCCCTACAACCCTTCCTACTTCTGCAAACTTCTCCAGCCCCTGCAACCCTCCCTTTCTCTGTAATCTCCTCCAATCCCTACAACGCACCCTATCTCTCTAACCTCCTCCAGCCCCTACAACCCTCCCTATCTCTCTAAACTCCTCCAGCCCCTACAACCCTCCCTAACTCTGTAACCTCCTCCAGCCCCTGCAACCCTCCCTATCTCTGTAACCTCCTCCAGCCCCGACAACCCTCCCTATCTCTGTAACCTCCTCCAGCCCCTACAACCCTCCCTATCTCTGTAACTTCCTGCAGCCCCTACAACACTCCCTATCTCTGTAACTTCCTCCAGCCCCTACAAGCCTCCCTATCTCTGTAACTTCCTCCAGCCCTACAACCCTCCCTATCTCTGTAACTTCCTCCAGCCCTACAACCCTCCCTAACTCTGTAACTTCCTCCAGCCCCTACAAGCCTCCCTATCTCTCTAACTTCCTCCATCCCTGCAACCCTCCCTGTCTCTGTAACTTCCTCCAGCCCCTACAAGCCTCCCTATCTCTGTAAGCCCTCCAGCCACTACAACCCTCCCTATCTCTGTAACCTCCTCCAGCCCCTGCAACCCTCCCTATCTCTGTAACCTCCTCCAGCCCCTACAACCCTCCCTATCTCTGTAACCTCCTCCAGCCCCTACAACCCTCCCTATCTCTGTAACCTCCTCCAGCCCCTACAAACCTCCCTATCTCTGTAACCCCCCCCAGCCCCTACAACCCTCCCTATCTCTGTAACCTCCTCCAGCCCCTACAACCCTCCCTATCTCTGTAACCTCCTCCAGCCCCTACATCCCTCCCTATTTCTGTAACCTCCTCCAGCCCCTACAACGCTCCCTATCTCTCTCACCTCCCCCAGCCCCGACATCCCTCCCTATCTCTCCAACCTCCTCCAGCCCCTACAAACCTCCCTATCTCTCTAACCTCCTCCATCCCCTACAACCCTCCCCATCTCTATAATCTCCTCCAGCCCCTACAACCCTCCGTATCTCTGTAAAATCCTCCAGCCCCTGCAACCCTCCCTATCTCTGTAACCTCCTCCAGCCCCTACAACCCTCCCTATCTCTGTAACCTCCTCCAGCCCCTACAACCCTCCCTATCTCTGTAACCTCCTCCAGCCCCTACAAACCTCCCTATCTCTGTAACCCCCTCCAGCCCCTACAACAATCCCTATCTCTGTAACCTCCTCCAGCCCCTACAACCCTCCCTATCTCTGTAACCTCCTCCAGCCCCAACAACCCTCCCTATCTCTGTAACCTGCTCCAGCCCCTACAACGCTCCCTATCTCTCTAACCTCCTCCAGCCCCTACATTCCTCCCTATCTCTCTAACCTCCTCCAGCCCCAACAACCCTCCCTATCTCTGTAACCTCCTCCAGCCCCTACAACCCTTCCTACTTCTGTAAACTTCTCCAGCCCCTGCAACCCTCCCTTTCTCTGTAACCTCCTCCAATCCCTACAACGCACCCTATCTCTCTAACCTCCTCCAGCCCCTACAACCCTCCCTATCTCTCTAAACTCCTCCAGCCTTTACAACCCTCCCTACCTCTGTAACCTCCTCCAGCCCCTACAACCCTCCCTATCTCTGTAACGTCCTCCAGCCCCTACAACAGTCCCTATCTGTGCAACCTCCTCCAGCCCCTACAATCCTCCCTAACACTGTAACCTCCTCCAGCCCCTACAACCCTCCCTATCTCTGTAATCTCCTCCAGCACCTACAACCCTCACTATCTCTGTAACCCCCTCCAGCCTCTACAGCCCTCCCTATCTCTGTAACCTCCTCCAGCCCCTACAACACTCCCTATCTCTGTAATCTCCTCCAGCCCCTACAACACTCCCTATCTCTGTAACCTCCTCCAGCCCCTACAACGCTCCCTATCTCTCTAACCTCCTCCAGCCCCTACAACCCTGCCTATCTCTGTAACCTCCTCCAGCCCGTCCTCCCATCCCTATCTCTGTAACCTCCTCCAAACCCTACACCCCTCCCTATCTGTGTAACCTCCTCCAGCCCCTACAACCGTATATCTGTATCCTCCTCCAGCCCCTACAGACCTACCTATCTCTGTAACCTCCTCCAGTCCCTACAACCCTCCATACCTCAGTAACCTCCTCCAGCCCCTACAACACTCCCTATCTCCGTAACCTCCTCCAGCCCCTACAGCCCTTCCTACTTCTGTAAACTTCTCCAGCCCCTGCAACCCTCCCTTTCTCTGTAACGTCCTCCAGCCCCTACAACACTCCCTATCTCTGTAACGTCCTCCAGCCCCTACAACACTCCCTATCTGTGTAACCTCCTCCAGCCCCTACAATCCTCCCTAACACTGTAACCTCCTCCAGCCCCTACAACCCTCCCTATCTCTGTAATCTTCTCCAGCCCCTACAACACTCCCTATCTCTGTAACCTGCTCCAGCCCCTACAACCCTCCCTATCGCTTTAACCTCCTCCAACCCTACAACGCTCCCTATCTCTCTAACCTCCTCCAGCCCCCTACAACCCTCCCTATCTCTGTAACCTCCTCCAACCCCTACAACCCTCCCTATTTCTGTAACCTCCTCCAGCCCCTACTCCCATTCCTATCTCTGTAACCTCCTCCAACCCCTACACCCCTCCCTATCTGTGTATCCTCCTCCAGCCCCTACAACCGTATATCTGTATCCTCCTCCAGCCCCTACAGACCTCCCTATCTCTGTAACCTCCTCCAGTCCCTACAACCCTCCATACCTCAGTAACCTCCTCCAGCCCCTACAACACTCCCTATCTCTGTAACCTCCTCCAGCCCCTACAACGCTCCTTATCTCTCTAACTTCCTCCAGCCCCTACAACCCTCCCTATCTCTGTAACCTCCTCCAGCCCCTACAACCCTCCCTATCTCTGTAACCTCCTCCAGCCCCTACAACCCTCCCCATCTCTGTAACCTCCTCCAGCCCCAAAACCCTCCCTATCTCTGTAAACTCCTCCAGCCCCTGCAAGCCTCCCTATCTCTGTCACCACCTCCAGCCACGACAATGCTTCCTATCTCTCTAACCTCCTCCAGCCCCGACAACCCTCCCAATCTCTCGAACCTCCTCCAGCCCCTACAACCCTCCCTATCTCTGTAACCTCCTCCAACCCCTACAACACTCCCTATCTCTGTAACCTCCTCCAGCCCCTACAACCCTCCCTATCTCTGTAACCTCCTCCAGCCCCGACAACCCTCCCTATCTCTGTAACCTCCTCCAGCCCCTACAACCCTCCCTATCTCTGTAACCTCCTCCAGCCCCTACAAAGCTCCCTATCTCTCTAACCTCCTCCAGCCCCTACAACCCTCCCTAACTCTCTAACCTCCTCAAGCCCCTACAACCATCCCTATCTCTGTAACCTCCTCCAGCCCCTACAACACACCCTATCTCTGTAACTTCCTCCAGCCCCTACAACCCTCCCTATCTCTGTAACCTCCTCCAGCCCCTACAACACTCCCTATCTCTGTAACTTCCTCCAGCCCCTACAACCCTCCCTATCTCTGTAACCTCCTCCAGCCCCTACAACCCTCCCTATCTCTGTAACCTCCTCCAGCCCCTGCAACCCTCCCTATCTCTGTAACCTCCTTCAGCCCCTACAACCCTCCCTATCTCTGTAACCTCCTCCAGCCCCTACAACCCTCCCTATCTCTGCAACTTCCTGCAGCCCCTACAACACTCCCTATCTCTGTAACTTCCTCCAGCCCTACAACCCTCCCTATCTCTGTAACTTCCTCCAGCCCCTACAAGCCTCCCTATCTCTGTAACTTCCTCCAGCCCTACAACCCTCCCTATCTCTGTAACTTCCTCCAGCCCTACAACCCTCCCTATCTCTGTAACTTCCTCCAGCCCCTACAAGCCTCCCTATCTCTGTAACTTCCTCCACCCCTACAACCCTCCCTGTCTCTGTAACTTCCTCCAGCCCCTACAAGCCTCCCTATCTCTGTAACCCCTCCAGCCACTACAACCCTCCCTATCTCTGTAACCTCCTCCAGCCCCTGCAGCCCTCCCTATCTCTGTAACCTCCTCCAGCCCCTACAACCCTCCCTATCTCTGTAACCTCCTCCAGCCCCTACAACCCTCCCTATCTCTGTAACCTCCTCCAGCCCCTACAAACCTCCCTATCACTGTAAACCCCCCCCAGCCCGTACAACCCTCCCTATCTCTGTAACCTCCTCCAGCCCCTACAACCCTCCCTATCTCTGTAACCTCCTCCAGCCCCTACAACCCTCCCTATTTCTGTAACCTCCTCCAGCCCCTACAACTCTCCCTATCTCTCTAACCTCCTCCAGCCCCTACATCCCTCCCTATCTCTCTAACCTCCTCCAGCCCCTACAACCCTCCCTATCTCTCTAACCTCCTCCATCCCCTACAACCCTCCCCATCTCTATAACCTCCTCCAGCCCCTACAACCCTCCGTATCTCTGTAAAATCCTCCAGCCCCTTCAACCCTCCCTATCTCTGTCACCTCCTCCAGCCCCTACAACCCTCCCTATCTCTGTAACCTCCTCCAGCCCCTACAACCCTCCCTATCTCTGTAACCTCCTCCAGCCCCTACAAACCTCACTATCTCTGTAACCCCCTCCAGCCCCTACAACCATCCCTATCTCTGTAACTTCCTCCAGCCCCTACAACACTCCCTATCTCTGTAACCTCCTCCAGCCCCTACAACCCTCCCTATCTCTGAAACCTCCTCCAGCCCCTACAACGCTCCCTATCTCTCTAACCTCCTCCAGCCCCTACATTCCTCCCTATCTCTCTAACCTCCTCCAGCCCCTACAACCCTCCCTATCTCTGTTACCTCCTCCAGCCCCTACAACCCTCACTATCTCTGTATCCTCCTCCAGCCCCCTACAACACTCCCCATCTCTGTAACCTCCCCCAGTCTCTGCAACACTCCCTATCTCTGTAACCTCCTCCAGCCCCGACAAACCACACTATCTCTGTAACCTCCTCCAGCCCCTACACCCCTCCCTAGCTCTGTAACATCCTCCAGCCTCTACAACCCTCCCTATCTCTGTAACCTCCTCCAGCCCCCTGCATACCTCCCTATTTCTGTAACCTCCTCCAGCTCCTACACCCCTCCCTAGCTCTGTAACCTCCTCCAGCCTCTACAACCCTCCCTATTTCTGTAACCTCCTCCAGCCCCCTACAACCCTCCCTATCTCTGTCACCTCCTCCAGCCCCTACAACCCTCCCTATCTCTGTAACATCCTCCAGCCCCGACAACCCTCCCTATCTCTGTAACCTCCGCCAGCCTCTACAACCCTCCCTATCTCTGTAACCTCCTCCAGCCCCCTACATACATCCCTATCTCTGTAACCTCCTCCAGCACGTACAACACTCCCCATCTCTGTAACCTCCTCCAGCCCCTACAACCCTCCCTATCTCTCTAACCTCCTCCAGCCCCTACAACCATCCCTATCTCTGTAACCTCCTCCAGCCCCTACAACACTCCCTGTCTCTGTAACTTCCTCCAGCCCCTACAACCCTCCCTATCTCTGTAACCTCCTCCAGCCCCTACAACACTCCCTATCTCTGTAACTTCCTCCAGCCCCTACAACCCTCCCTATCTCTGTAACCTCCTCCAGCCCCTACAACCCTCCCTATCTCTGTAACCTCCTCCAGCCCCTACAACCCTCCCCATCTCTGTAACCTCCTCCAGCCCCTACAGACCTCCCTAACTCTGTAACCTCCTCCAGCCCCTGCAACCCTCCCTATCTCTGTAACCACCTCCAGCCCCTACAACTCTCCCTATCTCTGTAACCTTCTGCAGCCCCTACAACCCTCCCTATCTCTGTAACTTCCTGCAGCCCCTACAACACTCCCTATCTCTGTAACTTCCTCCAGCCCTACAACCCTCCCTATCTCTGTAACTTCCTCCAGCCCCTACAAGCCTCCCTATCTCTGTAACTTCCTCCAGCCGTACAACCCTCCCTATGTCTGTAACTTCCTCCAGCCCTACAACCCTCCCTATCTCTGTAACTTCCTCCAGCACCTACAAGCCTCCCTATCTCTGTAACTTCCTCCAGCCCTACAACCCTCCCTAGCTCTGTAACTTCCTCCAGCCCCTACAAGCCTCCCTATCTCTGTAACCCCCTCCAGCCACTACAACCCTCCCTATCTCTGTACCCTCCTCCAGCCCCTGCAACCCTCCCTATCTCTGTAACCTCCTCCAGCCCCTACAAGCCTCCCTATCTCTGTAACCTCCCCCAGCCCCTACAACCCTCCCTATCTCTGTAACCTCCTCCAGCCCCTACAAACCTCCCTATCTCTGTAAACCCCTCCAGCCCATACAACTCTCCCTATCTCTGTAACCTCCTGCAGCCCCTAAACCCTCCCTATCTCTGTAACTTCCTCCAGCCCTTACAAGCCTCCCTATCTCTGTAACTTCCTCCAGCCCTACAACCTTCCCTATCTCTGTAACCTCCTCCAGCCCCTACAACCCTTCCTACTTCTGTAAACTTCTCCAGCCCCTGCAACCCTCCCTTTCTCTGTAACCTCCTCCAATCCCTACAATGCACCCTATCTCTCTAACCTCCTCCAGCCCCTACAACCCTCCCTATCTCTCTAATCTCCTCCATCCCCTACAACCCTCCCTACCTCTGTAACCTCCTCCAGCCCCTACAACCCTCCCTATCTCTGTAACGTCCTCCAGCCCCTACAACAGTCCCTATCTGTGCAACCTCCTCCAGCCCCTACAACCCTCCCTATCTCTGTAACCTCCTCCAGCCCCTACAACCCTCCCTATCTCTGTAACCTCCTCCAGCCCCTACAGCCCTCCCAATCTCTGTAACCTCCTCCAGCCCCTACAAACCTCCCGAACTCTGTAACCTCCTCCAGCCCCTGCAACCCTCCCTATCTCTGTAACCACCTCCAGCCCCTACAACTCTCCCTATCTCTGTAACATCCTGCAGCCCCTACAACCCTCCCTATCTCTGTAACTTCCTGCAGCCCCTACAACACTCCCTATCTCTGTAACTTCCTCCAGACCTACAACCCTCCCTAGCTCTGTAACTTCCTCCAGCCCCTACAAGCCTCCCTATCTCTGTAACACCCTCCAGCCACTACAACCCTCCCTATCTCTGTACCCTCCTCCAGCCCCTGCAACCCTCCCTATCTCTGTAACCTCCTCCAGCCCATTCAACCCTCCCTATCTCTGTAACCTCCTCCAGCCCCTACAAACCTCCCTATCTCTGTAAACCCCTCCAGCCCATACAACCCACCCTATCTCTGTAACCTCCTACAGCCCCTAAACCCTCCCTATCTCTGTAACTTCCTCCAGCCCTTACAAGCCTCCCTATCTCTGTAACTTCCTCCAGCCCTACAACCTTCCCTATCTCTGTAACCTCCTCCAGCCCCTACAACCCTTCCTACTTCTGTAAACTTCTCCAGCCCCTGCAACCCTCCCCTTCTCTGTAACCTCCTCCAATCCCTACAACGCACCCTATCTCTCTAACCTCCTCCAGCCCCTACAACCCTCCCTATCTCTCTAATCTCCTCCAGCCCCTACAACCCTCCCTACCTCTGTAACCTCCTCCAGCCCCTACAACCCTCCCTATCTCTGTAACGTCCTCCAGCCCCTAAACAGTCCCTATCTGTGCAACCTCCTCCAGCCCCTACAATCCTCGCTAACACTGTAACCTCCTCCAGCCCCTACAACCCTCCCTATCTCTGTAATCTCCTCCAGCACCTCCAACCCTCACTATCTCTGTAACCCCCTCCAGCCTCTACAACCCTCCCTATCTCTGTAACCTCCTCCAGCCCCTACAACACTCCCTATCTCTGTAATCTCCTCCAGCCCCTACAACACTCCCTATCTCTGTAACCTCCTCCAGCCCCTACAACGCTCCCTATCTCTCTAACCTCCTCCAGCCCCCTACAACCCTCCCTATCTCTGTAACCTCCTCCAACCCCTACAACCCTCCCTATCTCTGTAACCTCCTCCAGCCCCTAATCCCATCCCTATCTCTGTAACCTCCTCCAACCCCTACACCCCTCCCTATCTGTGTAACCTCCTCCAGCCCCTACAACCGTATATCTGTATCCTCCTCCAGCCCCTCCAGACCTACCTATCTCTGTAACCTCCTCCAGTCCCTACAACCCTCCATACCTCAGTAACCTCCTCCAGCCCCTACAACACTCCCTATCTCTGTAACCTCCTCCAGCCCCTACAACCTTCCCTAGCTCAGTAATCTCCTCCAGCCACTACAACGCTCCTTATCTCTATAACTTCCTCCAGCCCCTACAACCCTCCCTATCTCTGTAAACTCCTCCAGCCCCTGCAAGCCTCCCTATCTCTGTAACCACCTCCAGCCACGACAACGCTTCCTATCTCTCTAACCTTCTCCAGCCCCTACAACCCTCCCTATCTCTCTAACCTCCTCCAGCCCCTACAACCCTCCCTATCTCTGTAACCTCCTCCAACCCCTACAACCCTCCCCATCTCTGTAACCTCCTCCAACCCCTACAACCCTCCCTATCTCTGTAACCTCCTCCAGCCCCTACAACCCTCCCTATCTCTGTAACCTCCTCCAGCCCCGACAACCCTCCCTATCTCTGTAACCTCCTCCAGCCCCTACAAAGCTCCCTATCTCTCTAATCTCCTCCAGCCCCTACAACCCTCCCTAACTCTCTAACCTCCTCCAGCCCCTACAACCATCCCTATATCTGTAACCTCCTCCAGCCTCTACAAAACTACCTGTCTCTGTAACTTCCTCCAGCCCCTACAACCCTCCCTATCTCTGTAACCTCCTCCAGCCCCTACAAAACTCCCTATCTCAGTAACTTCCTCCAGCCCCTACAACCCTCCCTATCTCTGTAACCTCCTCCAGCCCCTACAACCCTCCCTATCTCTGTAACCTCCTCCAGCCCCTACAACACTCCCTATCTCTGTAACATCCTCCAGCCCCTACAACCCTCCCTATCTCTGTAACTTCCTGCAGCCCCTACAACACTCCCTATCTCTGTAACTTCCTCCAGCCCTACAACCCTCCCTATCTCTGTAACTTCCTCCAGTCCCTACAAGCCTCCCTATCTCTGTAACTTCCTCCAGCCCTACAACCCTCCCTATCTCTGTAACTTCCTCCAGCCCTACAACCCTCCCTATCTCTGTAACTTCCTCCAGCCCCTACAAGCCTCCCTATCTCTGTAACTTCCTCCACCCCTACAACCCTCCCTGTCTCTGTAACTTCCTCCAGCCCCTACAAGCCTCCCTATCTCTGTAACCCCTCCAGCCACTACAACCTTCCCTATCTCTTTAACCTCCTCCAGCTGCTGCAACCCTCCCTATCTCTGTAACCTCCTCCAGCCCCTGCAACCCTCCCTATCTCTGTAACCTCCTCCAGCCCATACAACCCTCCCTATCTCTGTAACCTCCTCCAGCCCCGACAAACCTCCCTATCTCTGTAAACCCCCCCCAGCCCCTACAACCCTCCCTATCTCTGTAACCTCCTCCAGCCCCTACAACCCTCCCTAACTCTGTAACCTCCTCCAGCCCCTACAAACCTCCCTATTTCTGTAACCTCCTCCAGCCCCTACAACGCTCCCTATCTCTCTAACCTCCTCCAGCCCCTACATCCCTCCCTATCTCTCTAACCTCCTGCAGCCCCTACAACCCTCCCTATCTCTGTAACCTCCTCCAGCCCCTACAACCCTCCCCATCTCTATAACCTCCTCCAACCCCTATAACCCTCCCTATCTCTGTAACGTCCTCCAGCCCCTGCAACCCTCCCTATCTCTGTAACCTCCTCCAGCCCCTACAACACTCCCTATCTCTGTATCCTCCTCCAGCCCCTACAACCCTCCCTATCTCTGTAACCTCCTCCAGCCCCTACAACCCTCCCTATCTCTGTAACCTCCTCCAGCCCCTACAACCCTCCCTATCTCTGTAACCTCCTCCAGCCGCTGCAACGCTCCCTATCTCTCTAACCTCCTCCAGCCCCTACATCCCTCCCTATCTCTCTAACCTCCTCCAGCCCCTACAACCCTCCCTATCTCTGTAACCTCCTCCAGCCCCAACAACCCTCCCCATCTCTATAACCTCCTCCAGCCCCTACAACTCTCTCTATCTCTGTATCCTCCTCCAGGCCCCTACAACCCTCCCTATCTCTCTAACCTCCTCCAGCCCCTACAACACTCCCCATCTCTGTCACCTCCTCCAGTCTCTACAACACTCCCTATCTCTGTAACCTCCTCCAGCCCCTACAAACCACACTATCTCTGTAACCTCCTCCAGCCCCTACACCCCTCCCTAGCTCTGTAACCTCCTCCAGCCTCTACAACCCTCCCTATCTCTGTAACCTCCTCCAGCCACCAACATACCTCCCTATCTCTGTATCCTCCTCCAGCCTCTACAACCCTCCCTATCTCTGTAACCTCCTCCAGCCCCTACAACCCTCCCTATCTCTGTAACCTCCTCCAGCCCCTACAACCCTCCCAATGTCTGTAATCTCCTCCAGCCCCTACAATCCTTCCTAACTCTGTAACCTCCTGCAGCCCCTGCAACCCTCCCTATCTCTGTAACCTCCTCCAGCCCCTGCAACTCTCCCAATCTCTGTAACCTCCTGCAGCTCCTACAACCCTCCCTATCTCTGTAGCTTCCTGCAGCCCCTACAACACTCCCTATCTCTGTAACTTCCTCCAGCCCTACAACCCTCCCTATCTCTGTAACTTCCTCCAGCCCCTACAAGCCTCCCTATCTCTGTAACTTCCTCCAGCCCTACAACCCTCCCTATATCTGTAACTTCCTCCAGCCCTACAACCCTCCCTATCTCTGTAACTTCCTCCAGCCCCTACAAGCCTCCCTATCTCTGTAACTTCCTCCAGCCCTACAACCCTCCCTAGCTCTGTAACTTCCTCCAGACCCTACAAGCCTCCCTATCTCTGTAACCCCCTCCAGCCACTACAACCCTCCCTATCTCTGTACCCTCCTCCAGCCCCTGCAACCCTCCCTATCTCTGTAACCTCCTCCAGCCCCTACAACCCTCCCTATCTCTGTAACCTCCTCCAGCCCCTACAACCCTCCCTATCTCTGCAACCTCCTCCAGCCCCTACACCCATCCCTATCTCTGTAACCTCCTCCAGCCGCTACAACCGTATCTGTGTAACCTCCTCCAGCCCCTACAAACCTCCCTATCTCTGTAAACCCCTCCAGGCCATACAACCCTCCCTATCTCTGTAACCTCCTCCAGCCCCTACAACCCTCCCTATCTCTGTATCCTCCTCCAGCCCCCTACAATCATCCCTATCTCTCTAACCTCCTCCAGCCCCTACAACACTCCCCATCTCTGTAACCTCCTCCAGCCTCTACAACACTCCCTATCTCTGTAAACTCCTCCAGCCCCTACACACCACCCTATCTCAGTAACCTCCTCCAGCCCCTACACCCCTCCCTAGCTCTGTAACCTCCTCCAGCCTCTACAACCCTCCCTATCTCTGTAACCTCCTCCAGCCCCCTACATACCTCCCTATCTCTGTAACCTCCTCCAGCCCCTACACTCCTCCCTAGCTCTGTAACCTCCTCCAGCCTCTACAACCCTCCCTATCTCTGTAACCTCCTCCAGCCCCCTACAACCCTCCCTATCTCTGTAACCTCCTCCGGCCCCTACAACCCTCCCTATCTCTGTAACATCCTCCAGCCCCGACAACCCTCCCTATATCTGCAACCTCCTCCAGCCTCTACAACACTCCCTATCTCTGTAACATCCTCCAGCCCCCTACATACCTCCCTATCTCTGTAACCTCCTCCAGCCCCTACAGCACTCCCTATCTCTGTAACCTCCTGCAGCACCTACAACCATCCCTATCTCTGTAACCTCCTCCAGCCCCCTACAACCCTCCCTACCTCTGCAACCTCCTCCAGCCCCTACACCCATCCCTATCTCTGTAACCTCCTCCAACCCCTACTCACCTCCCTATCTGTGTAACCTCCTCCAGCCGCTACAACCGTATCTGTGTAACCTCCTCCAGCCCCTACAGACCTCCCTATCTCTGTAACCTCCTGCAGCACCTACAACCATCCCTATCTCTGTAACCTCCTCCAGCCCCCTACAACCCTCCCTACCTCTGCAACCTCCTCCAGCCCCTACACCCATCCCTATCTCTGTAACCTCCTCCAACCCCTACTCACCTCCCTATCTGTGTAACCTCCTCCAGCCGCTACAACCGTATCTGTGTAACCTCCTCCAGCCCCTACAGACCTCCCTATCTCTGTAACCTCCTCCAGCCCCTACAACGCTCCCTACCTCAGTAAACTCCTCCAGCCCCTGCAACTCTCCCGATCTCTGTAACCTCCTCCAGCCCCTACAACCCTCCCTAGCTCTGTAACATCCTCCAGCCCCTACAACGCTCCCTATCTCTCTAACCACCTCCAGCCCCTACAACCCTCCCTATCTCAGTAACTGCTCCAGCACCTACAACACTCCCTATCTCTGTAACCTCCTCCAGCCCCTACAACCCTCCCTATCTCTGTAACATCCTCCAGCCCCTACAACCCTCCCTATCTCTGTAACCCCCTCCAGCCCCTACAACACTCCCTATCTATGTAACATCCTCCAGCCCCTACAACCCTCCCTATTTCTGTAAACTCCTCCAGCCCCTGCAACCCTCCCTACCTCTGTAACCTCCTCCAACCCCTACAACGCTCCCTATCTCTCTAACCTCCTCCAGCCCCTACAACCCTCCCTAAATCTCTAACCTCCTCCAGCCCCTACAACCCTCCCTATCTCTGTAACCTCCTCCAGCCCCTACAACCCTCCCTATCTCTGTAACCTCCTCCAGCCCCTACAACCCTCCCTATCTGTGTAACCTCCTCCAGCCCCTACAACCCTCCCTGTCTCTGTAACCTCCTCCAGCCCCTACAACACTCCCTAACTCTGAAACCTCCTCCAGCCCCTAAAACCCTCCCTATCTCTGTAACCCCCTCCAGACCCGACAACCCTCCCTATCTCTGTAACCTCCTCCAGCCCCTACAACCCTCCCTATCTCTGTAACCTCCTCCAGCCCCTACAACCCTCCCTATCTCTGTAACCTCCTCCAGCCCATACAATGCTCCCTATCTCTCTAACCTCCTCCAGCCCCTACAACCCTCCCTATCTCTCTAACCTCCTCCAACCCCTACAACCCTCCCTATCTCTGCAACCTCCTCCAGCCCCTACAATACTCCCTATCTCTGTAATTTCCTCCAGTCCCTACAACCCTCCCTGTCTCTGTAACCTCCTCCAGCCCCTACAACACTCCCTATCTCTGTTCGTTCCTCCAGCCCCTACAACTCTCCCTATCTCTGTCATCACCTCCAGCCCCTACAACCCTCCCTATCTCTGTAACCTCCTCCAGCCCCTACAACCCTCCCTATCTCTGTAACCTCCTCCAGCCCCGACAAACCTCCCTACCTCTGTAACCTCCTCCAGCCCCTACAACACTCCCTATCCCTGTAACTTCCTCCAGCCCCTACAACACTCCCTATCTCTGTAACTTCCTCCAGCCCTACAACCCTCCCTATCTCTGTAACTTCCTCCAGCCCCTACAAGCCTCCCTATCTCTGTAACTTCCTCCAGCCCTACAAACTTCCCTATCTCTGTAACCTTCTCCAGCCCCTACAACCCTCCCTATCTCTGTAACCTCCTCCAGCCCCTACAACCATCCCTATCTCTGTAACCTCCACAGCGAGCTAACCCGTCCTCTGTTCAAAAGGAACGGCTTGAAGGTGAATGGGTGGATAAGTTTAATTTCTGGAAAGGGTCGCTAGCTGAACTTCTTTAACCGGATTTGTTTTAAAACCCGCTCTTTCGGAGGATATGAATTTATTGCATCACATGTATTGATAGGGGAGTTTAAGAAACTCACAGGGTTTTCTGAGAGCGGATTTCAGACACAATCTGGGCGGTTTCTGCTGTGATTTATGATTTGATGAGTACAGTACAAGCCACCAGGAACAGCCGGTTGGCAATTGGTTTCTCTGCATTTTTAACAACATAAAGTGCAACGAAGATTTGCGCCCAATTAAAGTGTAAACTGAAATTATAGATGGGAAATTGGTCCATCACATCTCGCCACTAGTATTGCTTCAATACAAAGCTTTGACTGTAGCTGAAAGCATCAGGACAAGTGGAGATCAAAGTGTTTTATGTTGCTAATTATTCGATAGTTCTGCTCTGTTTAAACATGTATTTCCCACAAGGGGATGAATATATTATAAATTGACTGATGATATTGAATGTGATGTGTTTGCAAGGATTAAAATGAATCTTTTAGAGATTGCAAGAGTCACTGATGGTGTGCTCCATCCCTCAACTGTGTGTCACGATTGGTCTGCCGAGCTGCTCATCAAAGTTACTACCTGGAATGAAGTGTGGAAACTTCCAGTATTCGGTTGAGCTATGTGTTCTGCCAAGTATAATGAATGAAAACAATCCTAACACCATGGTGCAAACTGCTATGAGGTGTACAGAATTGCTTCATAATTAGCATCCCAAATGACTTCAAATATTAAATTTAAAAGATGGCAGTTAACCCTTTGTAAGCTGAGTCTAACCGTTGGTCAATATCATAACGCACATTAAAACAAAATCTCTTTCCAAACCATATCTGTAAAAAACATTACTTATCTTCGACAAAGGGTCTATATCTGAAATGATAACCTGAGCTTTCTCTATAGATTCTGACCGACTTTCTGTAATCACTTTCTGTTTGTAGGATAGTTATTTCCCTTTTCACTTCGACCTAAGGGAGCTTAGTACTGAAATGTGAGGTACAGTGCAACCTTTCACAGTGGACTGTACAGAGCACTTCTTTTTGATCATTGTAGTTCCAGTTATACGCTGGTCCAAATGCTGACTTCAGTTTAAGTGAGGAGAACCTTTGTTGTGTTATAGTCTCAAGATATATATATATTTAACGTTTCATAAATTACCCCAAGGTGTTTTTTGTCCTTAATCAATGGAGGAATAGATTTTGAGAGCAGCAATATTCTCAAGAGCAGTTCACAGGATTTACTGTAAAAGCCATTTGATAACTTGTAAGGTTGTAGGTCTAAACAGAAATAGCACCCCTGAGGTTAAACACAATTTAATTTGTAACTTTATTTTAGGCAATTAATATTTATTTTATTTAGGATCTGCTTAAGATACCCCACTATCTTCATTATAAACCCGCATAGTTTTCAAATGTACTAGTATCAAAATACTTACACACCATATGAACACATTCATCAGCTGGACTTGACTGTTGGGGAAGGAGCCTTCACATAAAAAGGACCAGTATTCAGTAATGTCATATATTCTGATCCTAGTTTTTAGCAGTTAAAAATGCATCTTGATAATAGCGATGCCCAAAATGTGCTGCCACGATTAGGGTAAACAAACTGGAGAGAAAAGATTCTTTAAAAGTGAAACATTGGTCATAAATGATAGTAATGTAATGACAATGGTTAGTTCCTCTCATTTCAGGAAAAGTCTTTTATTTTTATTTTAACCAAAATGGTAAAGTGCATGTTATAGCAAAACTGCAAGTCACCGGTGATGAAGTTGGGTCGGAATAACTGGCCTTCACTTTTTATCGTTTTCAAAGTACTCCAGATTGACATGTACACACAGATTTGACCCCAAAGTAATGGCCTCACATTCAAAGCCTTACATAATGCTTACAGAGTGGGCTTCACTTGTTTTGACAGGATGTTCCCGATGGTCGGGGAGTCCAGAACCAGGGGTCACAGTCTAAAGATAAGGGGTGAGCCATTTAGGACAGAAATGAGGAGGAATTTCTTCAGCCAGAGAGTGGTGAACCTGTGGAATTCTCTACCACAGAAGGCAGTAGAGGCCAATTCATTAAATATATTCAAGAAGGAGTTGGATATATTTCTTAAAGCTAAAGGGATCAAGGGGTATGGGGAGAAAGCAGGGACAGGGTACTGAATTTGGATGATCAGCCATGATCTCATTGAATGGTGGAGTAGGCTCGAGGGGCCGAATGGCCGACTCCTGCTCCTATCTTCTATGTTTCTATGTTCCCTCCCTGACACTGCTCCTGTGAGTCGATTTGTTTGTGAAATGTCGAGTTTTTCAATTGTTCAATCGTTATTCTTAATCGGCCGATATTTATTTTTCTGAAATCTTCTAACGTGGTGAAGGTGGAAATAATGCACATTGGAGGGTGCAGTGGGAACAGGAGCTGTCATTACTGGTTTTCTAACAAGTGAGGGCAAATTATAACACAGGTTAGGGTTAAAGCCATTGCTCACACCCTGTGTATTGGATTGGTGAAGAATTACTTGCACTGTGTGGGTGTCAGATGGTGATGTTTCCTGAGAGTCGTGTCCGACACACGCGGAGGAATTTCTCTTCTCATTGAGCTCCGTTTCTCAAACAAGATCAGGTTTTGTTTGAACTCTTATCAGGGGCAAAGCTATGTGCTGACTTGAACTGCGAGCAGGAATTGGGGTGACATTTCCAAAATATTATCGGGAGGGATGTGTCAATAAAATTGGGTCAGTGAAACTGGCCCCTGTGTTTCCCGTGTGTCTTCTGTTGATAAACATTTCGATTGAAGGAGAGTTTATATTTACAAGCGAGTGACTGGGTTAAAATCTGTTCATGAGACAGGGGGTGATCTGATCTGCACAGTGCAACACTGAACATCCTGATTTTACAGACACATTTTGTGCAGATTCAATAGTCCATGTGCCTATTTTCCAATTCACAGATGTAGGTTTCACTCTGGAACAGGTCGAGGTGTGAATTTCAGTGCAGGAAGTGCTGGGACACGGGTTCCATCCCGGTTCAGGTGGAGCCCCTGTCCCATCGGTACCAGCTCCTTCCTGCCCCAGGACTGGTGCCAGTGTCCCATGAAAAGGAACCCCTCTTTCCCACACCAGCCCTTTAGTCACCTGTTAATTCTCCTGATCTCTCTGCTTCTGTGACAACTTGCACCTGGCCCAGGCAATAATCCAGAGATTGTTACCCTGGAGGTCCTGCTTTTTAATTTAGATCCCAGCTCCTGATACTCTGTCAGCAGGACCTCCTCCCTGTTCCTACATATGTCGCGCTCGTTCCAACATGGACCAGGACAACTGGATTTACCCCCTCCCTTTCCAATCTGACTCTTCCTCTCAACCAGAATCACTGTCCGGGTGAATGAACTTCTCCAATCAGAAGTCTACATTTCCCAACCTATCCCTTGATTGCTAAATCATCATTTACCATCAAACATTGTTGCTAAATTCAACATTTTTCATTCGTTCAATTCACTCCTAGAACAGTCGGAAAGCCTCTCGGTTTTAGGACTGAACATTTAATTTTAAATGTGGAATACGGAGAGGGTCAGGCGGATAATCTCACTGGTGATAAATCACCAAACTGGGTGACTCGGATTTTAATGCAAATGTTGGGCCATCTTTTGTTCCTGGTTCTCAGACACAACTGACGGGGAATAAAGTGGAAATCTAAAGGAGCAGAACTGGATTACACAGGGACATTAATATCTAACGGATTATTATGGTCTGTGCGCTTCCTGCACTGAAATTCACACCTACACGTGTTCCAGAGTGAAACCTACATCTGTGAATTGGGAAATAAGCAAATGGACTTTTCAATCTGCACAAAATGTGTCTGTAAAATCAGGATGTTCAGTGTTGCAGAGTGCAGATCAGATCAGTCCCTGTCTCATGAACAGATTTTAACACAGTCACTCGCTTGTAAATATAAACTCTCCTTCAATCGAAGGGTTTATCAACAGAAGACACACGGGAAACACAGGAGCCAGTTTCACTGACCCAATTTTATTGACACATCCCTCCCGATAATATTTTGGAAATATCACCACAATTCCTGCTCGCAGTTCAAGTCAGCACATAGCTTTGTCCCTAATAGTTAAAACAAAACCTGATCTTGTTGTTTGAGAAACGGATCTCAATGAGAAGAGAAATTCCTCCGAGTGTGCCAGACACGACTCTCAGGAAACATCACCATCTTAGACCCACACAGTGCAAGTAATTCTTCACCAATCCAATACACAGGGTGTGAGCAATGGCTTTAACCCTAACCTGTGTTATAATTTGCCCTCACTTGTTAGAAAACCAGTAATGACAGCTCCTGTTCCCACTGCACCCGCCAATGTGGATTATTTCCACCTTCACCACGTTAGAAGATTTCAGAAAAATAAATATCGGCCGATTAAAAATAACGATTGAACAATTGAAAAACTCGACATTTCACAAACAAATCGACTCACAGGAGCAGCGTCAGGGAGGGAATCATCAGTGACTCTTGCAATCTCTAAAAGATTCATTTTAATCCTCACAAACACATCACATTCAATATCATCAGTCAATTTACAATATATTCATCCCCTTGTGGGAAATACAGGTTTAAACAAAGCAGAACTATCGAATAATTAGCAACATAAAACACTTTGATGTTCACTTGTCCTGATGTTTTCAGCGACAGTCAAAGCTTTGTATTGAAGCAATTCTAGTGGCGAGATGTGATGGGCCAATTTCCCATCTACAATTTCAGTTTACACTTTAATTGGGCGCAAATCTGCTTCGCACTTTTTTAAAAATGCAGATAAACCAATTGCCAACCAACCTGTTCTTGGCGGCTTGTACTGTACTCATCAGATCATAAATCACAGCAGAAACCGCCCAGATTGTGTCGGAAATCCGCCCTCAGAAAACCCTGTGATCTTTTTAAACTCCCTATAAGGACATGAAACCTCCCCTATAAATGGCCTGTGTCTGTGCTGCACACTCGATGTAATTCGATATCAAGAAGTCCCATTCTGAGCCTTCGTTTATCATTACAACTTTTCATTCCTGGTATCATTCTAGGGAACCTTCACGGTTTCCTCTCCAAGGCTCTCATATCCTTCCTGTAACGGCATTCCCAGAGAAAACACAATATTCCAAATGTGGTCCAGGAAAATAGGAACAGGAGGAGGCCATTCAGCCCCTCGAGCCTGTTCCGCAATTCAATGAGATCATGGCTGATCTGTGATCTAACTCCATCCACCCGCCTTTGGCCCATATCCCTTAATACCTTTGGTAAAAAAAATCGATCAATCTCCGATTTAAAATTAACTATTGACCCAGCATCAATTGCCGTTTGTGGAAGAGAGTTCCAACCTTCTACCACCCTTTGTGTGTAGAAGTGTTTCCTAACTTCACCTCTCAGCTTTTGAATTCTGTTCCTCCAAATGTTGCAGTTGCCATGGTTTTGTGTAGAGGAAATGTTAATTGAAGGGAAAGCAGTCTGATTGGACCTCACCTTTCCGGGATATGAGGTGAAATGATTTAAGTCATGTGACTGTTGGGTTCTTTCAATTGCCATATCGAGCCTTGCATGTGTCCCAGTCCACAAGAGACACCTTGAGACTCGACTGTCCCGGGCCAATGTTCTGGGTGAGTTATGAATATTTGCAGTTTGTGGGGAATAGGCGAGTAAGGATGGGGAATCGGCTGGCTCACCTTTGGGTGGGGGTCCTGTACATTTTAGACAAGTCATCTTCAGGAGGGGAATGTGCAGTAAATTCAGATGCAGACACTCTTTGCCATGAAGTACACTCTCTCTCTCTCTCTTTCTTTCTTTCTCTTTCTCTTTCTCTTTCTTTCTCCACCTCGTCAAACACCGCGAGCTAACCCGTCCTCTGTTCAAAAGGAACTGCTTGAAAGTGAATGGATGGATTAGTTTAGTTTCTGGAAAGGGTCGCTAGTTGAACTTCTTTAACCGGATTTGTTTTAAACCCCGCTCTTTCGGAGGATATGAATTTATTGCATCACATGTATTGATAGGGGAGTTTAAAAAGCTCACAAGGTTTTCGGAGAGCGGATTTCAGACACAATCTGGGCGGTTTCTGCTGTGATTTATGATCTGAGGAGTACAGTACAAGCCACCAGGAACAGGCTGGTGGGCAGTAGGCTTTTCTGCATTTTTAACAAAAAGTGCGAAGAAGATTTGCGCCTAATTAAAGTGTAAACTGAAATTGTAGATGGGAAATTGGCCCATCACATCTCGCCACTAGAATTGCTTCAATACAAAGCTTTGACTGTCGCTGAAAACATCAGGACAAGTGAACATCAAAGTGTTTTATGTTGCTAATTATTCGATAGTTCTGTTCTGTTTAAACCATCCGTTAAATATTAATGTCCCTGTGTAATCCAGTTCTGCTCCTTTAGATTTCCACTTTATTCCCCGTCAGTTGTGTCTGGGAACCAAGAATAAAAGATGGCCCAAAATGTGCATTAAAATGCAAGTCATGGGGCTGGATTTTCTCAATGGGGAGGTTTTGGAGGCGGGACTCCCACTTGTCGGGTTTCAGTCCCGCCTCCATCGACTTCTGGCCAACCCATGCTATTTTCCCTTGATTGACCTTGTTCAGCCCGCCCAGCAGGTTTAGCAGGCCAATTACTGGTGATGTGAGTGAACGGCAATAGATTGGGAGAAGGGGAAGTGCAACGAGACCTGGGCGTCCTTGTGCACCAGTCGCTGAAGGTAAGCATATAGGTTCAGCAGGCGGTTAAGAAGGCAAATGCTATGTTGGCCTTCGTAGCGAGAGGGTTCGAGTACAGGAACAAGGATGTCTTGCTGCAGTGGTACAGGGCCTTGGTGAGACCACATCTTGAGTATTGTGTGCAGTTTTGGTCGCCTTATCTGAGGAAGGACGTTCTTGCCATGGAAGGAGTGCAGCAAAGATTCACCAGATTGATACCTGGGATGGCAGGAATGACGTATGAGGAGAGATTGGGTCGATTGGGCTTATACTCACTGGAGTTTAGAAGAATGAGGGGATCTCATTGAAACTTTTAAAATTCTAACAGGACTAGATAGACTAGATGCAGGAAGGATGTTTCTGATGGCCGGGGAGTCCAGAACCAGGGGTCACAGTCTAAGGAAAGGGGTAGGCCATTTAGGACAGAGATGAGGAGGAACTTCTTCACCCAGAGAGTGGCGAGCCTGTGGAATTCTCTACCATAGAAGGCAGTGGAGGCCAATTCATTAAATATATTCAAGAAGGAGTTGGATATATTTCTTAAGGCTAAAGGGATCAAGGGATATGGGGAGAAGGCAGGGACAGGGTACTGAATTTAGATGATCAGCCATGATCTCATTGAATGGTGGCGTGGGCTTGAGGGGCTGAATGGCCCACTCCTGCTCCTATCTTCTATGTTTCTATGTTGACAGATGACATGTCGTCATTTGAGAGCTCTGTGAAGCTGTCAAACACTAACATTCTCTGTAGTTTGATGAGACCTTGTGTTCAGGACTCATCAAACCTTTCAACTTTGTCGATATCAGATGGCTGTTGGGTGGGAGGATCCAACAACCAGTCTGTGAAATTGATGACGAGGATGTCGGGTCTCCCGATCCAGGGTGGATGAAGGCTGTAGGAAGAAAACAAGGTAAGTGAACACTTTTTTACACTTATCACTCACCTTGCATACTTACCACTCCACACTTGCAGCCATCACTCAACCTCTACATCTTACTTCCAGGTGCCTCCGACCACCGCAGACCTCCTTCACGTCTCCTCCAACCCGGCGGGGTTCTCTGAGGTCGGGAAGCCTTCACCTGTGAAGGTAAAATGGCACTAATCCCTTTTTTCTGCATGTTAACAGGCAGTTAAAAGGATTAAAAGCCTTTCCCTCCTCCAGGAGACAGGACCCGAAGCTGCACATCTTCCCACCTCCTGGCAAAAGGGCATGGAGGTGGGATGGGGGCGGGTTTGCCATCTGCCCCCACATTCTGCTACTTTACCAGCAGGCCCGCCTCCTCCGTGTAGTGTATGTACCTTTTTTAAGAGCCCCTGTGTATTGTAATACCGGTAGTGACCACTCGGGTATATAAGCCTGTATAGCGTCTTGTATCTTTAGGTCACCTCCAGACTTTGTTCAATAAACACCTGTTAAACCAACTCCTGCATTCCGTGTCTCCATTATCACATGGATACAACACTCAGGGCTTGGAAAATCCAGCCCTCTGTCTTCTAAGTTGTGACCTGGGACACAGGCTCACTTGGAGAGATCTCCTGAGCAGACAGCAGAAGGCTGATGCATTTGAGAATGCAGTGGCCATTCTGCTTTCTCTGCCAGTGAGATGAGGAACTCCCGAGACCTGCAGGGTCTGGAGGAAGAAGCAAAGGTAAGTAAAGCTTTTAATACACTTAAGCCTCACCTCACACACTTACCTCTGCACACATGCACTCATCACTCACCTGCTCACCAGACATCTCGGCCCCTCCAACCCCCGCAGCCCCACTGCTCGCCTCGCTGACCCTGGCGAGGTTCGGAGCCGTCGGGAAGCCCGCACTTTAGGGCTCAAAATAGGGATTATCCAAGAAACTGCTTGTTAACAGGCAGTTAATTGGCACTAATCCACTTCCTGCCTCGAGGAGGCGGCTCCCAGCATGGGTCGGGTACCCGCCTCCTGGAAAGATGGCACGGAGGTGGGTTGGGGATGTGATGTGATGGGTACCCGCCCCAGATGCTGCCATTTTCCTGGCAGTCACTCCTCCCCAGGGCTGGTAAAATTATATATCTGTAAAATCAAGATTTGTACAAGAATGAACACCACCACCTCCAAGTCACACACACCATCCTAACTTGGAGATATATCGGCCGTTCCTTCATCGTCGCTGGGTCAAAATCCTGGCATTCCCTCCCTAACAGCACTGTGGGAGCACCTTCACCACACGGACTGCAGCGGTTCAAGAAGGCGGCACACCACCACCTTCTCAAGGGCAATTGGGGATGGCCAATAAATGCCGGCCTTGCCAGTGACGCCCACATCCCATGAACGAATTTTTTTTTTAATTTGGAAACTAGATACTGCAGTCCAGAATACACCTCTCTTTTTCTTAGCCAGAAGCCATACAATCTTCTGGTAATATTGTTCGGGCATTGGTTGTCTGTGGTGCTCATTCAATTGGAAAAGAAACGGTTTTTCTAGTTTTCAAAATCAATTCTAGTCCAACTGCAGTCGCTCCTCTCCATTCCTGCCCTGGTTAGACAATGGGTCTATTGATAGCAGAGGCTGCAGTAACATGAAGTCAATGGGAATCAGGGGAGAAAACACTCCACTGGCTAGAGTCATACCTAGCACAAAGGAAGATGGTTGTGGTGATTGAAGGTCAATCATCACAGCCCCAGGACATCGCTGCAGGAGTTCCTCAGCGCAATATCCGGCCCAACCATCTTCAGCTGCTTCATCAATGACCTCCCCCCCCCCCCCCCCCAAACATAAGGTCAGAAATGGGGATGTTCGCTGATGACTGTACAGTGTTCAGCGCCATTCACAACTCCTCAGATATTGCATGCGGGCATGGACTGCTTCATTAAGACCTGGACGACGTTCAGGCTTGGGCTGATAAGTGGCAGGTAACATTGGCACCACAGAAGTGCCAGGCAATGACTATCTCCAACAAGCGAGAGTCTAACCACCACCCCTTGACATTCAATGGCATTACCATCGCCGAATCCCCCACCATCAACATCCTGGGGGTCACCATTGACCAGAAACTGAACTGGACCAGCCACATAAATACTGTGGCAACAAGAGCAGGTCAGAGGCTGGGTATTCTGCGGCGAGTGTCTCACCTCCTGACTCCCCCAAAGCCTTTCCACCATCTACAAGGCACAAGTCAGGAGTGTGATGGAATACTCTGCACTTGCTGGATGAGTGCAGCTCCAACAACACTCGAGACGCTCGACACCATCCAGGACAAAGCAGCCCGCTTGATTGGCACCCCATCCACCACCTTAAACATTCACTCCCTCCACCACCGGCACACCGTGGCTGCAGTGTGCACCATCTACAAGATGCACTGCAGCAACTCGCCAAGGCTTCTTCGGCAGCACCTCCCAAACCCGCCACCTCTTCCACCTAGAAGGACAAGGGCAGCAGGTGCATGGGAACACCACCACCTCCAAGTTCTCCTCCAATTCACACACCATCCTGACTTGGAAATATATCGGCCGTTCCTTCATCGTCGCTGGGTCAAAATCCTGGAACTCCCTCCCTAACAGCACTGTGGGAGCACCTTCACCACACGGACTGCAGCGGTTCAAGAAGGCGGCTCACCACCACCTTCTCAAGGGCAACTAGGGATGGGCAATAAATGCTGGCCTTGCCAGCGACACCCAGATTCCACAAAACAAATAAAAAAATGACCTGGGTGAATTTGGCGTGGTGCTGTTTTATATTGTGATAATTAAGTATCTCAGTTGCGGTGATTAAAAACATTTTCTAATTGACTGCCAAGAGAGAAAAGGTTTTGACTTGCTCTTTGTGGCGAGGGACGGTTTCTCCCGTAAGAATGTGTGGTACAAACAGACCACAGGCAATTAGCCATGTGTCTGATCACTTCAACATCTACCACCAATCAATAACCAAGGTTGACACACACATGCTAACACTGTATTGAGATCATGTGCCCAATCGCGGTGTTTGTTTATTCATATTTTCATTTACTCATCAGACATGCAATCAGCCACATCTGGTTTCCCAATTAGCCAGATGTGGCTCACCGATTGAACAACACCGCCCCAGACCTCAATGTCACCAAAATAACCCTCCGAATGTGTCACAAACCCGATCATCTTCTGAACTCCCCTCTAAATACACATTATTCCAATCAATTGATTGTCCTTTGAACGCACAGGGGATAATCAATGGATTTAACTTAAACTTTCTAATAACGTGGTGTCCCTTGTTAGATAACTACTGCTTCAAGCTCTGTTACCACTCCATCCTCATAGAAACATAGGAGCAGGAGTCGGCCCTTCGGCCCCTCGAGCCTGCTCCGCCACTCAATATGGTCATGGCTGATCCTCTATCTCAATACCATATTCCCGCTCGCCCCATACTCCTTGATGGCTGACAACTTTTACGTAGTAAGACGTCCCAAGGCGCTTCACAGGAGCGTAAATCAGACAAAATTTGACACCGAGCCACATTAGTGCAGGTGACCAAAAGCTTGGTCAAAGAGGTCGGTTATAAAGAGTGTCTTAAAGGAGGAGAGAGAGAGAGAGAGAGAGAGAGAGAGAGAGAGACGCAGACGCAGAGGTTTAGGGAGGGAATTCCAGAGCTCGGGGCCCAGGTGGCTGAAGGCACGGCCGCCAACGGTGGAGCGATGGAAATCGGGGGATGCGCGAGAGGCCAGAATTGGAGGAGCGCAGAGATCTGGGAGGGTTGTAGGAGGTTACAGAGATAGGGAGGGTTGCAGGGGGCTGGAGGAGGTTACAGAGATAGGGAGGGTTGCAGGGGGCTGGAGGAGGTTACAGAGATAGGGAGGGTTGCAGGGGGCTGGAGGAGGTTAGAGATAGGGAGGGGAGGCGAGGAGCATATGGAGGGATTTAAAAGCAAGGATGTGAATTTTAAAATCGAGGCATTGCCGGAGTGGTAGCCAATGTAGGTCAGCGAGCAACAGGGGGGTGATAGGTGAACGGGACTTGGAGCGAGTTAGGACACGGGGCAGCTTTTGATGGGCTCTAGGGTAGAACGTGGGAGGCCAGCCAGGAGTGTGTTGGAATTGTCAAGTCTAGAGGTAACCAAGGCATAATCCTCTAAAGTGGATCCTTTCCATTTTCCCCAGGTTAGTTTAGTTAAGAACGCTGTTACATTTATCGGCCCATAAGAAATAATGATTTCACAATTGAATCATTGGACATGAACAAAAACCGAACTCATGAAACCGTAACCGTGTGAAAATCAGACTTGACATTGGATGCGAGGATTCATTTTAATCTCCACAATCACATCACATTCAGTATCCTGAGACAGTTTACTGTATATTTATCAGTGGCAAAAAACAAGACTAGAACTATAAAATAGCAATAGAAGAATCTCTGATTATAATTTAACATGTTTTTTTCAGTCCCTGTTGACATTTCATATTAAATCAATTGGAGAAAGAGAGACTTGCATTTCTCCAGCGCCTTTCCCCACCTCAGGACGTCCCAAAGTGCCTCACACCCAATGATGTACTTTTTGAAGTGTGGTCACTGTTGTAATGTAGGAAACGCGGCAGCCAATTTGCACACGGCAAGCTCCCACAAACAGCAATGTGATAATGACCATTTCATCTGTTTTTTAGTGATTTTGGTTGAGGGATAAATATTGGGCCAGGACACAAGGGAGAACTCCCCTGCTCTACTTTGAAATAGTGCCATCTGATCTTCTACATCCACCCAAGAGAGCAGATGGGGCCTCGGTTTAACATCTCATCTGAAAGATGGCACCTCCGACAGCGCGGCGCCGCCCCTCCGACAGCGCGGCGCTCCCTCGGCGCCGCCCCTCCGACAGCGCGGCGCTCCCTCGGCACTGACACTGGAGTGTCGGCCTGGACTATGGGGCTCGAGTCTCTGGAGTGGTTGTTGAACCCATGACCTTCTGACTCGGAGACGAGAGAGGGAGGGTGCTAAACCCACTGAGCAACAACTGTAACCTCATCAGTCATTCCACCACCACAGATTGGAATCAAGTGATTAAAGGGACTGCGCACTAAAAGAAACAGGCACAGAACAAAGCGCAGTTTACAGCGACAATTGCAAGCTGGATATATTAATTGTTTGTTACTAATTACAGGTACTTGCTGTGCTGAGCATATTCATACACATCCACATTTGCCAGCTGGACCCAGTGGCAGGTATGTAATAATGCCGGCAATGTTAATTATGGACGGAATATTTATCACAGGGTTTCCAACAGATTTTTAATCCCTTTCTGACAGGACTGGGTTAGTGATCTACCATCCATGTCTACTGTTATCACAAGTCTAAAATTACCTGGCCTCTGTACTGTGACGCATTACCCAGACCAAACCAACTCCAGCAGATACAAGAATGAGTCAAGTGATTCACTGCTCATTGCCAGAGGCATCGAAGAGAAAGATCAGGCCCAGCAAAACATCCTCGACTTTACTAACACATCCCCACAATGGACATCATCACAAGGTTCAGGAGCAATTGGGCACTTGTTCTTAACTGACAGTCTGAATCATTACAGGCACATCGTTCAAGTGTATCAGGTATTGCAATATTATCTCAACATAGATGGAGCCTGTAGCACAGAAACAGGCCATTCGGCCCATCTGGTCCGTGCCGGTGTTTATGCCCCACACCAGCCTCCTCCCACCCCTCTTCATCTCACCCTGTCAACACCAGCCTCCCCCCCACCCCTCTTCATCTCACCCCATCAACACCAGCCTCCTCCCACCCATCTTCATCTCACCCCATCAACACCAGCCTCCTCTCACCCCTCTTCATCTCACCCCTTCACCATATCCTTCTATTCCTTTCTCACTCGTGTGTTAATCCAGTTTCCCCTGAAATGCATCTCTGCTCTTCGCCTCAACCACTCCCTGTGGTAGCGAGTTCCCCATTCTCAGCACTCTCTGGGTAAAGAAGTTTCTCCTGAATTCCCTATTGGATTTATTAGTGACTCTCTTATATTGATGGCCCCTAGTTCTGGTCTCCCCCACAAGTGGAAACATCTTCTCTACGTTTACCCTATCGAACAACTTTCATAATTTTAAAGACCTCCATCAGGTCACCCCTCAGCCTTCTCTTTTCTAGAGAAAAGAGCCCCAGCCTGTTCAATCTTTCCTACACCCTGGTTAGAGGGAGGTACAGGAGTGTGTGTGTGGTGGTTAGAGGGACCTCCCCAGATACAGGAGTGAGAGTGAGAGGGGTTAGAGGGACCTCCCCAGATACAGGAGTGTGTGCGGTGGTTAGAGAGACCTCCTCAGATACAAGTGTGTGAGAGAGGGGTTAGAGGGTCCTCCCCAGATACAGGAGTATGGGAGAAAGGGGTTAGAGGGACCTCCCCAGATACAGGAGTGTGGGAGAGAGGGGTTATTGGAATAATTAGTGACTATCTTCTATTGATGGCCCCAAGCTCTGGTCTCGCCCACAAAGTATGTGAGGACAGGATTGCTGTGGGTGAATAGCCAACGATGCTTGCTATATCAGGCTCTTGCATCAACAATGTGTCCAAAGTACTCGATGGCCAATGGCTTCAGGAGAGAAAATGAGGAGCAAATTGCAGGGAGTGGGGGTGGAGCGAAAAATGCACACAGGGCTTTGGTGAGCCCACACCTGGGGTACTGTGCACAGTGTGGGTCTCATTACCTAAGGAAGGATATACTTGCCTTAAGAGGCGGTGCAACAAACAAAGGTTAGATTGATTCCTGGGATGAGCGGGTTGTCCTATGAGGAGAGATTGAGCAGAATGGGCCGATACTTTCTGGAGTTTAGAAGAATGCGAGGTGATCTCATTGAAACATAAGATTCTGAGGGGGATTGACAGGGCAGATGCTGAGAGGTTGTTTCCCCCTGGCTGGAGAGTCTAGAACCAGGGGTCACAGTCTCGGGATAAGGGGTCGGCCATTTAGGGCTGAGATGAGGAGGAATTTCTTCACTCAGAGGGCGGTGAATCTTTGGAATTCTCTGCCCCAGAGGGCTGTGGAGGCTCAGTCGTTGAGTATATTCAAGACTGAGATCGATAGATTTTGGACTCATGGGGAATCGAGGGATATGGGGATCGGGCGGGAAAGGGGAGTTGAGGTCGAAGATCAGCCTTGATCTGATTGAATGGTGGAGCAGGCTCGAGGGGCCGAATGGCCGACTCCTGCTCCTAGTTCTTAGTTCTTAAAACAAGTGGAACATTGCATAAAGCTGTTTCTTCCATCACTTTCAGATTGTATTGGAAAGCCGGCTACTATAACATTGAAGGAATGTGTGACTGAGAATCAGATGGCAATCCTGAAACGTGGAATGAAAGACGAGATTTGCATTATTTTAAATTGCACAGAGAATTACACTGCAAGTTTTAACAGCAGCGGCTGTTACACCATTTACATCCTGAGAGTTTCAGCGGAAGATATTGATCAAAGATGGTGGCTCGAATACGGGTCCTCCGAATCGTTTAGTTTCAACTTAATGTCTGCCGGTGAGTTTAAAAGAATCTTCGTGCGGTCCTGCTTTGCGCTAAACACTTGTTTTCTCCTGAACAGGTCTTCACTTTATTGGCCCAGAAATTGCGGGGAAAAATAAGGACGAGTTCACGGCCATTAATCAGCTCGCCTAAAAAATCCCCCGGCAGTTGTTGTCGAGGAGGAGATACGGCGTGCGTTCCACTTCTCCCCACATTGCTGGGCGATTAGCGCCGCTCCGCCATTAGCCTCGCCAAAACAGAACAAATCCCCAAGTTCCCCTCCGAGTCACGCACACAACTGTCCCAACTTGGAAATATATCGGCCGTTCCTTCATCGTCGCTGGGTCAAAATCCTGGAACTCCCTCCCTAACAGCACTGTGGGAGCACCTTCACCACACGGACTGCAGCGGTTCAAGAAGGCGGCTCACCACCACCTTCTCAAGGGGCAATTAAGGATGGGCAATAAATGCCGGCCTTGCCAGTGACGCCCACATCCCGTGAATGAATAATTTTTTTAAAATCTCGCCTTGAGTCTCTCCCCGTTGAACTTTGCGTTTTAAGAAATTGCTGGGTTTATGCCGTTCAGGCGAATGAATCTCGCCGCGGCCATTTAGGGCTGGTAATTCATGTCGTAAGGATCCCGTTAATGACGTGATTTAAGGTCCTGTCATGACACTCAACCTTCAATTTTACAACACTCGTCCTTGTTTTCAAATCTCTCCGTGGCTCCCACCTCGCGAAAATGCAATCCCGCCCCATGACTTTCAGGAGGCTGCTGCATTGGCGCATTAACGGCCCATCAAACTCGCCGTAGAACGCCTCACGAGAACAACGTATCGGGCGACCAATGGTGGGAGGGTGGGGGTGGTCGGAGACTGGAGCTCACGTGATGAAGCCTCCAGGAAGAAGCCCAACCAGAGTCGGCGACCCAAGATTCTTTTATTCGTTCCTGGGATGTTGGCATCGTGGGCAAGGCCGGCATTTATTGCCCATCCCTAATTGCCCCTTGAGAAGGTGGTGGTGAGCCGCCACCTTGAACCGCTGCAGTCCGTGTGGTGAAGGTACTCCCACAGTGCTGTTAGGGAGTTCCAGGATTTTGACCCAGCGACGATGAAGGATCGGTGTAAGAGCCATAAAAGCTTAAGAAAATACTTTAAAATAGTGGCTAAATGGCATAATACAGTTAATTTACCTGAACGACTTATTGTATTAAGAAACCCCCTATTTTCTTGCTCCAGTAGTATAGTCCGACACCCCCTTCATTCTTGCCACAATGGAACAGTCCCTAAGACACACATGGGTGCAGCCATCTTACAGTTTTAAACTGCACGTGGTGAAAGAGGCAGAAGCTGTGAGGTTTGGAGCAGTACAGTTTTTGACCGTGTTCGTTTATACGTGTTTGCTTTGTAATTCTGTTTGTTAAGTGTTATAGTAAACCATTTAAAAGACAAAGCTACGTTTGGGAACGTTTTATTTCGACACGCGTCTACTCGCTGTTAAAAGCCCCACAGCCCAGTGGCCTGTCTGTTTGGAAACTAAGAAGCGCCACTACAATCGGTGATATATTTCCAAGTCAGGATGGTGTGTGTGACTGGGAGGGGAACTTGAAGGTGGTGGTGTTCCCATGCACCTGCTGCCCTTGTCCTTCTAGGTGGTAGAGGTCGTGGGTTTGGGAGGTGCTGCTGAAGAAGCCTTGGTGAGTTGCTGCAGTGCATCTTGTAGATGGTGCACACTGCAGCCACGGTGCGCCGGAGGTGGAGGGAGTGAATGTTTAAGGTGGTGGATGGGGTGCCGATCAAGCGGGCTGCTTTGTCCTGGATGGTGTCGAGCTTCTTGAGTGTTGTTGGAGCTGCACTCATCCAGGCAAGCGGAGAGTATTCCATCACACTCCTGACTTGTGCCTTGTAGATGGTGGAAAGGCTTTGGGGAGTCAGGAGGTGAGACACTCGCCGCAGAATACCCAGCCTCTGACCTGCTCTTGTTGCCACAGTGTTTATGTGGCTGGTCCAGTTAAGTTTCTGGTCAATGGTGACTCCCAGGATGTTGATGGTGGGGGATTCGGCGATGGTAATGCCATTGAAAGTAAGATGGGAATCTGAGCTTGGTGGTGATACAATCCATGATCGCTGTTCAGTCACTGTGACTGGGGTGACACAGCGAAGGCTTCCTGTAGATCTGCACCACAGCAGGAGGGGTCACCTAGAATCACACAGAACAGGAGGAGGCCACTCGGCCCATCGTGCCTGTGCCGGCTCTTTGAAAGAGCTCTCCAATTAGCCCCACTCCCCACTGCTCTTTCCCCATAACACGGCAAATGTTTCCCCTTCAAGTATTTATCCAGGGGGAGAAAATGCATTTAACAGGAGAAAAATGCAAATATTTTACATAACGGCTCAATTGAATTGTCTGCTTTGCTTTTCCAGATTGTTCTACCCAAGAAGCAAGCAAAGCTTTTGCCGGTCCCGACAAACGTCTCGATACAAACCCAGGTAACACCAGCTCAGATTTAATACTTTTTATACAAGATGTCAGCAGTGATTCAGTGGGTTTATCTCTTTTTTCTCTCTCTCTCTCCCCTGAGTCAGACGGTCATGGGTTCAAATCCCACTCCAGAGACTAGGGCACAAATTCCAGGCCCACACTCCCCAGTCTCAGTACTGAGGGAGCGCAGCACTGTCGGAGGGGCAGTACTGAGGGAGCGCCGCACTGTCGGAGGGGCAGTACTGAGGGAGCGCCGCACTGTCGGAGGGGCAGTACTGAGGGAGCTCCGCACTGTCGGAGGGGCGGTACTGAGGGAGCTCCGCACTGTCGGAGGGGCAGTACTGAGGGAGCTCCGCACTGTCAGAGGGGCAGTACTGAGGGAGCTCCGCACTGTCGGAGGGGCAGTACTGAGGGAGCGCCGCACTGTCGGAGGGGCCATCTTTTGGATGAGGCATTAAACCGTGTCCCTGTCAGCCCTCTCAGGTGGATGTAAAAGATCCCGCCGGCATTATTTTGAAGAAGCGGTGTTCTCCCCGGTGTAATGGGGCCTGTATTTATCCCTCATCCAACATCATTAAACCAGATGATCTGGTCATTTATCTCATTGCTGTTTGTGGGATCTTGCTGTGTGCATTTTGCCTACATTGTAACCGTGACTGCACTTCAAAAGTACTTTATTGGCTGTGAAACGCTTTGGGATGTCCGGAGGTCGTGAAGACGCTATAGAAATGCAAGTCTTACTTTGCTGACGGCTGATTCTATAATGGAGGTTAAGGTGTGAGTGAATCAACTCTCATAACATATTTCAAACAAGGCTGTGAACATAAATAGGAGCAGGAGTCGGCCATACAGCCCCTCGAGACTGCTCCAACATTCAATCAGATCATGGCTGATCTTCTACCTCAACTCCACTTTCCCGCCCGATCCCCATATCCCTCGATTCCCTTAATATCCAAAAATCTATTGATCTCAGCCTTGAATATACTCAACGACTGATCCTCCACAGCCCTCTGGGGCAGAGAATTCCAAAGATTCACCGCCCTCTGAGTGAAGAGATTCCTCCTCATCTCAGTCCTAAATGGTCGACCCCTTAGAGGAGGGAGGGAGGGTGTGGGACCGAGAGGGAGGGTGATCGAGAGCAGGGAGGGAGGGAGGAAGGGAGTGTGAGGGGGGACGGAGTGGGGGGGGGATGGAGGGAGAGACAGACACAGTAGTTATTGGTTGTGCCCCTTTCAAAAAGGGGGTGGTGTGGCGAGAGAGAGAGAATTAAAACAAATCCAGCTTCTCCAACCCGTCCTTGTAACTAAGATCCCTCATCCCCGGAACCTTCACATCCTTCCTAGTGTGGTGACCGATACTGGACACAATACTCCAGTTGTGGTGTAACCAGTGCTTTATAAAGGTTCAGCATAACTTCTCTACTTTTGTACTCACTACCTCTATTTATGAAGCCCAAGATCCCATATGCTTTGCTAACCACTCTCTCAATATGTCCTGCCACCTTCAGGGACCTATGCACATTAACTCCCAGGTCCCTCTGTCTCTGCACACTCTTTAAACCTGTGCCATTAAGTGTATATTGCCTCTCCCTGTTTCTTCTGCGAAAATGCATCACATCTCACTTCTCTATTAAATTGCGTCTGCCACTTGTCTGCCCATTCTGCCTGCCTTTCTATGTCCTGTTGCAGTCGATTGGCATTATCCTCCTTTGTGAACCAGATGGGGTTTTCCAACAATCCAGTAGTTTTATGGTCACCATTACTGGTACTAGTTTTTTTATTTAACTGAATTTAAATTCCCCAGTTGCTGTGGTGGGATTGAACTCGTGTTTGGATCGTTAGTGCAGGCCTTTGGATTACGAGTCCAGTAACATAAGCACTAAACCACCGGTCCTGGGCTGGGAGAGCCGTGTGAGGTAATGATACTCCCAGAATCAACCCTACATCCCAGACTCCTCCATCACCATCCCTGGGTACGTCCTCTCCCACCGGCAGATGTAGGCTGCTGGGAATGATACTGCTCGGGGTAACTCTGGAAATCTTCCATTCTGCCCCTCAGTTAATGCAATCCTGTTGGATTTTTCACTCTGCCGACCCGGTTCCTGATCCTTCCTGATCAGTTTGACCCCAGTCTCGTTCCTCCCTGGATGTGTTTCTCTGCAGCCCTATAGAGTCTTTGAACATTTCTGCAGTTTGTTCCACAATACTAAACGCATGATGTTTTCTTTAGAGCGAGCCACTTCACCTGTACCGAGCACGCCCGCACCAGGTAAGTCTGTTTCTAAACTACTGCATGTGTTTTCAGCTCTTGCATTCTATCGTGCGGGATAGACGGGCAGTAACACTGCAAGGTTTGAAATGCTGTTTGATATTTTGCCAAAGAAGGATTCTGTGAGAGTGAGTGGTGTGGGTCACCGTTACCTGGAACTGCTCCTTAAACTACCTGCAACTGTTATTTCTGCTTCTGAGCCTCGCCTTCCTGTCCCTCAGCGGCTGAACTCTGAGGATTCCCGCTTCCCACTAGCATTAGTGTTTGTGGAAGTCTGTGGGAAAGTCCGAGCCCTCCTGTCGGGAAACTGACGGGACAGGGTGTAACGCTGGTTGAAGTCACCGGAGAGTAATATTGGCCCGGGTGTGAAACCGGCGATCCACCCGATCCCCTGACTTCCCCGACCCGCAGATTAGTTTAAAATTCCCCCTCTGTTTCAGCAGGCATTGTGGGGCAGTGTGTGTGTGTGTGTGTACAAGGAGCTGTGGGCTGGCCTGGTGTGTGTGTGATTATTGGAATCTAACCTCTCCCATCGCTCCAGGGCTAGAATTGACCAGGGATCTATTTGTGCTGGGGATGGTTCTGAAGCACTCGCTGCTGAAGGTCTCTGCTGTTAGTTTTGTGAGTGTGTCCCGGTCTGTTAACGGTTCATTCTGTCTCTAGATCCTGGACTCTCTACTGGAGCAACAGTCGGATTGGGAATCGGAATTCCTACTCTTACTCTTGCTGTCATTGGGGTTTTCCTGATCCGAAAGCGACGGTGGTGAGTTCTAGAATGTGCCGCAGTTTCCATTGTTGATTCTAGTTTTGTTCTGTTGCACTTTGTGTTTAAAGATGTTTTGTGCAGCGATACACTTTGAGCTGTGTGCGATGCTTCAATGTAGCATTATCCCGTCACTTCCAGTTTGTTGTCATCTCTGTTGCTCCATTCACTAGCCACCGGCTCCATCCCTCTCCCTGACCACTGTCTGAGGCTGAACCAGTTCACAACCTCGGCGTCTTATTTGACCCTGAGCTGAGCTTCCGACCCGTATCCTCTCCATCACCAAGACCGCCTACTTCCACCTCCGTAACATCGCCCGTCTCCGCCCCTACCTCAGCTCATGTGCTGCTGAAACCCTCATCCATGCCTTACCGCAAAACTCGACCATTTCAAAACTCTCCTTTCTGTATCCTAACTCTCACCGAGTCCCGTTCACCCATCACCCTCTGTGTTCACTGACCTACATTCATCCTCATGGCCAAATCCCTCCATGGCCTCCTCCAGCCCCACAACCCTCCCCAATCTCTGCGCTCCTCCAATTCTGGCCTCTTGAACATCCCCTGATTTCCACCACTCCACCATTGGTGGCCGTGCCTTCAGCCGCCTGGGCCCGAGCACTGGAATTCCCTCCCTAAACCTCTTCGCCTTTCTCTCCTCCTTTAAGATGCTTCTTAAAACTGACCTCTTTGACCCAGCTTTTGGTCACCTGCCCTAATATCTCCTTATGTGGCTCGCTCTCAAATTTTGTTTGATCGCTCCTGTGAAGCACCTTGGGATGATAAAGGCGCTATATAAATTCAGGTTGTTGCTCTATCTCCATCTGTGGCTCTCAGTCCTTCAGGATCAGCCTGGAGAGTACGGACATGCCCAACATCCTCCTGTCTGATCTGATCCCCATCATCTTCAGCTCAGTGTTAACCCAGGTCCTCATCAATTCTACTTAATCTCCAAAATTGAGGCTAGCTGTCATTTTTCTATTTCTCTAGTGCCTCAGGCAGCCCGGGTCCTGTGGAGTGTACAGCTCCTGCCCATTGCCTCCCCTATAAACCTCCTCTCCTCTACACTCTGCTCCATCAACGTGCAGCTCCTGTGACACATTTTCCAGCTACCAGTGGTGCCCAGGGTGTTGTGTAATTTAATCGGTCTGTGCCCCTGAACGGCTCCTTTACACACTTGTCCAAAGTGTTGGATCCTTTTAACATAACCTGCACTCTGCTGGTTTCTCTCCTAGGAAACAAAACAGAGACTCCAGCAATCCAGAAGCAGCATCTAATGGCGGCCCTTTGACAAACGTGACTTGTTCAGATGAAGCACGAAGCCTTGTGACAACAGCAGCTGAGCATCAGACTGGAGCGGCTGGAGAACAAATCCTTCTGGGGAACCTGGCTGTCCAGCACTGACTGATTCCCGTAATTCCCGAGGAGGCTTCCTGCGTGCAGATGCCTCCTATCGGAAACAAATCTACGAACTTACCCGAGGGCTCCTGAGGTGCGGACACTTCCGCTCCTGGGCCTCTCCACAGTCGAAATGCGCAGGGCCCACGTATCCCAGGGGCGCAGGCGGTTCGCAAGCGTCCCTGGGATCACGTGGGCCAGGCCAGCCAATAGGAGAAGGGAATCTCCCTTCATACTTTTGACAGATAGACCCGTCAAATATATGAATGGAGATCACCCCAAAAACACAGTAAAACATTAGATACATTTTTTAAAAACCATCACATTTTTAAAATGAGATAAAATTACATTAAGTAAAATATTTTAAACAAAAATTAAATTTTGAAAAAAGTGAAGTTTTTTACAAGGCTAAAAATACTTACCTTTTTTTAAAACAATTTTTAAATGATAAGTGATTTTTTTTTTTTTTCTTTTTTTAAGCTCTTACGCTGGTGAAAGCCGGCCTTACACAGGCTTTTACCAGGTGTAAGATTTCTAAGGGTTTTCTGCGGGCGGAGGGTCTCCAGAAAGCGGAACGCTGCCCCCGCAGAGGCCCTTCTCCAAGGCAGGTGTCCGATCTGTCGAGGGCATTCTTGACAGATCGGAAATGTCGGTTTTCAGTGCATGTGCTTCACAGGCCTGAAACCGGCATTTCCGATGTCCCTACGGGTGTGTACACAGCCCGTACACACAAAAACATAGAATAATAGGAGCAGGAGTCGGCGCTTCGAGCCTGCTCCGCCATTCAATATGATCATGGCTGATCCTCTATCTCTATACCATATTCCCGCTCTCTCCCCATACCCCTTGATGCCTTTTGTGTCTAGAAATCTGTCGATCTCCTTCTTAAATATATTCAGTGACTTGGCCTCCACAGCCTTCTGTGGTAGAGAATTCCACAGGTTCACCACCCGTAGGTACCGGAAAATACGGGCCTCAGTTTACGCTGCACTGAGCCTGGGTCAGGGAGGGGCCGACCAGCCCGGTATTGTGGTTATCATAGAATCAGAGAATAGCACAGCACAGGAGGAGGCCATTCTATCGAGTGACTCCTGGAGGGAAGTCTGAGCTCAGGATTGGGATCAGCAGTCACTTCCCCCTCTCACCAGCACAGTCTCAGAGGAGATAATCTCCCAATGGAAGTGTTGCCCCTTCACCAGAAAAACTGTCTGATCGGTATTTTATTCTATTCTATATCTCAGCATTACTGTGTCCAAGCCCAGTCTCAGGAACATCCAGGACCACCTTTAGCTGTGTAACCCATTGAGCACTCCCTGTGTATTATATCTCAGTATTACTGTCACACACTGTGTCCAAACCCAGTCTCAGGACCACCTTTAGCTGTGTAATCCATTGAGCACTCCCTGTGTATTATATCTCAGTATTACTGTCACACACTGTGTCCAAACCCAGTCTCAGGACCACCTTTAGCTGTGTAACCCATTGAGCACTCCCTGTGAGAGATGGTAACTCCCAAATATCCCATCAATGTGCGGGAACAACAGGCACTTTCTGATTCATTTCTTTACTTGTTCAGGGTGTGGGTGGTGCTGGCAGGGCCCCATTTCTTGACCATCTCGACTTGAACCACTGCAGTCCTTGTAGCGATGGCGCTCCCACAGTGGGGAATGTGGGAATAGGCTTCAGAACCTCCCTCTGCAGCATCACTCACTAGCCAGAGCCAGCGACGACATCATTGCCAGCAACTGCTTTATACACAGAATTTAGATTCTAGGGGGGAGAAATTGGGTTGAGCCACAAACGGGGCGCCAAGCTCGCCTGGGCGCCAGATTTTGCGCTGCGATCGGAGCAGCAGCAATCGCCGGAAATTCAGCTCGAGCGCCCCAAGAGGGACACGGGGCGAGGCTCGAGGCGCTCCGCATCCCTCTTAGGGCGCTGAAACTGAATATCACAGTGCAACGTGCCACAGCGCGCCACACTGCGGCATGGCACGCTGCGGTACTGCAGGCCTTCCTCCCATCCTTAAGGGGGAGGGGCCTGCACCAGCGCGATGAGCGATCGAGTGCCGGCAAAAGAGCCCGGCACCGAGGAGAAGTGCCGGGCTCTCGGAAAACAGCCGGCAATGCCGCAGGGGGAGGGATCAGGAGGCCGGGGACGGAGGTGCTGGCAGGCGGCCGCCGAAAAAAACGGCCGCCCCGCACCTCCACCTTAATTTGCGCCACTGCCACCACAGGTAGGCCCCGTGAACCGGGCGCGATTAGCGAGCAGCGCTACAGAGGCAGTCGCTGCCAAATATCGCGATTGGGGCGGTAGCGGGGCGCTGCGCACACCGATGACGTCATCGGTGGCGGCGCAGTGCAACAGGCTAATGCTGCCATTAGCGCCCCAGTTAAATATCGCGGGAGGCGTGGCCAGTGGCGCTAAAGCCACTGAGTGCCCTCTTTAGGCGCTAACTGGAGGCGCAGCCCACCGAATTTATCCCCCTAGATGTTTTACAGATTGAAACTGTCTACAGCAAAAAATTATGCATTTATATTTGAATGTTGCTTTTCTATATGAAGTTTTCAATTGGAGCAGTGATGAAAGAGAAGCCGGTCTTCATATTTGTCAGTGGATGTATAGAATCATAGAAGGACACAGCAGAGACAGAGGCCTCTATTTATAAACCCAAGGACCTGTACCTGGCCACTGGCTTTTAATGATTCGTCAACCTTCGACTCCCAAATCTCTCTGCTCTACAGTTCCTCATCCCTCACTGTTTTATACACAGAATTCATATTCTAAATGTTTTACATATGTCTTGACACAAATGACACTGCCTTAGTAACTAGAAATTGTGTGTGGATATTTCGGCCCGTATTCTCTGGGGCGTACACACCCGTAAAGGTCCTGCAAGTTCTGGGTTTTCATGCACGAAAGGTGGATGTTCCTGAGACTAACATTGGACACAGTAATGATGCGATACAATGCGTAGAATAAATAGATTATTAGTCCAGTAACATTACCACTAAGCTACCGTTCCCTGTAAGGTTAAAGGCCTGGTTGGGCCAGCATACACGTAGAGGCCCAGGAAGGCGAGTCTACGCGGATCCCGAGTCTCCAGGTAGGAGTGGATTTTACTTGTGTTCGGAGCCATTTCCCTGCGGGAAATCTCCGACCGCAAATTCAGGCCCTTTTGTATAAGTAAATGTATATAATGTGTCTATCTTTCTCTCTCTATACTGGAATGTCACTTTTCTATATGTACATTTTGAACCTGTGAATAAAGGGAAGCCCATGTCTATACGAGTGATGTACAGTCTTGCTTTGTTGAAGGACTGAAAGCAGAGTAATGGTGAACGGTTGTTTTTCAGACTGGAGGGAGGTATACAGTGGTGTCCAAGGGCTTGCTGTTGGGACCACTGCTCTTTTGATGTATATTAATGACCTGGACTTGGGTATACAGGGCATCATTTCAAAGTTTGCAGATGACACGGAACTCTGAAATGTAATAAGACAGCGAGATGGGGCAGGAGCAGACTTCAGGAGGATCGAGAGCGAGACAGACTGAACCATAGAATAGAATCATAGACATTTACAGCACAGAAGGAGGCCATTCAACCCACCGTGTCTGTGCTGGCCCAATGAGCTCTCCAGTCTAATCCCACTTTCCAGCTCTCGGTCCATGGCCCTGTAGGTTACGGCACTTCAAGGGCATATCCAAGAACTTTTTAAATGTGATGAGGGTTTCTGCCTCTCCCACCCTTTCAGGCAGTGAGTTCCAGACCCCCACCACCCTCTGGGTGAAAAAAGTTCTCCTCAACTCCCCTCTAATCCTTCCACCAATTACTTTCAATCTCTGCCCCCTGGTTATTGACCTCTCTGCTCGGGGAAATCGGTCCTTCCTATCCACTCTATCTAAGCCCCTCATCATTTTATACACCTCAATTAAATCTCCCCTCAGCCGCCTCTGTTCCAGAGAAAACAACCCCAGCCTCTCCAATCTTTCCTCATAGCTAAAATTCTCCAGTCCTGGCAACATCCTGGTAAATCTCCTCTGCACCCTCTCCAGTGCAATCACATCTTTCCTGTAATGTGGTGACCAGAACTGTACACAGGCCTCTAGCTGTGGCCTAACTAGTGTTTTATACAATTCAAGCATAACCTCCCTGCTCTTATATTCTATGCCTCGGCTAATAAAGGAAAGTATCCGTATGCCTTCTTAACCGCCTTATCTACCTGTCCTGCTACCTTCAGGGATCTGTGGACATGCACTCCAAGGAGCCTCTGTTCCTCTACAAGTCTCAGTATCTGACCATTTATTGTGTATTCCCTCACCTTGTTAGCCCTCCCCAAATGTATTACCTCACACTTCTCCAGTTTGAATTCTATTTCCCACTTCTCTGCCCACCTGACCAGTCCATCGATATCTTCCTGCAGTCCACAGCTTTCTTCCTCACTATCAACCACACGGCCAATTTTTGTATCATTTGCAAAATTCTTAATCATGCCTCTTACATTGAAGTCTAAACCAGTGATATATACCACAAAAAGCAAGGGACCTAGTACGAACTCCACTGGAAACAGCCTTCCAGTCACAGAAACACCCGTCGACCATTACCTTTGCTTCCTGCCACTGAGCCAATTTTGGATCCAACTTGCCACTTTCCCTTGGATCCCATGAGCTTTTACTTTTCTGACCAGTCTGTCATGTGGGACCTTGTCAAAAGCCTTGCTAAAATCTATGTAGACTACATCAAATGGACAATCGCGTAGGTGGGGGGCAGTACTGAGGGAGGGCTGCACTGTCGGAGGGGCAGTACTGAGGGAGCGTCGCACTGTCGGAGGGGCAGTACTGAGGGAGCACCGCACTGTCGGAGGGGCAGTACTGAGGGAGCGCCGTACAGAGAGCCGGCACGGACTCAATGGGCTGAATGGCCTCCTATGCCTCTATGACTCTAATGTCCTTTAGGGAAGGAAATCTGCCGCCCTTACCCGGTCTGGCCTATGTGACTCCAGACACACAGTAATGTGGTTCACTCTTAACTGCCCCCAGAGTTGTACCAAGGCGCTACAAAGGGGTCTCACCAGACGGACTGCAGCAGGTCACCACCACCTTCTCAAGGGTAAGCGGGGATGGGCAATAAATGCTGGCCTTCGCAGCGACGCAGACATCCCGTAACAAATAAAAAAAATCTGGGCACTAGCCCCCAGATATTAGTGAGGAGCACTTTGCAGGGTCGACTGGGTTGGGTCACAGTCAGTGGTCCGTTCAGTTTTATTCTTTTTCTTCCTAGCGGTATGATACAACCGAGTGGCCGCAGGGGCCGTTAAAAGTCAACCAGGTTGGTGTGGGACTGGAGTCACATATAGGCCCCGACCGGGTAAGGACGGCAGGTTTCTTTCCCTGAAGGAGATAGTGAACCAGTTGGGTTTTTAACACACTCCAACAGCTTCATGGCCACTGTTACTGGTACCAACTTTTTATTTCCAGATTTATTCTCAAATTCTCAAAGGGCCATGGTGGGATTTGAACTCACCTTCTCTGGATTATGAGCCCAGGCCTCTGGATTATTAATCTAGTAACAGAACCCCTGCACTATCGCACCCATAAAATTGCTGATAGATTCCTGATCAATGCAGAAACAGAAACCTCTCACCTGTTACAGACAGAAGGACGAGAACAGTTTGCTCCGAATGAAATCCCTCACCCGTCCTCCTGAGAATCTGACACTCATACTTGTCATGGTCGGACTCCCTGAGGTCAGAGAGCAGAACTGACCAGTTGCCGTGTTCCAGTTGATCTTTGAAGAGGTTTGTTCTGTTTCTGAACCGTGGGTCTTGCTGTGTCAAATCATCGCTCCCATCGACAAACCTGTGGACAACTTCACGCCCGGGTATTTGCCAAAGGACTTGTAAATCTGGGACTGGGGCGTTCCCTTTGTAGGTACAGGGCAGCACAACCTGCCCCCCAAGGAACCCAGAAACTATGACGGGGAAAGAACCTGGAAAAGATTCAAAGTATTTATCCACAGATATAACCTCCCTGCTGGAACATTACATCCCAAGCTTCACAGGGATACACTGCAAGAAGCTCTGCCCAGTAACTCACTGCTTTCACTGCTGTGGGAAGGCTGAAGCTCAGGCAGGTACTATTTACAACAAGCACCATTTATATAGCATGCACACGGTTCTGATGAAAGATCATCGACCTGAAACGTTAACTCTGTTTCTCTCCCCACAGGTGCTGCCTGACCTGCTGAGTCTATCCAGCATTTCCTGGTTTTATTTATATAGCTTGCTTTCACTCAGCGTTTCTGGTGTTACAGCAAATGTGGAGCGTGCAGGAGGAGAGAGACCTGGGGATATATGTGCACAAATCGTTGAAGGTGGCAGGACAGGTTCAGGACAGGTCGAGAAAGCGCTTAAAAAGAGCCCACGGGATCCTGGGCTTCATCATAAATAGAGGCAGAGGGTACAAAAGCAAGGAACTTATGATGAAACTTTATAAAACACTGGTTCGGCCTCAACTGGAGTATCGTATCCAATTCTGGGCCCCGCACTTTAGGAAGGATGAGAAGGCCATAGAGTGGGTGCAGAAAAGATTTACTACAATGATGAGGGACTACAGTGATGTGGATAGACTGGAGAAGCTGGGGTTGATCTCCTTAGAGCAGAGAAGTTTGAGAGGAGATTTGATAGAGGTGTCTAGACAGGGTAGATAGAAACTGTTCCCATTGGCAGATGGGACAAGAACCAGAGGACACAGATTTAAGGTGATTGGCAGAAGAACCAAAGGCGACATGGGGAAAAACTTTTTCACACAGCGAGTGGTTAGGATCTGGAATGCACTGCCTGAGAGGGCGGTGGAGGCAGATTCAATAGTAACTTTCTAAAGGGAATTCGATAAGTACCTGAAGGAAAAATATTTGCAGGGCTACGGGGAAAGGGCGAGGGAGTGGGACTAGCTGAAGTGCTCTTGGAGAGCCGGCACGGGCTCGACGGGCCGAATGGCCTCCTACTGTGCTGTTGTGAGTCTCAGTCTCTGGAGGAAAGGGCTACTTATGAACAGACAGCTTGGAAACGCAATGTCAGAGAATTAAAATCACCCCAGTTCAGAAAAAGGCCTTTTTGCTCGAGTGATAGCACTTACCCGAAACCTCAGCAGCAGCAGCAGGTTCAGCAAGCTGGGTCCCTGCAACAAGAAAGCAGAGTGAAGCCTTTGCACAGTTCCTTCCTCCTGCTCAGGGTCATTTCCCCCGGGTGATGATTGACAGGCGATCAGTGAGTCTCCACCCACCAATTCCTCCAATGTCCCACTTGCTGTAATTGAGAGTTTTGTGATTTAACCTTCTCTCGCCCTCCCTCCTCCGCCTGGTGAGGAGTTGCCTTGTCTAACAGCCCCTTTAGGGGACTCTGCCCCAGGAGCAGCGACACAAAGCACAGGATTGGAACAGAATCGCCCTTTTCAGAGCAGCTCAAACACCCAAATCACAGCGGAGAAAAAGGAGATTTTAACCCCACAGTGAGCGGCCCTTAACCCGCGGGGTGACTCAACCTGCGTGGGGAAAGAGCCTCAGTGAGTTTGTTACTGACTGGGTGAGGCAGAGTGGGAGCACCGACACACAGCCCGGGGTCAGGGTCCCTCTCCCTCTCCCCGGGTGGGGAAAGAGCCTCAGTGAGTTTGTTACTGACTGGGTGAGGCAGAGTGGGAGCACCGACACACAGCCCGGGGTCAGGGTCCCTCTTCCTCTCCCTGGGTGGGGAAAGAGCCTCAGTGAGTTTGTTACTGACTGGGTGAGGCAGAGTGGGAGCACCGACACACAGCCCGGGGTCAGGGTCCCTCTCCCTCTCCCCAGGTGGGGAAAGAGCCTCAGTGAGTTTGTTACTGACTGGGTGAGGCAGAGTGGGAGCACCGACACACAGCCCGGGGTCAGGGTCCCTCTCCCTCTCCCCGGGTGGGGAAAGAGCCTCAGTGAGTTTGTTACTGACTGGGTGAGACAGAGTGGGAGCACCGACACACAGCCCGGGGTCAGGGCCCCTCTCCCTCTCCCCGGGTGGGGAAAGAGCCTCAGTGAGTTTGTTACTGACTGGGTGAGACAGAGTGGGAGCAACGACACACAGCCCGGGGTCAGGGTCCCTCTCAAGGTTATGGAATGAAACAGTGAAAACAGCACCAGTGTTTCTGCTCGCTGAGAGCCGAGCCTGGGCTGTGATTGGTGAAAACAGCACCAAAACCTGGGCTGTGATTGGCCGCCGCTGCTGTTGTAGGGACATGGTGAAACTGAAGCAGCGCAATCAACTTACTGCTGGAAAATGAAACAGTAAACATTTCGCTGCTGTGACCGGAAAATGGTGAAACTCTTAAAGAGCAGCTGTGGGAAATAGAGCCAGGGTCATCTGGGCGGTGATTGGCCGCCGCTGCTGTGATAGACACGCGGTGAAACTGGCGCTGAACAATTTATAATGAGGCTCTTTCCCCACCCGGGGAGAGGGACCCTGACCCCGGGCTGTGTGTCGGTGCTCCCACTCTGCCTCACCCAGTCAGTAACAAACTCACTGAGGCTCTTTCCCCACCCGGGGAGAGGGAGAGGGACCCTGACCCCGGGCTGTGTGTCGGTGCTCCCACTCTGCCTCACCCAGTCAGTAACAAACTCACCGAGGCTCTTTCCCCACCCGGGGAGAGGGAGAGGGACCCTGACCCCGGGCTGTGTGTCGGTGCTCCCACTCTGCCTCACCCAGTCAGTAACAAACTCACTGAGGCTCTTTCCCCACCCGGGGAGAGGGAGAGGGGCCCTGACCCCGGGCTGTGTGTCGGTGCTCCCACTCTGCCTCACCCAGTCAGTAACAAACTCACTGAGGCTCTTTCCCCACCCGGGGAGAGGGAGAGGGGCCCTGACCCCGGGCTGTGTGTCGGTGCTCCCACTCTGCCTCACCCAGTCAGTAACAAACTCACTGAGGCTCTTTCCCCACCCGGGGAGAGGGAGAGGGACCCTGACCCCGGGCTGTGTGTCGGTGCTCCCACTCTGCCTCACCCAGTCAGTAACAAACTCACTGAGGCTCTTTCCCCACCCGGGGAGAGGGAGAGGGACCCTGACCCTGGGCTGTGTGTCGGTGCTCCCACTCTGCCTCACCCAGTCAGTAACAAACTCACTGAGGCTCTTTCCCCACCCGGGGAGAGGGAGAGGAACCCTGACCCCGGGCTGTGTGTCGGCGCTCCCACTCTGTCTCACCCAGTCAGTAACAAACTCACTGAGGCTCTTTCCCCACCCGGGGAGAGGGAGAGGGACCCTGACCCCGGGCTGTGTGTCGGCGCTCCCACTCTGTCTCACCCAGTCAGTAACAAACTCACTGAGGCTCTTTCCCCACCCGGGGAGAGGGAGAGGGACCCTGACCCCGGGCTGTGTGTCGGTGCTCCCACTCTGTCTCACCCAGTCAGTAACAAACTCACTGAGGCTCTTTCCCCACCCGGGGAGAGGGAGAGGGACCCTGACCCCGGGCTGTGTGTCGGTGCTCCCACTCTGCCGCACCCAGTCAGTAACAAACTCACTGAGGCTCTTTCCCCACCCGGGGAGAGGGAGAGGGACCCTGACCACGGGCTGTGTGCCGGTGCTCCCACTCTGTCTCACCCAGTCAGTAACAAACTCACTGAGGCTCTTTCCCCACCTGGGGAGAGGGAGAGGGACCCTGACCCCGGGCTGTGTGTCGGTGCTCTCACTCTGCCTCACCCAGTCAGTAACAAACTCACTGCCCCTCCGACAGTGCGGCGTTCCCTCAGTACTGCCCCTCCGCCAGTGCGGCGCTCCCTCAGTCCTGCACCTCCGACAGTGCGGCGCTCCCTCAGTACTGCCCCTCCGACAGTGCGGTGCTCCCTCAGTACTGCCCCTCCAACAGTGCGGCGCTCCCTCAGTACTGCCCCTCCAACAGTGCGGCGTTCCCTCAGTACTGACCCTCCGACAGTGCGGCGCTCCCTCAGTACTGCCCCTCCGAAAGTGCGGCGCTCCCTCAGTACTGCTCCTCCGACAGTGCGGCGCTCCCTCAGTACCGCCCCTCCGACAGTGCGGCGCTCCCTCAGTACCGCCCCTCCAACAGTGCGGCGCTCCCTCAGTACCGCCCCTCCGACAGTGCGGCGCTCCCTCAGTACCGCCCCTCCGACAATGCGGCGCTCCCTCAGTACGGCCCCTCCAACAGTGCGGCGCTCCCTCAGTACTGCCCCTCCGACAGTGCGGCGCTCCCTCACTACCGCCCCTCCGACATTGCGGCGCTCCCTCAGTACCACCCCTCCGACAGTGCGGCACTCCCTCAGTACTGCCCGTCCGAAAGTGCGGCACTCCGTCAGGGACGTTTTACTACGTTGGAGGCGTTGTATAAAAGCAAGTTGTTGAATGATGTTTTAAAAATGGCAAATCGCACCTGCTTTGAAAACAAATGAGAAACTCGGACTCATTCAAAACGAATTACAATTGATTTTATAACATTTCAAATTAATTTCATTATACAATTTAATTATAAACTTTAAACTTCTGTTCCTGGACCTTGAAAATTGGGCTCGTTGGATAAGGGCGAGTCTGTGCGTCTATTGTTGTTGTATATTTCCACGTGGTTGGACAGAAGTGTCTACAGCCTGGAATATAAAGAGAGAATTACAGAATATTTACAGCACAGAAAGAGGCCATTTGGCCCATCTGCTCCGTGTCGGAGTTTATGCTCCACACGAGCCTCCTCCCGCCCCTCTTCATCTCACCCCATCAACACCAGCCTTCTCCCACCCCTCTTCATCTCACCCCATCAACACCAGCCTCCTCCCACCCCTCTTCTTCTCACCCCATCAACACCCGCCTCCTCCCACCCCTCTTCATCTCACCCCATCAACACCCGCCTCCTCCCACCCCTCTTCATCTCACCCCATCAACACCAGCCTCCTCCCACCCCTTTTCATCTCACCCAGTCAACACCAGCCTCCTCCCACCCCTCTTCATCTCACCCCGTCAACACCAGCCTCCCCCCACCCCTCTTCATCTCACCCCATCAACACAAGCCTCCTCCCACCCCTCTTCATCTCACCCCATCAACACCAGCCTTCTCCCACCCCTCTTCATCTCACCCCGTCAACACCAGCCTCCTCCCACCCCTCTTCATCTCACCCCATCAACACCAGCCTCCTCCCACCCCTCTTCATCTCACCCCATCAACACCAGCCTCCTCCCACCCCTCTTCATCTCACCCTGTCAACACCAGCCTCCTCCCACCCCTCTTCATCTCACCCCATCACCATATCCTTCTATTCCTTTCTCCCTCGTGTGTTTATCCAGCTTCCCCTGAAATGCATCTCTGCTCTTCGCCTCAACCACTCCCTGTGGTAGCGAGTTCCCCATTCTCACCACTCTCTGGGTAAAGAAGTTTCTCCTGAATTCCCTATTCGATTTATTAGTGACTATCGTATATTGATGGCCCCTAGTTCTGGTCTCCCCCACAAGTGGAAACATCTTCTCTACGTTTACCCTATCGAACCCTTCATAATTTTAAAAACCTCTATCGGGTCACCCCTCAGCCTTCTCTTTTCTAGAGAAAAGAGCCCCAGCCTGTTCAGTCTTTCCTACACCCTGGTTAGAGGGAGATACAGGAGTGTGTGCGGTGGTTAGAGGGACCTCCCCAGATACAGGAGTGTGTGAGGGGGTTAGAGGGACCTCCCCAGATACAGGAGTGTGAGAGAGAGGGGTTAGAGAGACCTCCCCAGATACAGGAGTGTGAGAGAGAGGGGTTAGAGGGACCTCCCCAGATACAGGAGTGAGAGTGAGAGGGGTTAGAGGTATCTCCCCAGATACAGGAGTGAGAGTGAGAGGCGTTAGAGAGACCTCCCCAGATACAGGAGTGAGAGAGAGGGGTTAGAGAGACCTCCCCAGATACAGGAGTGAGAGAGAGGGGTTAGAGGGTCCTCCCCAGATATTGGAGTGTGTGAGGGGGTTAGAGGGACCTCCCCAGATACAGGAGTGTGAGAGAGAGGGGTTAGAGGGACCTCCCCAGATACAGGAGTGTGAGAGAAAGGGGTTAGAGGGACCTCCCCAGATACAGGAGTGTGAGAGAGAGAGGTTAGAGAGACCTCCCCAGATATAGGAGTGAGAGATTTTCAAATCAGTAATTGAACCAATTGCACTCTATGGCAGTGAGGTGTGGGGACCGCTAACACAACAAGAATTTGCAAAATGGGACAAACACCCAATCGAGATCCTACATGCAGAATTCTGTAAAAGTATCCTCCGGACTCAAAGGAAAACCGTAAACAATGCATGCAGGGCAGAACTAGGCCAATATCCATTAATAATCACTCTCCAAAAAAGAGCCACCAAATTTTGGAAACACCTAGAAATGAGCAACCTCCAATGCTATCATTACGAAGCCCTGAAATGCCAAGAGAGGACCATAAAGAAGAATACCCTCAGTCAACTAGTCCTGGGACTCAGTGAAGTAACTACTAACACTACTAACAATAACCAGCCCCAGGACAGTGACAGCGTAACACAAAGAATTCGACCCAACGCAATCGTCGCTAAGCAAAAGGAAAAATACCTGTCATATTGGGCAGAAACAACAAAAACCCAAAGCAAACTCAATTGCTACTTGGCCCTAAACAGACAATACAACATGGCTGATTACCTGACCATGGTAAAGGATAACAAACTGAGAAGAACCTTGACAATGTACAGACTTAGTGAACATAGCCTGGCGATCGAAAAAGGTAGACACAGGCTGTAATGCAATCTGTTTGTCTTGCCTGTATTCGTTTTGCACTCATGTATATTACCCTCCCCCACACTGTGTATAGTTTCACTTCCTCTTTCCTGACTAACCTGGAAGGTTCCAGGTCTTGGCTCTTGGCTCCGCACCTGACTTCTCTTACATAAAGATCTCAGGATCTGTATGACTCATTCCTGTGAGCCAGTCGGTGTGTTGAGATGTTAGCTCTGATCTTAGTGATTAAAAGCGAACTTGTTAAAGTCTATAACTTCTAGTTTTGTGGTTATTGAAGGCACATCAATTTTAATCACTAAAGAATACTAGGATGGATCGACTCCTAAAACCAGAGCGTCTGGACTTGGATCCACATTCTGCTGAAGCAACAAATCAATTTGGACACTGGCTCAAATGCTTCGAACTCTTCGCGAGGCCCTCATCCGCTAGCGAGGTAGATGAACTGAGTCTACTGACTACTCGCGTTAGTCATCGGATTTATTCGTTCATCCGGGGCGCCACCTCTTACACGGAGGCCATCACTATCCTGAAGGCCCAATACCAGAGGCCAGTAAACGAAGTGTACGCCAGACATCTGCTGGCTACACGCAGGCAGCGACCTGAGGAATCAATGGACGATTTCTTACAGGGCCTAAAGGACTTGGTCCGGGACTGTAACTGCAAGGCCGTGACGGCCAACGTGTACTCTGACGAATTGGTCCGCGATTCCTTCATCACGGGCCTCAAATCGAATTATATCCGACAGAGACTGCTGGAGAAGGAGGTCCTGGACTTAAAAAAGACAGTGGCCACTGCGCGATCGCTGGACGTGGCCCAGAAAAACTCTGACTCTTATTCTTCCGGCCATGCGGTCCTCACCGCCTCATGCGCGCCGCCATCTTGGAATCAGCCATCTTCCCCATCCAGGCCTCAGACCAGCTCTCGAGGCCCGAAATGCTACTTCTGCAGCCAGGCCAAGCACCCCAGACAACGATGCCCAGCGAAGGACGCTACATGCTTCAAATGTAAGAAAAAGGGGCATTTTAGCAAAGTCTGCAGGGGGAATCCGATTTCCAACTCCGTCACCGCCTCGTGCGTGCCGTGCGGGCCGCCATCTTGGGATCCGCCATCTTTTCCCGACTTAGCGGCCGCCCAGGGCCCAACAGTGGCTTCGATCACGGTGGATCAATCCAGGCCACACCCGTTGACAAAATCCATGATGGACATACAGGTAAACGGGAATTTAACGAAATGTTTAATTGACTGTGGGAGTACCGAGAGTTTTATCCACCCTAGCCTGGTACGGCGGCACTCATTAACGGTAACCCCTACACGGAGCAGAATTGCTATGGCTGCTAAGCCCCACACTTCGGACATTTTGGGCTACTGTGTGGTAACACTGACTGTAGAAGGCACGGACTACAAGGATTTTAAACTCCTCGTGATGCCAGAACTCTGTGTTAATGTAATCTTGGGCCTGGACTTCCAGTGCCACCACGAAAGTGTCACGCTAGCATATGGCGGGTCCCAGCCGCCACTCACAGTCTGTGGCCTATCAACCTTAAAAATCAGCCCGCCCTCTTTATTCGCTAATCTCGCTCCGAACTGTAGGCCCATAGCGACCAAAAGTAGACGGTACAGTCTGGAAGACAGACACTTTATCAAGGCAGAAGTGGACAGACTCCTGCGGAAAGGCATTATTGAATGCAGTACCAGTCCGTGGCGTGCCCAAGTAGTCATAGTTAAAAATAGCAAAAAGAAACGGATGGTAATTGACTACAGCCAGACTGTTAATATTTATACCCAGCTGGACGCCTACCCTTTACCCCGCATATCAGAAATGGTCAACCAGATTGCGCAATACCGAGTCTTCTTGACTATCGACCTCAAATCCGCGTATCACCAGCTCCCCATTAGAACGGAGGACCGCCCATACACCGCCTTGGAGGCAAACGGACGTCTCTACCATTTTCTCAGAGTGCCCTTCGGGGTAACAAATGGGGTCTCGGTCTTCCAACGTGAGATGGACCGCATGGCTGACGAGAATAAACTACAAGCTACCTACCCCTATCTGGACAATGTCACTATCTGCGGGCACAACCAGCAAGACCACGATCTAAATCTTGCGAGATTTTTAAAAACTGCCCTAAAGCTGAATCTAACCTACAACGAAGACAAATGTGTCTTCAACACAACCCGTCTCTGTATCCTCGGCTGTGTGGTGGAAGATGGGGTAATTGGACCGGACCCTGACTGATTACGCCCCCTAAAGGAACTGCCCCTGCCGCACAATCCCAAAGCTTTAAAAAGGTGCCTGGGATTTTTTTCGTATTATGCCCAATGGGTGCCCAATTACTCTGATAAGGCCCGACCCCTCATTAAATCGACGTCCTTCCCACTATCAGCTGAAGCTCGGGAGGCTTTCACCAGTATTAAACAGGACATTGAAAGGGCTGCAGTGTGTACAGTGGAAGAATGCATTCCCTTTCAAGTCGAAAGCGATGCGTCAGACTTTGCCTTAGCTGCGACCCTCAATCAGGCTGGGAGACCTGTGGCCTTCTTCTCCCGAACCCTTCAGGGACCTGAAATCAGGCACTATTCTGTCGAGAAGGAGGCACAGGCTATAGCGGAGGCAGTGCGGCACTGGAGACACTACCTAGCCGGCAAACGTTTCACCCTGCTCACCGACCAGCGGTCGGTGGCTTTCATGTTTAATAACAAACAAAGGGGGAAAATCAAGAATGACAAAATACTCAGGTGGAGGATCAAACTATCCACGTTCGACTATGATATTATGTACAGGCCGGGAGCCCTTAATGAACCCCCAGACGCCCTATCGCGGGGAATGTGTGCCAGCATTCATACGGACAAATTACAGGGTCTCCACAATGACCTCTGTCACCCGGGGTCACCCGACTATACCATTTTATAAAGTCCCGCAATCTGCCCCACTCCATCGAGGAGGTCAGGGCAATGACCAGAGCCTGCCGCACCTGTGCGGAATGCAAGCCTCGTTTCTACAGGCCTGACCGTGCACACCTTATCAAAGCCACACGGCCATTCGAGCGCCTAAGTCTGGACTTCAATGGACCCCTTCCCTCTGCTGACCATAACGTATACTTCCTCAATATCATCGATGAATATTCCCGCTTCCCCTTCGCCATTCCCTGCTCAGACATGACCAGTGCCACGGTCATCAAGTGTCTCTGTAATCTATTCTGCATGTTTGGCATGCCGAACTACATACACAGCGATAGGGGGACGTCATTTATGAGTGACGAACTGCGCCAGTTCTTGCTCTCAAAGGGGATAGCCACTAGCAGAACCACTAGCTACAACCCCCGGGGTAATAGGCAAGTGGAAAGGGAGAATGCTACTGTTTGGAAGGCTGTCACGTTAGCCTTAAAGTCAAAAGGCCTTCCGACCTCCCGCTGGCAGGAAGTCCTCCCAGACGTGCTCCACTCCATAAGGTCTCTGTTATGTACAGCCACTAACGCTACCCCTCACGAAAAGATGTTCATTTTCCCCCGGAAGTCCACCTCGGGCATATCTCTACCCGCGTGGCTGACGTCTCCGGGGACAGTACTATTGCAGAAGCACGTGAGAGGCCATAAAACGGACCCCCTTGTGGAAAAGGTACAGCTCCTCCATGCAAACCGTCAGTACGCCTATATCGAATACTCTGACAGGCAAGAGGACACTGTTTCCATAAAAGACCTCGCTCCCTCGGGGAGCGGAGAGAACGATGAGAGACTACCCGAGGAAGACCTAGACCAAAAAGAGACAGGACGCCCAGAGGTATCAATACCCAATTTTAACCTGGAGGACACTGCAGATAACCTGGAAGACACTGCAGAGGCCCGGACAGTGGAGGAACCAGAATCCACTCCCCTAGAGGCACCCCAACCGGCTTTGCACCGATCACTGAGAACCGCAAAACCTCCTGACAGACTCACTTATACCAACTTTTAAGAAACATCACCCCGATGGACTAAATCTAAAGAAGGGGTGAATGTAATGAAATCTGTTTGTCTTGCCTGTATTCGTTTTGCACTCATGTATATTACCCTCCCCCACACTGTGTATAGTTTCACTTCCTCTTTCCTGACTAACCTGGAAGGTTCCAGGTCTTGGCTCTTGGCTCCGCCCCTGACTTCTCTTACATAAAGATCCCAGGATCTGTATGACTCATTCCTGTGAGCCAGTCGGTGTGTTGAGATGTTAGCTCTGATCTTAGTGATTAAAAGCCAACTTGTTTAAGTTAATAACTTCTAGTTTTGTGGTTATTGAAGGCACATCACAGGCAGACCCGGCTACCAAGAGAGGACAGGATATGCTCTCACTGCAGTCAGGGAGTGGTGGAGACAGAGATGCACTTCCTCACAGCTTGTTGAAAATATCAGGGCATAAGGGAGAATTTCTACCCAAAATTCACAAAAATATGCCCGGAATTCAGAAATTTGAATGACGACCAAAAACTCCCATACCTACTAGGGGAAGAGAGAAATTGTGTAACCTTAGCGGCACACTATGTTACAGCTTGCCATAAACAGAGGGACAACCACTAAATATAAGAAAAGAGTATATATAAATTATATGAATGTATATTTATACACTCAGGGATATATCTGTTTATACACTGTATGGATAGATCTGTATTTTTGTGTACAAACATGAATGTTTTTTGATGCTTTGGCAACATAAGATGTAACTTGTCATGCCAATAAAGCGATTTGAATTGAATTGAATTGAAAATTGAGAGAGAGGGGTTAGAGAGACCTCCCCAGATACAGGAGTGTGAGAGAAAGGGGTTAGAGGGACCTCCCCAGATACAGGAGTGAGAGAGAGGGGTTAGAGAGACCTCCCCAGATGCAGGAGTGAGAGAGAGGGGTTAGAGAGACCTCCCCAGATACAGGAGTGTGAGAGAGAGGGGTTAGAGGGACCTCCCCAGATACAGGAGTGAGAGAGAGGGGTTAGAGGGACCCCCCCCAAATACAGCAGTGTGAGAGGGGGGGTTAGAGGGACCTCCCCAGATACAGGTGTAAGGATTCCGGGGGCTTCCTTTAACTGGTTTAAGGTAATCTACCTGGCCAGCAGTCTTTTTGCTGCTGCACTCTAAACTAATTTACAAACAGCGGTTTCGAATCGCTACCCCTCCTTTAGTTCTGAGTGGAGGAACTTATAATTAATGATATTAAAACGGAACACGTGGTTTGGATGAGAGAACAAAAATCAAACTTTATTAACTAAAAGAAACTATAATCACAATATCAAACTATCCCACACGAACACAGTAAAATTGTAAAACTATACAGCAGGGGGGTTGCAGACGGTGAAAACGAGGGATACAATGGCTACAATGTTATTTAAACAATCTTAGCAATTCCCGTAAATCACCATCCCCCCTTAACTCCTGCTAGGCTGCCTTGTTGAGGAGTCAGAAACTCTGCTGACATGTGGTCCAGCGAAGAGAGAGAGAGAGAGAGAGAGAGAGCTCACCTATGGTCCCAGGAAGTCAAGAGAGAGAGCTGGCTTCTCAGCCCTATCTTTATATCTGGTGAGCCCCTCCCGTCCTGCCTTGCAGGCTGTGTGCAAAATTCCCCACCCAAAAGGGTCCAATACACAAGAGAAAGCTGTGATAGGCTAACTCAAAGTGGTTAGATTGAGTTAATGTGATTTTCAGAGCTCCCTGTGCTGAAACAAAAGGGAGATACACTGCTCTATTGTTCAGTACTGGGGTGATTTAAAATCCATTCAAATGTTAACGCTTCCCATTCAAGATACAAAAAGTCTCTTCTGCAGTTTAGATGTCCTTTGTCTTCCAAGCCTCTTTTTGTCATTCGGTCATGTGGTGCGACTGCCATTTTATCCCTGGAAATTTAAAAGCACATCTCCCAGGAATGCTTTAATCAAAAAAATGAATCTTCGGAACTGTAAATTATTGCGAATTCTTACACAGGAGTGTGAGAGAGGGGTTAGAGGGACCTCCCCAGATACAGGAGTGTGAGAGGGGGGTTAGAGGGACCTCCCCAGATACAGGAGTGTGAGAGAGAGGGGTTAGAGGGACCTCCCCAGATACAGGAGTGTGAGAGAGAGGGGTTAGAGGGACCTCCCCAGATACAGGAGTGTGAGAGGGGTTAGAGGGACCTCCCCAGATACATGAGAGAGAGAGAGGTGTTAGAGGGACCTCCCCAGATGCAGGACTGTGTGAGAGGGGTTAGAGGGACCTCCCCAGATACAGGAGTGTGAGAGAGGGGTTAGAGGGACCTCCCCAGATGCAGGAGTGTGAGAGAGGGGTTAGAGGGACCTCCCCAGATACAGGAGTGAGAGAGAGAGGGGTTAGAGGGACCTCCCCAGATGCAGGAGTGTGAGAGAGGGGTTAGAGGGACCTCCCCAGATACAGGAGTGTGAGAGAGAGAGGGGTTAGAGGGACCTCCCCAGATACAGGAGTGTGAGAGAGCAGGGTTAGAGGGACCTCCCCAGATACAGGAATGAGAGAGAGAGGGGTTAGAGGGACCTCCCCAGATGCAGGAGTGTGAGAGAGGGGTTAGAGGGACCTCCCCAGATACAGGAGTGTGAGAGAGGGGTTAGAGGGACCTCCCCAGATACAGGAGTGTGAGAGAAAGGGGTTAGAGGGACCTCCCCAGAAACAGGAGTGTGTGAGAGAGGGGTTAGAGGGACCTCCCCAGATGCAGGAGTGTGAGAGAGAGGGGTTAGAGGGACCTCCCCAGATGCAGGACTGTGTGAGAGGGGTTAGAGGGACCTCCCCAGATACAGGAGTGTGAGAGAGGGGTTAGAGGGACCTCCCCAGATACAGGAGTGTGAGAGAGGGGTTAGAGGGACCTCCCCAGATGCAGGAGTGTGTGAGAGAGGGGTTAGAGGGACCTCCCCAGATGCAGGACTGTGTGTGAGGGGTTAGAGGGAGCTCCCCAGATACAGGAGTGAGAGAGAAGGGTTAGAGGGACCTCCCCAGATACAGGAGTGAGAGAGAGAGGGGTTAGAGGGACCTCCCCAGATACATGAGAGAGAGAGAGGTGTTAGAGGGACCTCCCCAAATACAGGAGTGTGTGAGAGGGGTTAGAGGGGCCTCCCCAGATTCAGGAGTGTGAGAGAGGGGTTAGAGGGACCTCCCCAGATGCAGGAGTGTGAGAGAGGGGTTAGAGGGACCTTCCCAGATACAGGAGTGAGAGAGAGAGGGGTTAGAGGGACCTCCCCAGATGCAGGACTGTGTGTGAGGGGTTAGAGGGAGCTCCCCAGATACAGGAGTGAGAGAGAAGGGTTAGAGGGACCTCCCCAGATAGAGGAGTGAGAGAGAGGGGTTAGAGGGACCTCCCCAGATACAGGAGTGAGAGAGGGGTTAGAGGGACCTCCCCAGATACAGGAGTGAGAGAGAGAGGGGTTAGAGGGGCCTCCCCAGATTCAGGAGTGTGAGAGAGGGGTTAGAGGGACCTCCCCAGATACAGGAGTGTGAGAGAGGGGTTAGAGGGACCTCCCCAGATACAGGAGTGTGAGAGAGGTGTTAGAGGGACCTCCCCAGATACAGGAGTGTGAGAGAGGGGTTAGAGGGACCTCCCCAGATAGAGGAGTGAGAGAGAGGGGTTAGAGGGACCTCCCCAGATACAGGAGTGAGAGAGGGGTTAGAGGGACCTCCCCAGATACAGGAGTGTGAGAGAGGGGTTAGAGGGACTTCCCCAGATACAGGAGTGTGAGAGAGGGGTTAGAGGGACCTCCCCAGATGCAGGAGTGTGAGAGAGGGGTTAGAGGGACCTCCCCAGATACAGGAGTGTGAGAGAGAGAGGGGTTAGAGGGACCTCCCCAGATACAGGAGTGTGAGAGAGCAGGGTTAGAGGGACCTCCCCAGATACAGGAATGAGAGAGAGAGGGGTTAGAGGGACCTCCCCAGATGCAGGAGTGTGAGAGAGGGGTTAGAGGGACCTCCCCAGATACAGGAGTGTGAGAGAGGGGTTAGAGGGACCTCCCCAGATACAGGAGTGTGAGAGAAAGGGGTTAGAGGGACCTCCCCAGAAACAGGAGTGTGTGAGAGAGGGGTTAGAGGGACCTCCCCAGATGCAGGAGTGTGAGAGAGAGGGGTTAGAGGGACCTCCCCAGATGCAGGACTGTGTGAGAGGGGTTAGAGGGACCTCCCCAGATACAGGAGTGTGAGAGAGGGGTTAGAGGGACCTCCCCAGATGCAGGAGTGTGTGAGAGAGGGGTTAGAGGGACCTCTCCAGATGCAGGACTGTGTGTGAGGGGTTAGAGGGAGCTCCCCAGATACAGGAGTGAGAGAGAAGGGTTAGAGGGACCTCTCCAGATACAGGAGTGAGAGAGAGAGGGGTTAGAGGGACCTCCCCAGATACATGAGAGAGAGAGAGGTGTTAGAGGGACCTCCCCAAATACAGGAGTGTGTGAGAGGGGTTAGAGGGGCCTCCCCAGATTCAGGAGTGTGAGAGAGGGGTTAGAGGGACCTCCCCAGATGCAGGAGTGTGAGAGAGGGGTTAGAGGGACCTTCCCAGATACAGGAGTGAGAGAGAGAGGGGTTAGAGGGACCTCCCCAGATACAGGAATGTGAGAGAGGGGTTAGAGGGACCTCCCCAGATGCAGGAGTGTGAGAGAGAGTGGTTAGAGGGACCTCCCCAGATACAGGAGTGTGAGAGAGGGGTTAGAGGGACCTCCCCAGATACAGGAGTGAGAGAGAGAGAGGGGTTAGAGGGACCTCCCCAGATACAGGAGTGTGAGAGAGGGGTTAGAGGGACCTCCCCAGATACAGGAGTGTGAGAGAGGTGTTAGAGGGACCTCCCCAGATACAGGAGTGTGAGAGAGGGGTTAGAGGGACCTCCCCAGATAGAGGAGTGAGAGAGAGGGGTTAGAGGGACCTCCCCAGATACAGGAGTGAGAGAGGGGTTAGAGGGACCTCCCCAGATACAGGAGTGTGAGAGAGGGGTTAGAGGGACCTCCCCAGATACAGGAGTGTGAGAGAGGGGTTAGAGGGACCTCCCCAGATACAGGAGTGAGAGAGGGGTTAGAGGGACCTCCCCAGATACAGGAGTGAGAGAGAAAGGGGTTAGAGGGACCTCCCCAGATACAGGAGTGAGAGAGAGAGAGGTGTTAGAGGGACCTCCCCAGATACAGGAGTGTGAGAGGGGTTAGAGGGACCTCCCCAGATACAGGAGTGAGAGAGGGGTTAGAGGGACCTCCCCAGATTCAGGAGTATGTGAGGAGCCCAGCAAAGCTCTCTATACATTTAAAGTACGGTTCCTGAGGGAGAGTTGAGTCACCCATTGTTAATCTCTGTCAGATAGAGGACATCACCAGAGAGACCAGATCTTGCCCAGCCCCACTTCAACATCGCCCCAAATCCAAGAATGATTGACACTTCCGACTCACCTCATAGCGTTCTGGATTTGCCCTTGTGAACACGTAAACAGTGGATACACCATCAGCAGCCCGATCACCACCGTGATGAACACCACGATTTTGGTTTGCCAATGACTCTTCTCAGTCGCTCCACCACCTGTCCCCAGAAGATGGATAAAACAATGTTCTGTTACTGTCAGGATCAACCCCGAAAGAAAGATCGACACGGAGCAAGATTCGCAACCCACTCGCAACTAAAATATTTAAAGTGGCACATAGAAACATCGAGATAGGAGCAGGAGTAGGCCATTCGGCCCCTCAAGCCTGCTCCGCCATTCAATGAGATCAGGGCTGATCATCCAAACTCAGTACCCTGTCCCTGCTTTCTCCCCATATCCCTTGATCCCTTTAGCCTCAAGAAATATATCCAACTCCTTCTTGAACATTAGAGAGGGTAGTCCTAGGAGAGATCGAGTAGATTAGGCCTGTACTCGCTGGAGTTTAGAAGAATGAGAGGTGATCTCGTTGAAACATGTACGATTCTGAGGGGGATTGACAGGGTAGATGCTGAGAGGCTGTTTCCTCTGGCTGGAGAGTCTAGAACCAGGGGTCACAGTCTCAGGATAAGGGGTCGGCCATTGAGGACTGAGATGAGGAGGAATTTCTTCACTCGGAGGGCGGTGAATCTTTGGAATTCTCTGCCCCGGGGACTGTGGAGGCTCAGTCGTTGAGTATATTCAAGGCTGAGATCGATAGATTTTTGGATATTAAGGGAATCAAGGGATATGGGGATCGGGCAGGAAAGTGGAGTTGAGGTAGAAGATCAGCCCTGATCTGATTGAATGGTGGAGCAGGCTCGAGGGGCCGAATGGCCAACGCCTGCTCCTATTTATGTTCACAGCCTTGTTTGAAATATGTTAGGAGAGTTGATTCAATTACACCTTAACCTCCATTATAGAATCAGTCGTCAGTAAAGTAAGACCTGCATTTCTATAGCACCGCTTTCAGGACCTCCAGACATCCCAAAGCATTTCACAGCCAATAAAGTACTATTGAAGTGCAGTCACCGGTTACAATGTAACCATTTTGCACACAGCAAGATCCCACAAACAGCAATGAGATAAATGACCAGATCATCCAGTTCAATGATGTTGGATGAGGGATAAATACTGGTCCCATTACACCGGGGAGAACACCGCATCTTCAAAATAATGCCGGCGGGATCTTTTACATCCACCTGAGAGGGCAGACAGAGACACGGTTTAATGCCACATCCAAAAGGTGGCCCCTCCGACAGTGAAGCACTCCCTCGGTACTGTCCCTCCGACAGTGCGGCACTCCCTCAGTACTGCCCCTCCGACAGTGCGGCGCTCGCTCAGTACTGCTCCTCCGACAGTACGGTGCTCCCTCAGTACTGCCCGTCCGACAGTACGGTGCTCCCTCAGTACTGCCCGTCCGACAGTACGGTGCTCCCTCAGTACTGCTCCTCCGACAGTGCGGCGCTCCCTCAGTACTGCTCCTCCGACAGTACGGTGCTCCCTCAGTACTGCCCGTCCGACAGTGCGGCGCTCCCTCAGTACTGCCCCTCTGACAGTGTGGCGCTCCCTCAGTACTGCCCATCCGACAGTGCGGTGCTCCCTCAGTACCGCCCCTCCGACAGTGCGGGGCTCCCTCAGTACCGCCCCTCCGACAGTGCGGCCCTCCCTCAGTACTGCCCCTCCGACAGTGCGGCGCTCCCTCAGTACTGCCCCTCCGACAGTGCAGCACTCCCTCAGAACTGCCCCTCCGACAGTGCGTCGCTCCCTCAGTACTGTCCCTCCGACAGTGAGGCACTCCCTCAGTACCGCCCCTCCGACAGTGCGGCGCTCCCTCAGTACTGTCCCTCCGACAGTGCGGCGCTCCCTCAGTACTGCCCCTCCGACAGTGCGGCGCTCCCTCAGTACTGCCCCTCCGACAGTGCGGCGCTCCCTCAGCACCGCCCCTCCGACAGTGCGCCGCTCCCTCAGTACTGCCCCTCCGACAGTGCGGCGCTCCCTCAGTACCGCCCCTCCGACAGTGCGGCACTCCCTCAGTACTGACCCTCCGACAGTGCGGCGCTCCCTCAGTACCGCCCCTCCGACAGTGCGGCGCTCCCTCAATACTGCCCCCCCGACAGTGCGGCGCTCCCTCAGTACTGACCCTCCGACAGTGCGGCGCTCCCTCAATACTGCCCCCCCGACAGTGCGGCGCTCCCTCAGTACTGACCCTCCGAGAGTGCGGCGCTCCCTCAGTACTGCCCCTCCGATAGTGCGGCGCTCCCTCAGTACTGACCCTCCGACAGTGCAGCGCTGCCTCAGTACTGCCCCTCCGACAGTGCGGCGCTCCCTCAGTACTGCCCCTCCTACAGTGCGGCGCTCCCTCAGTACCGCCCCTCCGACAGTGCGGCGCTCCCTCAGTACCGCCCCTCCGACAGTGCGGCGCTCCCTCAGTACTGCCCCCCGACAGTGCGGCGCTCCCTCAGTACTGACCCTCCGACAGTACGGCGCTCCCTCAGTACTGCCCCCCGACAGTGCGGCGCTCCCTCAGTACTGCCTCTTCGACAGTGTGGCGCTCCCTCAGTACAGCCCCTCCCGACAGTGCGGTGCTCCCTCAGTACCGCCCCTCCGACAGTGCGGTGCTCCCTCAGTACCGCTCCCCCAACGCTCCCTCAGAACTGCCCCTCCGACAGTACGGCGCTCCGTCAGTACCGCCCCTCCGACAGTGCGGCGTTCCCTCAGTACTGCCCCCCGACAGTGCCGCGCTCCCTCAGTACTGCCCCTCCGACAGTGCGGCGCTCACTCAGAACCGCCCCTCCGACAGTGCGGCGCTCCCTCAGTACTGCCCCCCGACAGTGCGGCGCTCCCTCAGTATTGACCCTCCGACATTGCGGCGCTCCCTCAGTACTGCCCCCCGACAGTGCGGCTCTCCCTCAGTACTGCCCCTCCGACAGTGTGGTGCTCCCTCAGTACTGCCCCCCGACAGTGCGGCGCTCCCTCAGTACTGACCCTCCGACATTGCGGCGCTCCCTCAGTACTGCCCCCCGACAGTGCGGCTCTCCCTCAGTACTGCCCCTCCGACAGTGTGGTGCTCCCTCAGTACTGCCCCTCTGACAGTGCTGCGCTCCCTCAGTACTGCCCCTCCGACAGTGCGGCGCTACCTCAGTACTGCACCTCCGACAGTGCGCCGCTCCCTCAGTACTGCCCCTCTGACAGTGCGGCGCTCCCTCAGTACTGAACCTCCGACAGTGCGGCGCTCCCTCAATACTGCCCATCCAACAGTGCGGCGCTCCCTCAGTACTGACCCTCCGAGACTGCGGCGCTCCCTCAGTACTGCCACTCCGATAGTGCGGCGCTCCCTCAGGACTGACCCACCGACAGTGCGGCGCTCCCTCAGTACCGCCCCTCCGACAGTGCGGCGCTCCCTTAGTACCGCCCCTCCGACAGTGCAGCGCTCCCTCAGTACCGCCCCTCCGACAGTGCGGCGCTCCCTCAGTACCACCCCTCCGACAGTGCGGCGCTCCCTCAGTACTGACCCTCCGACAGTGCGGCGCTCCCTCAGTACCGCCCCTCCGACAGTGCGGCGCTCCCTCAGTACCGCCCCTCCGACAGTGCAGCTCTCCCTCAGTACCGCCCCTCCGACACTCCCTCAGTACCGCCCCTCCGACAGTGCGGTGCTCCCTCAGTACCGCCCCTGCGACAGTGCGGCGCGCCCTCAGTACTGCCCCTCCGACAGTGCTGCGCTCCCTCAGTACTGCCCCTCCGACAGTGCGGCGCTTCCTCAGTACTGCCCCTCCGACAGTGCGGCGCTCCCTCAGTACTGAACCTCCGACAGTGCGGCGCTTCCTCAGTACCGCCCCTCCGACAGTGCGGCGCTCCCTCAGTACCGCCCCTCTGACAGTGCAGCGATCCATCAGTACCACCCCTCCGACAGTGCGGCGCTCCCTCAGTACCGCCCCTCCGACAGTGCGGCGCTCCCTCAGTACCGCCCCTCCGACAGTGCAGCGCTACCTCAGTACCGCCCCTCCGACAGTGCGGCGCTCCCTCAATACCGCCCCTCCGACAGTGCGGCGCTCCCTCAGTACTGACCCTCCGAGAGTGCGGCGCTCCCTCAGGACTGCCCCTCCGATAGTGCGGCGCTCCCTCAATACCGCCCCTCCGACAGTGCGGCGCTCCCTCAGTACTGCCCCTCCGACAGTGCGGCGCTCCCTCAGTACCGCCCCTCCGACAGTGCGGCGCTCCCTCAGTACCGCCCCTCCGACAGTGCGGCGCTCCCTCAGTACCGCCCCTCCGACAGTGTGGCTCTCCCTCAGTACCGCCCCTCCGACAGTGCGGCGCTCCCTCAGTACCGCTCCTCCGACAGTGCGGCGCTCCCTCAGTATTGCCCCCCGACAGTGCGGCGCTCCCTCAGTACTGACCCTCCGACAGTGCGGCGCTCCCTCAGCACCGCACCTCCGACAGTGCGCCGCTCCCTCAGGACTGCCCCTCCGACAGTGCGGCGCTCCCTCAGTACCGCCCCTCCGACAGTGCGGCACTCCCTCAGTACTGACCCTCCGACAGTGCGGCGCTCCCTCAGTACCGCCCCTCCGACAGTGCAGCGCTCCCTCAATACTGCCCCCCCGACAGTGCGGCGCTCCCTCAGTACTGACCCTCCGACAGTGCGGCGCTCCCTCAATACTGCCCCACCGACAGTGCAGCGCTCCCTCAGTACTGCCCCTCCGAGAGTGCGGCGCTCCCTCAGTACTGCCCCTCCGATAGTGCGGCGCTCCCTCAGTACTGACCCTCCGACAGTGCAGCGCTGCCTCAGTACTGCCCCTCCGACAGTGCGGCGCTCCCTCAGTACTGCCCTAACCTACAGTGCGGCGCTCCCTCAGTACCGCCCCTCCGACAGTGCGGCGCTCCCTCAGTACAGCCCCTCCGACAGTGCGGCGCTCCCTCAGTACTGCCCCCCGACAGTGCGGCGCTCCCTCAGTACTGACCCTCCGACAGTACGGCGCTCCCTCAGTACTGCCCCCCGACAGTGCGGCGCTCCCTCAGTTCTGCCTCTCCGACAGTGTGGCGCTCCCTCAGTACAGCCCCTCCCGACAGTGCGGTGCTCCCTCAGTACCGCCCCTCCGACAGTGCGGTGCTCCCTCAGTACCGCTCCCCCAACGCTCCCTCAGAACTGCCCCTCCGACAGTACGGCGCTCCGTCAGTACCGCCCCTCTGACATTGCGGCGTTCCCTCAGTACTGCCCCCCGACAGTGCCGCGCTCCCTCAGTACTGCCCCTCCGACAGTGCGGCGCTCACTCAGAACCGCCCCTCCGACAGTGCGGCGCTCCCTCAGTACTGCCCCCCGACAGTGCGGCGCTCCCTCAGTACTGACCCTCCGACATTGCGGCGCTCCCTCAGTACTGCCCCCCGACAGTGCGGCTCTCCCTCAGTACTGCCCCTCCGACAGTGTGGTGCTCCCTCAGTACTGCCCCTCTGACAGTGCTGCGCTCCCTCAGTACTGCCCCTCCGACAGTGCGGCGCTACCTCAGTACTGCACCTCCGCCAGTGCGGCGCTCCCTCAGTACTGCCCCTCTGACAGTGCGGCGCTCCCTCAGTACTGAACCTCCGACAGTGCGGCGCTCCCTCAATACTGCCCATCCAACAGTGCGGCGCTCCCTCAGTACTGACCCTCCGAGACTGCGGCGCTCCCTCAGTACTGCCACTCCGATAGTGCGGCGCTCCCTCAGGACTGACCCACCGACAGTGCGGCACTCCCTCAGTACCGCTGCTCCGACAGTGCGGCGCTCCCTCAGTACCGCCCCTCCGACAGTGCGGCGCTCGCTTAGTACCGCCCCTCCGACAGTGCAGCGCTCCCTCAGTACCGCCCCTCCGACAGTGCGGCGCTCCCTCAGTACCGCCCCTCCGACAGTGCGGCGCTCCCTCAGTACCGCCCCTCCGACAGTGCGGGGCTCCCTCAGTACTGCCCCTCCGACAGTGCGGCGCTCCCTCAGTACTGACCCTCCGACAGTGCGGCGCTCCCTCAGTACCGCCCCTCCGACAGTGCGGCGCTCCCTCAGTACCGCCCCTCCGACAGTGCAGCTCTCCCTCAGTACCGCCCCTCCGACACTCCCTCAGTACCGCCCCTCCGACAGTGCGGTGCTCCCTCAGTACCGCCCCTGCGACAGTGCGGCGCGCCCTCAGTACTGGCCTTCCGACAGTGCTGCGCTCCCTCAGTACTGCCCCTCCGACAGTGCGGCGCTTCCTCAGTACTGCCCCTCCGACAGTGCGGCGCTCCCTCAGTACTGAACCTCCGACAGTGCGGCGCTTACTCAGTACCGCCCCTCCGACAGTGCGGCGCTCCCTCAGTACCGCCCCTCTGACAGTGCAGCGATCCATCAGTACCACCCCTCCGACAGTGCGGCGCTCCCTCAGTACCGCCCCTCCGACAGTGCGGCGCTCCCTCAGTACCGCACCTCCGACAGTGCATCGCTCCCTCAGTACCGCCCCTCCGACAGTGCGGCGCTCCCTCAATACCGCCCCTCCGACAGTGCGGCGCTCCCTCAGTACTGACCCTCCGAGAGTGCGGCGCTCCCTCAGGACTGCCCCTCCGATAGTGCGGCGCTCCCTCAATACCGCCCCTCCGACAGTGCGGCGCTCCCTCAGTACTGCCCCTCCGACAGTGCGGCGCTCCCTCAGTACCGCCCCTCCGACAGTGCGGCGCTCCCTCAGTACCGCCCCTCCGACAGTGCGGCGCTCCCTCAGTACCGCCCCTCCGACAGTGCAGCGCTCCCTCAGTACCGCTCCTCCGACAGTGCGGCGCTCCCTCAGTATTGCCCCCCGACAGTGCGGCGCTCCCTCAGTACTGACCCTCCGACAGTGCGGCGCTCCCTCAGTACTGCCCCCCGACAGTGCGGCTCTCCCTCAGTACTGCCACTCCGACAGTGCGGCGCTCCCTCAGTACCGCCCCTCCGACAGTGCGGCGCTCCCTCAGTACTGCCCCTCTGACAGTGCTGCGCTCCCTCAGTACTGCCCCTCTGACAGTGGGGCGCTCCCTCAGTACTGCCCCTCCGACAGTGCGGCGCTCCCTCAGTACTGATCCTCCGACAGTGCGGCGCTCCCTCAATTCTGTCCCTCCGACAGTGCGGCGCTCCCTCAGTACTGACCCTCCAACAGTGCGGCGCTCCCTCAATTCTGCCCCTCCGACAGTGCGGCGCTCCCTCAGTACTGACCCTCCGAGGGTGCGGCGCTCCCTCAGTACTGCCCCTCCGACAGTGCGGCGCTCCCTCAGTACGGCCCCTCCGACAGTGCGGTGCTCCCTCAGTACTGCCCCTCCGACAGTGCGGCGCTCCCTCAGTACCGCTCCTCCGACATTGCGGCGCTCCCTCAGTACCACCCCTCCGACAGTGCGGCGCTCCCTCAGTACCGCCCCTCCGACAGTGCGGCGCTCCCTCAGTACTGCCTCTCCAACAGTGCGGCACTCCCTCAGTACCGCCCCCCCGACAGTGCGGCGCTCCCTCAGTACTGACCCTCCGACAGTGCGGCGCTCCCTCAGTACTGCCCCCTGACAGTGCGGTGCTCCCTCAGTACTGCCTCTCCAACAGTGTGGCGCTCCCTCAATACTGCCCATCCGACAGTGCGGCGCTCCCTCAGTACTGACCCTCCAACATTGCGGCGCTCCCTCAATACTGCCCCTCCGACAGTGCGGCGCTCCCTCAGTACTGACCCTCCGAAAGTGTGGCACTCCCTCAGTACTGACCCTCCAACAGTGCGGCGCTCCCTCAGTATTGCCCCTCCGACAGTGCGGCGCTCCCTCAGTACCGCCCCTCCGACAGTGCGGCGCTCCCTCAGTGCCGCCCCTCCGACAGTGCGGCGCTCCCTCAGTACCGCCCCTCCGACAGTGCGGCGCTCCCTCAGTACCGCCCCTCCGACAGTGCGGCTCTCCCTCAGTACCGTCCCTCCGACAGTGCGGCGCTCCCTCAGTACCGCCCCTCCGACAGTGCGGCGCTCCCTCAGTACCGCCCCTCCGACAGTGCGGCGCTCCCTCAGTACTGCCCCTCCGACACTGCGGCGCTCCCTCAGTACTGCCCCTCCGACAGTGCGGCGCTCCCTCAGTACTGCCCCTCCGACACTGCGGCGCTCCCTCAGTACCGCACCTCCGACAGTGCGGCGCTCCCTCAGTACTGCCCCTCCGACAGTGCGGCGCTCCCTCAGTACTGCCCCCCGACAGTGCGGCGCTCCCTCAGTACTGACCCTCCGACAGTGCGGCGCTCCCTCAGTACTGCCCCCCGACAGTGCGGCGCTCCCTCAGTACTGCCCCCCGACAGTGCCGCGCTCCTTCAGTACTGCCCCTCCGACAGTGCGGCGCTCCCTCAGTACCGCCTCTCCGACAGTGCGGCGCTCCCTCAGTACTGCCCCTCGACAGTGCGGCGCTCCCTCAGTACTGACCCTCCAACAGAGCGGCGCTCCCTCAGTACTGCCCCCCGACAGTGCGGCTCTCCCTCAGTACTGCCCCTCCGACAGTGCGGCGCTCCCTCAGTACCGCCCCTCCGACAGTGCGGCGCTCCCTCAGTGCTGCCCCTCTGACAGTGCTGCGCTCCCTCAGTACTGCCCCTCCGACAGTGCGGCGCTCCCTCAGTACTGCCCCTCGACAGTGCGGCGCTCCCTCAGTACCGCCCCTGCGACAGTGCGGCGCGCCCTCAGTACTGCCCCTCCGACAGTGCGGCGCTTCCTCAGTACTGCCCCTCCGACAGTGCTGCGCTCCCTCCGTACTGAACCTCCGACAGTGCGGCGCTTCCTCAGTACCGCCCCTCCGACAGTGCGGCGCTCCCTCAGTACCGCCCCTCTGACAGTGCAGCGATCCATCAGTACCACCCCTCCGACAGTGCGGCGCTCCCTCAGTACCGCCCCTCCGACAGTGCTGCGCTACCTCAGTACCGCCCCTCCGACAGTGCAGCGCTCCCTCAGTACCGCCCCTCCGACAGTGCGGCGCTCCCTCAATACCGCCCCTCCGACAGTGCGGCGCTCCCTCAGTACTGACCCTCCGAGAGTGCGGCGCTCACTCAGGACTGCCCCTCCGATAGTGCGGCGCTCCCTCAATACCGCCCCTCCGACAGTGCGGCGCTCCCTCAGTACTGCCCCTCCGACAGTGCGGCGCTCCCTCAGTACCGCCCCTCCGACAGTGCGGCGCTCCCTCAGTACCGCCCCTCCGACAGTGCGGCGCTCCCTCAGCACCGCCCCTCCGACAGTGTGTCTCTCCCTCAGTACCGCCCCTCCGACAGTGCGGCGCTCCCTCAGTACCGCTCCTCCGACAGTGCGGCGCTCCCTCAGTATTGCCCCCCGACAGTGCGGCGCTCCCTCAGTACTGACCCTCCGACAGTGCGGCGCTCCCTCAGCACCGCCCCTCCGACAGTGCACCGCTCCCTCAGGACTGCCCCTCCGACAGTGCGGCGCTCCCTCAGTACCGCCCCTCCGACAGTGCGGCACTCCCTCAGTACTGACCCTCCGACAGTGCGGCGCTCCCTCAGTACCGCCCCTCCGACAGTGCGGCGCTCCCTCAATACTGCCCCCCCGACAGTGCGGCGCTCCCTCAGTACTGACCCTCCGACAGTGCGGCGCTCCCTCAATACTGCCCCCCCGACAGTGCGGCGCTCCCTCAGTACTGACCCTCCGAGAGTGCGGCGCTCCCTCAGTACTGCCCCTCCGATAGTGCGGCGCTCCCTCAGTACTGAACCTCCGACAGTGCGGCGCTTACTCAGTACCCGCCCCTCCGACAGTGCGGCGCTCCCTCAGTACCGCCACTCTGACAGTGCAGCGATCCATCAGTACCACCCCTCCGACAGTGCGGCGCTCCCTCAGTACCGCCCCTCCGACAGTGCGGCGCTCCCTCAGTACCGCCCCTCCGACAGTGCAGCGCTCCCTCAGTACCGCCCCTCCGACAGTGCGGCGCTCCCTCAATACCGCCCCTCCGACAGTGCGGCGCTCCCTCAGTACTGACCCTCCGAGAGTGCGGCGCTCCCTCAGGACTGCCCCTCCGATAGTGCGGCGCTCCCTCAATACCGCCCCTCCGACAGTGCGGCGCTCCCTCAGTACTGCCCCTCCGACAGTGCGGCGCTCCCTCAGTACCGCCCCTCCGACAGTGCGGCGCTCCCTCAGTACCGCCCCTCCGACAGTGTGGCGCTCCCTCAGTACCGCCCCTCCGACAGTGTGGCTCTCCCTCAGTACCGCCCCTCCGACAGTGCGGCGCTCCCTCAGTACCGCTCCTCCGACAGTGCGGCGCTCCCTCAGTATTGCCCCACGACAGTGCGGCGCTCCCTCAGTACTGACCCTCCGACAGTGCGGCGCTCCCTCAGTACTGCCCCCCGACAGTGCGGCTCTCCCTCAGTACTGCCCCTCCGACAGTGCGGCGCTCCCTCAGTACCGCCCCTCCGACAGTGCGGCGCTCCCTCAGTACTGCCCCTCTGACAGTGCTGCGCTCCCTCAGTACTGCCCCTCTGACAGTGGGGCGCTCCCTCACTACTGCCCCTCCGACAGTGCGGCGCTCCCTCAGTACTGAACCTCCGACAGTGCGGCGCTCCCTCAATTCTGCCCCTCCGACAGTGCGGCGCTCCCTCAGTTCTGACCCTCCAACAGTGCAGCGCTCCCTCAATACTGCCCCTCCGACAGTGCGGCGCTCCCTCAGTACTGACCCTCCGAGGGTGCGGCGCTCCCTCAGTACTGCCCCTCCGACAGTGCGGCGCTCCCTCAGTACGGCCCCTCCGACAGTGCGGCGCTCCCTCAGTACTGCCCCTCCGACAGTGCAGCGCTCCCTCAGTACCGCTCCTCCGACATTGCGGCGCTCCCTCAGTACCACCCCTCCGACAGTGCGGCGCTCCCTCAGTACCGCCCCTCCGACAGTGCGGCGCTCCCTCAGTACTGCCCCTCCAACAGTGCGGCACTCCCTCAGTACCGCCCCCCGACAGTGTGGCGCTCCCTCAGTCCTGACCCTCCGACAGTGCGGCGCTCCCTCAGTACTGCCCCCTGACAGTGCGGCGCTCCCTCAGTACTGCCTCTCCGACAGTGTGGCGCTCCCTCAATACTGCCCATCCGACAGTGCGGCGCTCCCTCAGTACTGACCCTCCGACATTGCGGCGCTCCCTCAATACTGCGCCTCCGACAGTGCGGCGCTCCCTCAGTACTGACCCTCCGAAAGTGTGGCACTCCCTCAGTACTGACCCTCCAACAGTGCGGCGCTCCCTCAGTATTGCCCCTCCGACAGTGCGGCGCTCCCTCAGTACCGCCCCTCCGACAGTGCGGCGCTCCCTCAGTGCCGCCCCTCCGACAGTGCGGCGCTCCCTCAGTACCGCCCCTCCGACAGTGCGGCGCTCCCTCAGTACCGCCCCTCCGACAGTGCGGCTCTCCCTCAGTACCGCCCCTCCGACAGTGCGGCGCTCCCTCAGTACCGCCCCTCCGACAGTGCGGCGCTCCCTCAGTACCGCCCCTCCGACAGTGCGGCGCTCCCTCAGTACTGCCCCTCCGACACTGCGGCGCTCCCTCAGTACTGCCCCTCCGACAGTGCGGCGCTCCCTCAGTACTGCCCCTCCGACACTGCGGCGCTCCCTCAGTACTGCCCCTCCGACAGTGTGGCGCTCCCTCAGTACTGCCCCTCCGACAGTGCGGCGCTCCCTCAGTACTGCCCCCCGACAGTGCGGCGCTCCCTCAGTACTGACCCTCCGACAGTGCGGCGCTCCCTCAGTACTGCCCCCCGACAGTGCGGCGCTCCCTCAGTACTGCCCCCCGACAGTGCCGCGCTCCTTCAGTACTGCCCCTCCGACAGTGCGGCGCTCCCTCAGTACCGCCCCTCCGACAGTGCGGCGCTCCCTCAGTACTGCCCCTCGACAGTGCGGCGCTCCCTCAGTACTGACCCTCCGACAGAGCGGCGCTCCCTCAGTACTGCCCCCCGACAGTGCGGCTCTCCCTCAGTACTGCCCCTCCGACAGTGCGGCGCTCCCTCAGTACCGCCCCTCTGACAGTGCGGCGCTCCCTCAGTGCTGCCCCTCTGACAGTGCTGCGCTCCCTCAGTACTGCCCCTCCGACAGTGCGGCGCTCCCTCAGTACTGCCCCTCCGACTGTGCGGCGCTCCCTCAGTACTGAACCTCCGACAGTGCGGCGCTCCCTCAATATTGCCCCTCCGACAGTGCGGAGCTCCCTCAGTACTGACCCTCCGACAGTGCGGCGCTCCCTCAATACTGCCCCTCCGACAGTGCGGCGCTCCCTCAGTACTGACCCTCCGAGAGTGCGGCGCTCCCTCAGTACTGACCCTCCGATAGTGCGGCGCTCCCTCAGTACTGACCCTCCGACAGTGCGGCGCTCCCTCAGTACCGCCCCTCTGACAGTGCGGCGCTCCCTCAGTACCGCCCCTCCGACAGTGCGGTGCTCCCTCAATACCGCCCCTCCGACAGTGCGGCGCTCCCTCAGTACCGCTCCCCCAATGCTCCCTCAGTACTGCCCCTCTGACAGTGCTGCACTCCCTCAGTACTGCCCCTCCGACAGTGCGGTGCTCCTTCAGTACTGCCCCCCGACAGTGCGGCTCTCCCTCAGTACTGCCCCTCCGACAGTGCAGCGCTCCCTCAGTACCCGCCCCTCCGACAGTGCGGCGCTCCCTCAGTACTGCCCCTCTGACAGTGCTGCGCTCCCTCAGTACTGCCCCTCCGACAGTGCGGCGCTCCCTCAGTACTGCCCCTCCGACTGTGCGGCGCTCCCTCAGTACTGAACATCCGACAGTGCAGCGCTCCCTCAATATTGCCCCTCCGACAGTGCGGAGCTCCCTCAGTACTGACCCTCCGACAGTGCGGCGCTCCCTCAATACTGCCCCTCCGACAGTGCTGCGCTCCCTCAGTACTGCCCCTCCGACAATGCAGCGCTTCCTCAGTACTGCCCCTCCGACAGTGCGGCGCTCCCTCAGTACTGAACCTCCGACAGTGCAGCGCTTCCTCAGTAACGCCCCTCCGACAGTGCGGCGCTCCCTCAGTACCGCCCCTCTGACAGTGCAGCGATCCATCAGTACCACCCCTCCGACAGTGCGGCGCTCCCTCAGTACCGCCCCTCCGACAGTGCAGCGCTCCCTCAGTACCGCCCCTCCGACAGTGCGGCGCTCCCTCAATACCGCCCCTCCGACAGTGCGGCGCTCCCTCAGTACTGACTCTCCGAGAGTGCGGCGCTCCCTCAGGACTGCCCCTCCGATAGTGCGGCGCTCCCTCAATACCGCCCCTCCGACAGTGCGGCGCTCCCTCAGTACCGCCCCTCCGACAGTGCGGCGCTCCCTCAGTACCGCCCCTCCGACAGTGCGGCGCTCCCTCAGTACCGCCCCTCCGACAGTGCGGCGCTCCCTCAGTACCGCCCCTCCGACAGTGTGGCTCTCCCTCAGTACCGCCCCTCCGACAGTGCGGCGCTCCCTCAGTACCGCTCCTCCGACAGTGCGGCGCTCCCTCAGTATTGCCCCCCGACAGTGCGGCGCTCCCTCAGTACTGACCCTCCGACAGTGCGGCGCTCCCTCAGTACTGCCCCACCGACAGTGCGGCTCTCCCTCAGTACTGCCCCTCCGACAGTGCGGCGCTCCCTCAGTACCCGCCCCTCCGACAGTGCGGCGCTCCCTCAGTACTGCCCCTCTGACAGTGCTGCGCTCCCTCAGTACTGCCCCTCTGACAGTGGGGCGCTCCCTCAGTACTGCCCCTCCGACAGTGCGGCGCTCCCTCAGTACTGAACCTCCGACAGTGCGGCGCTCCCTCAATTCTGCCCCTCCGACAGTGCGGCGCTCCCTCAGTACTGACCCTCCGAGGCTGCGGCGCTCCCTCAGTACTGCCCCTCCGACAGTGCGGCGCTCCCTCAGTACGGCCCCTCCGACAGTGCGGCGCTCCCTCAGTACCGTCCCTCCGAAAGTGCGGCGCTCTCTCAGTACCGCTCCTCCGACATTGCGGCGCTCCCTCAGTACCACCCCTCCGACAGTGCGGCGCTCCCTCAGTACCACCCCTCCGACAGTGCGGCGCTCCCTCCGTACTGCCCCTCCAACAGTGCGGCACTCCCTCAGTACCGCCCCCCCGACAGTGCGGCGCTCCCTCAGTACTGACCCTCCGACAGTGCGGCGCTCCCTCAGTACTGCCTCCTGACAGTGCGGCGCTCCCTCAGTACTGCCTCTCCGACAGTGTGGCGCTCCCTCAGTACTGCCCCTCCGACAGTGCGGCGCTCCCTCAGTACCGCCTCTCCGACAGTGCGGCGCTCCCTCACTACCGCTCCCCCAACGCTCCTCAGTACTGCCCCTCCGACAGTGCGGCGCTCCCTCAGTACTGCCCCTCCGACACTGCGGCGCTCCCTCAGTACTGCCCCTCCGACAGTGCGGCGCTCCCTCAGTACTGCCCCTCCGACAGTGCGGCGCTCCCTCAATAGTGCCCGACAGTGCGGCGCTCCCTCAGTACTGACCCTCCGACAGTGCGGCGCTCCCTCAGTACTGCCGCCCGACAGTGCGGCGCTCCCTCAGTACTGCCCGCCGACAGTGCCGCGCTCCTTCAGTACTGCCCCTCCGACAGAGCGGCGCTCCCTCAGTACCGCCCCTCCGACAGTGCGGCGCTCCCTCAGTACTGCCCCTCGACAGTGCGGCGCTCCCTCAGTACTGACCCTCCGACAGTGCGGCGCTCCATCAGTACTGCCCCCCGACAGTGCGGCTCTCCCTCAGTACTGCCCCTCCGACAGTGCGGCGCTCCCTCAGTACCGCCCCTCCGACAGTGCGGCGCTCCCTCAGTACTGACCCTCCAACAGTGCAGCGCTCCCTCAATACTGCCCCTCCGACAGTGCGGCGCTCCCTCAGTACTGACCCTCCGAGGGTGCGGCGCTCCCTCAGTACTGCCCCTCCGACAGTGCGGCGCTCCCTCAGTACGGCCCCTCCGACAGTGCGGCGCTCCCTCAGTACTGCCCCTCCGACAGTGCGGCGCTCCCTCAGTACCGCTCCTCCGACATTGCGGCGCTCCCTCAGTACCACCCCTCCGACAGTGCGGCGCTCCCTCAGTACCGCCCCCTCCGACAGTGCGGCGCTCCCTCAGTACTGCCCCTCCAACAGTGCGGCACTCCCTCAGTACCGCCCCCACGACAGTGCGGCGCTCCCTCAGTACTGACCCTCCGACAGTGCGGCGCTCCCTCAGTACTGCCCCCTGACAGTGCGGCGCTCCCTCAGTACTGCCTCTCCGACATTGCGGCGCTCCCTCAATACTGCCCCTCCGACAGTGCGGCGCTCCCTCAGTACTGACCCTCCGAAAGTGTGGCACTCCCTCAGTACTGACTCTCCAACAGTGCGGCGCTCCCTCAGTATTGCCCCTCCGACAGTGCGGCGCTCCCTCAGTACCGCCCCTCCGACAGTGCGGCGCTCCCTCACTGCCGCCCCTCCGACAGTGCGGCGCTCCCTCAGTACCGCCCCTCCGACAGTGCGGCGCTCCCTCAGTACCGCCCCTCCGACAGTGCGGCTCTCCCTCAGTACCGCCCCTCCGACAGTGCGGCGCTCCCTCAGTACCGCCCCTCCGACAGTGCGGCGCTCCCTCAGTACCGCCCCTCCGACAGTGCGGCGCTCCCTCAGTACTGCCCCTCCGACACTGCGGCGCTCCCTCAGTACTGCCCCTCCGACAGTGCGGTGCTCCCTCAGTACTGCCACTCCGACACTGCGGCGCTCCCTCAGTACTGCCCCTCCGACAGTGCGGCGCTCCCTCAGTACTGCCCCTCCGACAGTGCGGCGCTCCCTCAGTACTGCCCCCCGACAGTGCGGCGCTCCCTCAGTACTGACCCTCCGACAGTGCGGCGCTCCCTCAGTACTGCCCCCCGACAGTGCGGCGCTCCCTCAGTACTGCCCCCCGACAGTGCCGCGCTCCTTCAGTACTGCCCCTCCGACAGTGCGGCGCTCCCTCAGTACCGCCCCTCCGACAGTGCGGCGCTCCCTCAGTACTGCCCCTCGACAGTGCGGCGCTCCCTCAGTACTGACCCTCCGACAGAGCGGCGCTCCCTCAGTACTGCCCCCCGACAGTGCAGCTCTCCCTCAGTACTGCCCCTCCGACAGTGCGGCGCTCCCTCAGTACCGCCCCTCCGACAGTGCGGCGCTCCCTCAGTGCTGCCCCTCTGACAGTGCTGCGCTCCCTCAGTACTGCCCCTCCGACAGTGCGGCGCTCCCTCAGTACTGCCCCTCCGACTGTGCGGTGCTCCCTCAGTACTGAACCTCCGACAGTGCGGCGCTCCCTCAATATTGCCCCTCCGACAGTGCGGAGCTCCCTCAGTACTGACCCTCCGACAGTGCGGCGCTCCCTCAATACTGCCCCTCCGACAGTGCGGCGCTCCCTCAGTACTGACCCTCCGACAGTGCGGCGCTCCCTCAGTACCGCCCCTCTGACAGTGCGGCGCTCCCTCAGTACCGCCCCCTCCGAGAGTGCGGTGCTCCCTCAATACCGCCCCTCCGACAGTGCGGCGCTCCCTCAGTACCGCTCCCCCAATGCTCCCTCAGTACTGCCCCTCTGACAGTGCTGCACTCCCTCAGTACTGCCCCTCCGACAGTGCGGTGCTCCCTCAGTACTGCCCCCCGACAGTGCGGCTCTCCCTCAGTACTGCCCCTCCGACAGTGCGGCACTCCCTCAGTACCGCCCCTCCGACAGTGCGGCGCTCCCTCAGTACTGCCCCTCTGACAGTGCTGCGCTCCCTCAGTACTGCCCCTCCGACAGTGCGGCGCTCCCTCAGTACAGCCCCTCCGACTGTGCGGCGCTCCCTCAGTACTGAACCTCCGACAGTGCGGCGCTCCCTCAATATTGCCCCTCCGACAGTGCGGAGCTCCCTCAGTACTGACCCTCCGACAGTGCGGCGCTCCCTCAATACTGCCCCTCCGACAGTGCTGCGCTCCCTCAGTACTGCCCCTCCGACAGTGCAGCGCTTCCTCAGTACTGCCCCTCCGACAGTGCGGCGCTCCCTCAGTACTGAAACTCCGACAGTGCGGCGCTTCCTCAGTAACGCCCCTCCGACAGTGCGGCGCTCCCTCAGTACCGCCCCTCTGACAGTGCAGCGATCCATCAGTACCACCCCTCCGACAGTGCGGCGCTCCCTCAGTACCGCCCCTCCGACAGTGCAGCGCTCCCTCAGTACCGCCCCTCCGACAGTGCGGCGCTCCCTCAATACCGCCCCTCCGACAGTGCGGCGCTCCCTCAGTACTGATCCTCCGAGAGTGCGGCGCTCCCTCAGGACTGCCCCTCCGATAGTGCGGCGCTCCCTCAATACCGCCCCTCCGACAGTGCGGCGCTCCCTCAGTACCGCCCCTCCGACAGTGCGGCGCTCCCTCAGTACCGCCCCTCCGACAGTGCGGCGCTCCCTCAGTACCGCCCCTCCGACAGTGTGGCGCTCCCTCAGTACCGCTCCTCCGACAGTGCGGCGCTCCCTCAGTATTGCCCCCCGACAGTGCGGCGCTCCCTCAGTACTGACCCTCCGACAGTGCGGCGCTCCCTCAGTACTGCCCCCCCGACAGTGCGGCTCTCCCTCAGTACTGCCCCTCCGACAGTGCAGCGCTCCCTCAGTACCGCCCCTCCGACAGTGCGGCGCTCCCTCAGTACTGCCCCTCTGACAGTGCTGCGCTCCCTCAGTACTGCCCCTCTGACAGTGGGGCGCTCCCTCAGTACTGCCCCTCCGACAGTGCGGCGCTCCCTCAGTACTGAACCTCCGACAGTGCGGCGCTCCCTCAATTCTGCCCCTCCGACAGTGCGGCGCTCCCTCAGTACTGACCCTCCGAGGGTGCGGCGCTCCCTCAGTACTGCCCCTCCGACAGTGCGGCGCTCCCTCAGTACGGCCCCTCCGACAGTGCGGCGCTCCCTCAGTACCGCCCCTCCGAAAGTGCGGCGCTCCCTCAGTACCGCTCCTCCGACATTGCGGCGCTCCCTCAGTACCACCCCTCCGACAGTGCGGCGCTCCCTCAGTACCACCCCTCCGACAGTGCGGCGCTCCTCAGTACTGCCCCTCCAACAGTGCGGCACTCCCTCAGTACCAGCCCCCCCGACAGTGCGGCGCTCCCTCAGTACTGACCCTCCGACAGTGCGGCGCTCCCTCAGTACTGCCCCCTGACAGTGCGGCGCTCCCTCAGTACTGCCTCTCCGACAGTGTGGCGCTCCCTCAGTACTGCCCCTCCGACAGTGCGGTGCTCCCTCAGTACCGCCCCTCCGACAGTGCGGCGCTCCCTCACTACCGCTCCCCCCAACGCTCCCTCAGTACTGCCCCTCCGACACTGCGGCGCTCCCTCAGTACTGCCCCTCCGACAGTGCGGCGCTCCCTCAGTACTGCCCCTCCGACAGTGCGGCGCTCCCTCAATAGTGCCCGACAGTGCGGCGCTCCCTCAGTACTGACCCTCCGACAGTGCGGCGCTCCCTCAGTACTGCCCCCCGACAGTGCGGCGCTCCCACAGTACTGCCCCCCGACAGTGCCGCGCTCCTTCAGTACTGCCCCTCCGACAGTGCGGCGCTCCCTCAGTACCCCGCCCCTCCGACAGTGCGGCGCTCCCTCAGTACTGCCCCTCGACAGTGCGGCGCTCCCTCAGTACTGACCCTCCGACAGTGCGGCGCTCCCTCAGTACTGCCCCCCGACAGTGCGGCTCTCCCTCAGTACTGCCCCTCCGACAGTGCGGCGCTCCCTCAGTACCGCCCCTCCGACAGTGCGGCGCTCACTCAGTACTGCCCCTCTGACAGTGCTGCGCTCCCTCAGTACTGCCCTTCGACAGTGCGGCGCTCCCTCAGTACTGCCCCTCCGACTGTGCGGCGCTCCCTCAGTACTGAACCTCCGACAGTGCGGCGCTCCCTCAATATTGCCCCTCTGACAGTGCGGAGCTCCCTCAGTACTGACCCTCCGACAGTGCGGCGCTCCCTCAATACTGCCCCTCCGACAGTGCGGCACTCCCTCTGTACTGACCCTCCGAGAGTGCGGCGCTCCCTCAGTACTGACCCTCCGATAGTGCGGCGCTCCCTCAGTACTGACCCTCCGACAGTGCGGGGCTCCCTCAGTACCGCCCCTCTGACAGTGCGGCGCTCCCTCAGTACCGCCCCTCCGACAGTGCGGTGCTCCCTCAATACCGCCCCTCCGACAGTGCGGCGCTCCCTCAGTACCGCTCCCCCAACGCTCCCTCAGTACTGCCCCTCCGACAGTGCAGCGCTCCGTCAGTACCCGCCCCTCCGACAGTGCGGCGCTCCCTCAGTACTGCCCCTCCGACAGTGCGGCGCTCCCTCATTACCGCCCCTCCGACAGTGCGGCACTCCCTCAGTACTGCCCCTCCGACAGTGCGGCTCTCCCTCAGTACTGCCCCTCCGACAGTGCGGCGCTCCCTCAGTACTGCTCCTCCGACAGTGCAGCGCTCCCTCAGTACTGACCCTCCGACAGTGCAGCGCTCCCTCAGTACTGCCCCTCCGACAGTGCGGCGCTCCCTCATTACCGCCCCTCCGACAGTGCGGCGCTCTCTCAGTACTGCCCCCCGACAGTGCGGCGCTCCCTCAGTACTGCCCCTCCGACAGTGCAGCGCTCCCTCAGTACTGACCCTCCGACAGTGCAGCGCTCCCTCTGTACTGCCCCTCCGACAGTGCGGCGCTCCCTCAGTACTGCCCCTCCGACAGTTCGCCGCTCCCTCAGTACTGACCCTCCGACAGTGCGGTGCTCCCTCAATACTGATACTGGGGAGTGTGGGCCTTGAATTTGTGCCCTAGTCTCTGGGGTGCAATTTGAACCCACGACCGTCTGACTCAGGAGAGAGAGAGAGAGAGAGAGAGAGAGAGTGAGAGAGAGAGAGAGTGAGCACTAAGCCCACTGAATCACTGCGGACACCTTGTATAAAAAGTATTAAATCTGAGCTGGTGTTACCTGAGGTTGTATTGAGACATTTGTCCGAATCTGCCAAAGCTTTGCTTGCTTCTTGGGTAGAACAATCTGAAAAGCAAAGCAGACAATTCAATTGAGCAGTTATGTAAAATATTTGCGTTTTTCTCCTGTTAAATGCATTTTCTCCCCCTGGATAAGTACTTGAAGGGGAAACATTTGCAGTGTTCTGGGGAAAGAGCAGTGGGGAGTGGGGCTAATTGGAGAGCTCTTTCAAAGAGCCGGCACAGGCACGATGGGCCGAGTGGCCGCCTCCTGTGCTGTGTGATTCTAGGTGACCCCTCCTGCTGTGGTGCAGATCTACAGGAAGCAGGCAGCCTTCGATGTGTCACCCCAGTCACAGTGACTGAACAGCGATCATGGATTGTATCACCACCGAGCTCAGATTCCCATCTTACTTTCAACGGCATTACCATCGCTGAATCCCCCACCATCAACACCCTGGGGGTCACCATTGACCAGAAACTTAACTGGACCAGCCACATAAACACTGTGGCAACAAGAGCAGGTCAGAGGCTGGGTATTCTGCGGCGAGTGTCTCACCTCCTGACTCCCTAAAGCCTTTCCACCATCTACAAGGCACAAGTTAGGAGTGTGATGGAACACTCTCCACTTGCCTGGATGAGTGCAGCTCCAACAACACTCGAGAAGCTCGACACCATCCAGGACAAAGCAGCTCGCTTGATCGGCACCCCATCCACCACCTTAAACATTCACTCCCTCCACCACCGGCGCACCGTGGCTGCAGTGTGCACCATCTACAAGATGCACTGCAGCAACTCGCCAAGGCTTCTTCGGCATCACCTCCCAAACCCGCCACCTCTTCCACCTAGAAGGACAAGGGCAGCAGGCGCACGGGAACACCACCACCTCCAAGTTCCCCTCCAAGTCACACACCATCCTGACTTGGAAATATATCGGCCGTTCCTTCATCACCGGTGGGTCAAAATCCTGGAACTCCCTCCCTAACAGCACTGTGGGAGCACCTTCACCACACGGAATGCAGCGGTTCAAGAAGGTGGCTCACCACCACCTTCTCAAGGGGCAATTAGGGATGGGCAATAAATGCCAGCCTTGCCAGCGACACCCACATCCCAGGAACAAATAAAATATCTTGGGTCGCCGACTCTGGTTGGGTTTCTTCCTGGAGGCTTCATCGCGTGAGCTCTCATCTCCGACTGCCCCGTCCCCACCCTCCCACCATTGGCCGCCCGATACGTCGTTCTCGTGAGGCATTCTACGGCAAGTTTGACGGGCCGTTAATGCGCCAATGCAGCAGCCTCCTGAAAGTCACGGGGCGGTTTGTATGCAGGATTGCGTTTTCGCGAGGCGGGAGCCACGGAGAGATTTGAAAACAAGGATGAGTGTTGTAAAATCGAAGCTCCAGTGTCATGACAGGACCTTAAATCACGTCATTAACAGGATCCTTACGACATGAATTACCAGCCCTAAATGGCCGCGGCGAGATTCATTCACCTGAATGGCATAAACCGAGCAATTTCTTAAAATGCAAAGTTCAATGGGAAGGCTCAAGGCGAGATTTTTTTTTTAATTATTCATTCACGGGATGTGGGCATCACTGGCGAGGCTGGCATTTATTGCCCACCCTTAATTGCCCCTGAGAAGGTGGTGGTGAGCCACCTTCTCGAACCGCTGCACTCCGTGTGGTGAAGGTTAGGGAGTGTTGTGGAATATTTTAAACCAACACGCGACACAAGGTTTCAGATCGATAGTCAAGTTGTCTTTATTACACCGGTGGGGAGACAGTCTGCTCTGTCTGTAGCCAGACTTTTCCAAATTGGTACAGCAAACACTACATTTTTATACATTAAAATACACATGGCAGCCTCATGCACAATTCATTCCTGCAACCTGATTGGATCTTGGCCCACATGTACCTTCACGGATTGGTTACAAATCAGAATGTAAACATGTGTAAGCTGCCTCCTCAATCAATCACTCAAACTGCTGAATGCTAATTAAAAGATACCTTGGAATGGGACCTCGGTAATAAAGCTGTTAAAGGCAGTTGAAATGCTGGACAGCCTGTCTCCACTTAATTGCTTTTTTTTTTAAGTCTTCAAAAGGTCAGCTTTCTTGCCCGCCTCTTTACGGATGTGGCCTTTCATGTTAGCCCGTCTTTCTCACACCATTCAGTGAAACTGACAGCGATGTCATTTTAACACTTTCCCCACTGTAGGGAGGGAGTTCCAGGACCCGGCGACGATGAAGGAACGGCCGATATATTTCCAAGTCAGGATGGTGCGTGCGTGACTCGGAGGGGAACTTGGGGATTTGTTCTGTTTTGGCGAGGATAATGGCGGAGCGGCGCTAATCGTCCAGCAATGTGGGGAGAAGTGGAACGCACGCCGTATCTCCTCCTCGACAACAATTGCCGGGGTTTTTATTCAAGCGAGCTGATTAATGGCCGTGAAGTCGTCCTTATTTTTCCCGCAATTTCTGGGCCAAGAAAGTAAAGACCTATTCAGGAGAAAATAAGTGTTTAGCGCAAAGCAGAACCGCACGAAGATTCTTTTAAACTCACCGGCAGACGTTAAGTTGAAACTAAACTGCTCGGAGGACCCGTATTCGAGCCTCCATTTTTGAGCAATACCTTCCGCTGAAACTCTCGGGATGTAAATGGTGTAACAGCCGCTGCTGTTAAAACGTGCAGTGTAATTCTCTTTGCACTTTAAAATATTGCAAATCTCGTCTTTTATTCCATGTTTCAGGATTGGTTTCTGATTCTCAGCCACACATTCCTTCAATGTTATAGTAGCCGGTTTTCCAATACAATCTGAAAGTGATGGAAGAAACAGCTTTAGGCAATGTTCCACTTGTTTTAAGAACATAAGAACTAGGATCAGGAGTCGGCCATTCGGCCCCTTGAGTCTGCTCCACCATTCAATCAGATCAGGGCTGATCTTCTACCTCGACTACACTTTCCCGCCCGATCCCCATATCCCTCGATTCCCCTAGAGTCCAAAAATCTATCGATCTCAGTCTTGAATATACTCAACGACTGAGCCTCCACAGCCCTCTGGGGCAGAGAATTCCAAAGATTCACCGCCCTCTGAGTTAAGAAATTCCTCCTCATCTCAGTCCTAAATGGCCGAGCCCTTATCCCGAGACTGTGCCCCCTGGTTCTAGACTCCCCAGCCAGGGGAAACAACCTCTCAGCATCTGCCCTGTCAATCCCCCTCAGAATCTTATGTTTCAATGAGATCACCTCATTCTTCTAAACTCCAGAAAGTATAGGTCCAATCTACTCAATCTCTCTTCATAGGACAACCCGCTCATCTCAGGAATCAATCTAACCTTTGTTTGTTGCACCGCCTCTTAAGGCAAGTATATCCTTCCTTAGGTAATGAGACCCACACTGTGCACAGTACCCCAGGTGTGGGCTCATCAAAGCCCTGTGTGCATTTTTCGCTCCAACCCCACCCCCTGCAATTTGCTCCTCATTTTCTCTCCTGAAGCCATTGACCATCGAGTACTTTGGACACATTGTTGATGCAAGAGCCTGATATAGCAAGCATCATTGGCTATTCATCCACGTGAGGCATCACACCCAACGCAATCCTGTCCTCACATACATTGTGGGTGAGAACAGAGCTTGGGGCCATCAATATAAGATAGTCACTAATTATTCCAATAGGGAATTCAGGAGAAACTTCTAATCCCTCTCTCTCACACTCCTGTATCTGGGGAGGTCCCTCTAACCCCTCTCTCTCACACTCCTGTATCTGGGGAGGTCCCTCTAATCCCTCTCTTAGATGCCTGTATCTGGGGAGGTCTCTCTAGCCCCTCTCTCTCACACTCCTGTATCTGGGGAGGTCCCTCTAACCCCTCTCTCTCACACTCCTGTATCTGGGGAGGTCTCTCTAGCCCCTCTCTCTCACACTCCTGTATCTGGGGAGGTCCCTCTAACCCCTCTCTCTCACACTCCTGTATCTGGGGAGGTCCCTCTAACCACCGCACACACTCCTGTATCTCCCTCTAACCAGGGTGTAGGAAAGATTGAACAGCCTGGGGCTCTTTTCTCAATAAAGGAGAAGGCTGAGGGGTGACCTGATGGAGGTCTTTAAGATTATGAAGGGTTCGATAGGGTAAACGTAGAGAAGATGTTTCCACTTGTGGGGGAGACCAGAACTAGGGGCCATCAATATAAGATCGTCACTAATAAATCCAATGGGGAATTCAGGAGAAACTTCTTTACCCAGAGTGGTGAGAATGTGGAACTCGCTACCACAGGGAGTGGTTGAGGCGAAGAGCAGAGATGCATTTAAGGGGAAGCTGGATAAACACACGAGGGAGAAAGGAATAGAAGGATATGGTGATGGGGTGAGATGAAGAGGAGTGGGAGGAGGCTGGTGTTGATGGGGTGAGATGAAGAGGGGTGGGAGGAGGCTGGTGTGGATGGGGTGAGATGAAGAGGGGTGGGAGGAGGCTGGTGTTCATGGGGTGAGATGAAGAGGGGTGGGAGGAGGCTGGTGTTGACGGGGTGAGATGGACAGGGGTTGGAGGAGGCTGGTGTTGATGGGGTGAGATGAAGAGGGGTGGGAGGAGGCTGGTGTTGATGGGGTGAGATGAAGAGGGGTGGGAGGAGGCTGGTGTTGATGGGGTGAGATGGACAGGGGTGGGAGGAGGCTGGTGTTGATGGGGTGAGATGAAGAGGGGTGGGAGGAGGCTGGTGTTGATGGGGTGAGATGAAGAGGGGTGGGAGGAGGCTGGTGTTGATGGGGTGAGATGAAGAGGGGTGGGAGGAGGCTGGTGTTGACGGGGTGAGATGAAAAGGGGTGGGAGGAGGCTGGTTTTGATGGGGTGAGATGAAGAGGGGTGGGAGGAGGCTGGTGTTGACGGGGTGAGATGAAGAGGGGTGGGAGGAGGCTGGTGTTGATGGGGTGAGATGAAGAGGGGTGGGAGGAGGCTGATGTGGGGCATAAACACCGGCACGGACCAGATGGGCCGAATGGCCTGTTTCTGTGCTATGTTAAGCTACTATTGCAACACCTGATACACTTGAACGATGTGCCTGTAATGATTCAGACTGTCAGTTAAGAACAAGTGCCCAATTGCTCCTGAGCCTTGTGATGATGTCCATTGTGGGGATGTGTTAGTAAAGTTGAGGATGTTTTGCTGGGCCTGTTCTTTCTCTTCGATGCCTCTGGCAATGAGCAGTGAATCACTTCACTCATTCTTGGATCTGCTGGAGTTGGTTTGGTTTGGCCAGCCGCGATTGTACTTTGGACTGGGTAATGCGTCACAATACAGAGGCCAGGTAATTTTAGACCTGTGATAACAGTAGACATGGATGGTAGATCACTAACCCAGTCCTGCTGGAAAGGGATTAAAGATTAGTTGGAAACCCTGTGATAAATATTCAGTCTATAATTAACATTGCCGGCATTATTACATACCTGCCTCTGGGTCCATGTGGCAAATGTGGATGTGTATGAATATGAATATGCTCAGCACAGCAAGTACCTGTAATTAGTACCAAACAATTAATATATCCAGCTTACAATTGTCGCTGTAAACTGCGCTTTGTTCTGTGCCTGTTTCTTTTAGCGCGCAGTCCCTTTAATCACTTGGTTCCAATCTGTGGTGGTGGAATGACTGATGAAGTTACAGTTGTGGCTCAGTGGGTTTAGCACCCTCCCTCTCTCGTCTCCGAGTCAGAAGGTCATGGGTTCAACAACCACTCCAGAGACTTGAGCCCCATAGTCCAGGCCGACACTCCCCAGTGCCATTACTGAGGGAGCGCCGCACTGTCTGAGGGGCGGTACTGAGGGAGCGCCGCACTGTCGGAGGGGCGGTACTAAGGGAGTGCCGCACTGTCGGAGTGGCGGTACTGAGGGAGCGCCGCACTGTCGGAGGGGCAGTACTGAGGGAGCGCTGCACTGTCGGAGGGGCAGTGCTGAGGGAGCGCCGCACTGTCGGAGGGGCGGTACTGAGGGAGCACCGCACTGTCGGAGGGGTGGTACTGAGGGAGTGCCGCACTGTCGGAGGGGCAGTACTGAGGGAGCACCGCACTGTCGGAGGGGTAGTACTGAGGGAGCGCCGCACTGTCGGAGGGGCAGTACTGAGGGAGCGCCGCACTGTCGGAGGGGCAGTACTGAGGGAGCGCCGCACTGTCGGAGGGGCAGTACTGAGGGAGCGCCGCACTGTCGGAGGGGCAGTACTGAGCATGTGCCACACTGTCGGAGGGGCAGTACTGAGGGAGAGCCGCACTGTCGGAGGGGCAGTACTGAGGGAGCGCCGCACTGTCGGAGGGGCAGTACTGAGCATGTGCCACACTGTCGGAGGGGCAGTACTGAGGGAGCGCCGCACTGTCGGAGGGGTAGTACTGAGGGAGCGCCGTACTGCCGGAGGGGCAGTAAATTTGTTGATGTCGGTGGGGCTAAAGGAGTGTTTGTGCACTGATTGCCTGTTCTACACCCGGGCCCAATATTCAGTCCCATTGAGTTAAATGACCATTTCCTCACTATCAGTTCATATTGATTGCAGCAAAAACTTAACAACATCTTGCATTTATACAACGCTTTTAATGAAGTAATACCTCGCAAGGAACTTCACAGGAGTGATTATCAGACAGCGAACCACATAAGGAGATATTAGGACAGGTGACCAAAAGCTGGGTCAAAGAGGTCGGTTTTAAGGAGGATCTTAAAGGAGGAGAAAGAGGCGGAGAGGTTTAGGGAGGGAATTCCAGAGCTCAGGGCCCAGGCAGCTGAAGGCACGGCCGCCAATGATGGAGCGTTGGAAATTGGGGGATGTTCAAAAGTCCTGAATCGGTGGAACGCTGAGATCTAGGGAGATTATAGGGTTGGAGGAGATTAGAGATAGGGAGGGGGCGAGGAGGCCATGGAGGGATTTGAAAACAAGGAAGAGAATTTTAAAATCGAGGCGTTGCTTAACTGGGAGCCAATGTAGGTCAGCGAGCACAGGGGTGATGGGCGAACGGGACTTGGTGCGAGTTAGGACATGGGCAGCCGAGTTTTGGGTCACCTCAAGTTTACGGAGGGTAGAACTAGGGAGGCCAGCCAGGAGTGGGTTGGAATAGTCAAGCAGGGAGGTGATAACGGCATGGATGGGGGTTTCAGCAGCAGATAAGTTGAGGTATGGGCAGAGACGGCCGATATTACGAAGCTGGGAGGAGGCGGTGAACGGATATGCGATAGGAAGCTCAATTCGTGATCAAGTATGGCACCAAGGGTGCCAACAGACTTGGTCAGCCTTAGACAGTTCCCAGAGAGAGAGAGAGATCGAATCAGTGGAAAGGGAACGGAGTTTGTGGCATATTTACAGGTTAGAAAGAGAGAATTAGCACAGGCGCTGGGCGTAATATCACACCAGAACACCATTGACAAAACCAACGTAACAGGATTGGAGACCAGAGATGAAAGATGCAAAAAGGGAATTAAATCACGGGAAATGAAGCTAAAACAAATGGCAGAGAGAAAAATCAAAAGGTCTAGAGGTGGTGCTGAAAGACATGACACCCCAAAGCCTGCCCTCCCAGTATACCCCACCCCCCGGTGCCGTTTACACTCAGTGAATAGGTTGCACTGGATTGCTAACCTACCTTGGAAATAAAGGGCCCCCTCATGCTCGCCGAATATCACAGCTGGAGAGAGACACAGAAGTTCCTGGATTGGGAATCTCCCTCTCCGTGAAACGGATCGAAGACACAGCGGGAGGGACACTCCCGGTAAGAGCCCTATCGGACTTGATAAAGAGTTTCGCTTTTAAACATTAACTCGGAGATGCGGTTTCAACATAAAACAAGGCAGGGAGCTGCTGGCTCTTTGGTTGAACAGATGATCTCCTCCAGGCACTTGGGAAACATGTCCCAAAGGGAGCCGGGGCGCTGGATTGGCAGGTGTAGGCTGTGGACCATCGAGGGACTGAAGACTAACTGGAAGTGAGCCCGCCTGCTCCGAGAATCCTCACCTGTACACTGGGGCCCCGCCAGGTGTAATCTCCTGAATTGCTCAATCCAAGAGCTGGGCCAGTTTCCAGCCCTGGGGAGGAGTTCATAGAACCACACAGCACAGAAAGAGGCCATTCCCGCCCCGCTCTTTCCCTACAGCCCCACATAATCGTTCCTTTACAAGTATTTCTCCAATTCCCCTTTTGAAAGTTACTATTGAATCTGCTTCCACCGCCCTTTCAGGCAGCGCGTTCCAGATCACAACAACTCGCTGCGTAAAAACAATTCTCCTCATCTCCCCTCTGGTTCTTTTACCGATTATCTTCAATCTGTGTCCTCTGGTTACCGACCCTCCTGCCACTGGAAACAGTTTCTCCTTATTTACTCCATCAAAACCCCTCATGATTTTAAACGCCTCAATTAAATCTCCTCTTAACCTTCTCTGCTCTAAGGAGAACAACCCCAGCTTCTCCAGTCTCTCCACATCACTGAAGTCCCTCATCCCTGGGACCATTCTGGTCAATCTCCCCTTAACCTTCTCTGCTCTAAGGAGAACAATCCCAGCTTCTCCAGTCTCTCCACATCACTGAAGTCCCTCATCCCTGGGACCATTCTGGTCAATCTCCCCTTAACCTTCTCTGCTCTAAGGAGAACAACCCCAGCTTCTCCAGTCTCTCCACATCACTGAAGCCCCTCCTCCCTGGGACCATTCTGGTCAATCTCCTCCGCACGCTCTCTGAGGCCTTGACATCCTTCCTAAAGTGTGTGGAGCCCAGAATTGGACACAATCCTCCTGCTGGGGCCCGACCAGTGCTTTATAAAGGGTTTAGCAATAACCTCCTCGCTTTTATACTCTATTCCTCTATTAATAAAGCCCAGGACTCCATGTGCTTTTCTGAACAGCCTTCTCAACCTGCCCCGCCACCTTCAAAGATTTGTGCGCATACACGCCCAGGACTCTCTGTTCCTGCTCCCCTTTGAAAACTCTACCATCTAGTTTATATTGCCTTTCCTCATTCTTCCTACCAAAATGTATCACTTCAGTCTTCTTTGTGTTAAATTTCATCTGACTGGGAGTTCAGACCCGTGACTAGTTGCCCTGGCTCAGTGTCTCGTGGTGCTTTGCTTTGGAACAGCATGGAGTACATAGAGTTACATTGAACCTACACCGCAGAAACAGGCCATTCGGCCCAACTGGTCTGTGCCGGTGTTCATGCTCCACACCAGCCTCCTCCCACCCCTCTTCATCTCACCCCATCAACACCAGCCCCCTCCCACCCCTCTTCATCTCAGCCCGTGAACACCAGCCTCCTCTCACCCCTCTTCATCCCACCCCATCAACACCAGCCTCCTCCCACCCCTCTTCATCTCACCCCATCAACACCAGCCCCCTCCCACCCCTCTTCATCTCACCCCATCAACACCAGCCCCCTCCCACCCCTCTTCATCTCACCCCATCAACACCAGCCTCCTCCCACCCCTCTTCATCTCACCCCATCAACACCAGCCTCCTACCACCCCTCTTCATCTCACCCCATCAACACCAGCCCCCTCCCACCCCTCTTCATCTCACCCCATCAACACCAGCCTCCTCCCACCCCTCTTCATCTCACCCCATCCACACCAGCCTCCTCCCACCCCTCCTCATCTCACCCCATCAACACCAGCCTCCTCCCACCCCTCTTCATCTCACCCCATCAACACCAGCCTCCTCCCACCCCTCTTCATCTCACCCCATCCACACCAGCCTCCTCCCACCCCTTTTCATCTCACCCCATCAACACCAGACTCCTCCCACCCGTCTTCATCTCACCCCATCAACACCAGCCTCCTCCCACCCCTCTTCATCTCACCCCATCAACACCAGCCTCCTCCCACCCCTCTTCATCTCACCCCATCAACACCAGCCTCCTCCCACCCCTCTTCATCTGACCCCATCAACACCAGCCTCCTCCCACCCCTCTTCATCTCACCCCATCAACACCAGCCTCCTCCCACCCCTTTTCATCTCACCCCATCAACACCAGACTCCTCCCACCCCTCTTCATCTCACCCCATCAACACCAGCCTCCTCCCACCCCTCTTCATCTCACCCCATCAACACCAGCCTCCTCCCACCCCTCTTCATCTCACCCCATCCACACCAGCCTCCTCCCACCCCTTTTCATCTCACCCCATCAACACCAGACTCCTCCCACCGCTCTTCATCTCACCCCATCAACACCAGCCTCCTCCCACCCCTCTTCATCTCACCCCATCAACACCAGCCTCCTCCCACCCCTCTTCATCTCACCCCATCAACACCAGCCCCCTCCCACCCCTCTTCATCTCACCCCATCAACACCAGCCTCCTCCCACCCCTCTTCATCTCACCCCATCAACACCAGCCTCCTCCCACCCCTCTTCATCTCACCCCATCAACACCAGCCCCCTCCCACCCCTCTTCATCTCACCCCATCAACACCAGCCTCCTTCCACCCCTCTTCATCTCACCCCATCAACACCAGCCTCCTCCCACCCCTCTTCATCTCACCACGTCAACACCAGCCTCCTCCCACCCCATCACCATATCCTTCTATTCCTTTCTCCCTCATGTGTTTATCCAGCTTCCCCTGAAATGCATCTCTGCTCTTCGCCTCAACCACTCCCTGTGGTAGCGAGTTCCCCACTCTCACCACTCTCTGGGGAAAGAAGTTTCTCCTGAATTCCCGACTGGATTTATCAGTGACTCTCTTATATTGATGGCCCCTAGTTCTGATCTCCCCCACAAGTGGAAACATCTTCTCTACGTTTACCCTATCGAACCCCTTCATAACCTTAAAGACCTCGATCATGTCACCCCTCATCCTTCTCTTTTCTAGAGAAAAGAGCCCCAGCCTGTTCAGCCTTTCCTGATAATCATAACCTCTCAGTTCTGGTATCACCTTGCAGATTTTTTTTGCACCTTCTCCAGTGCCTCGATATGCTTTCTGTAATATGGAGCAGAATTCCAGTATGATATTAAAAAGTGGTCAAAGGTTCCACAGACCTCCTGGGCATGTTCTAAACTTTAAACAGACCTGCTTTAGATATTTTGACAGTGTAGTGGTTTCTGCCTGCAAAACATTTTAAAATTGACCTGCTCTCTCTCTCCTCGCCACGACAATTCAATTGGGAGTGTTTGCTAGTGCTGTGGGGGAGGGTTTAAACTAAAATGGCAGGGGGTTGGGAACCTGAGCAGGGAGACAGAGGAAAGGGAAACAAGGATAAAAGCAAAAGATAGGAAGGAGAAAAACAAAAGTGGCAGTCAGAGAAATCAACGGTTTAAATCAAACATGGCCACAGTAAATAATAATTCTAAAAGGCCTAAGAGCATTAAAAAAACAAGCCTGAAGGCTTTGTGTCTTAATGCGAGGGGCATTTGTAATAAGGTGGATGAATTGGCTGTGCAAATAGAAGTAAACAAATACGATTTGGTTGGGATTACGGAAACATGGCTCAAGGAAGGCCAGGACTGGGAACTCAACATCCAGGGGTATTCGATATTCAGGAAAGATAAGCAAAAAGGAAAGGGAGGTGGGGTAGCATTACTGGTTAAAGAAGGGATTAACACAATTGTAATGAAGGATATTAGCTCTGATGAGGTGGAATCTGTATGGGTAGAATTGAGAAATACTAAGGGGAAAAAAACGTTAGTGGGAGTGGTTTATAGACCTCTAAACAGTAAGGCAGAGGTTGGGGATGGCATTAAAAGAGAAATTAAAGAAGCGTGCAATAAAGGCACAGCAGTCATCATGGGTGACTTTAATCTACATATAGATTGGGCCAACCAAATGAGTAACAATACTGTGGAGGAGGAATTCCTGGAGTGTTTACGGGATGGTTTCCTGGACCAATATGTCTAGGAACCAACCAGCGATCAGGCCATCTTAGACTGGGTATTATGTAACGAGAAAGGATTAATTAGCAATCTTGTTGTAAGAGGCCCCTTGGGTCGGAGCGATCATAATATGATCGAATTCTTCATTAAGATGGAGAATGAAGCAGTTGACTCGGAGACTAGGGTCCTCAATTTAAATAAAGGAAACTATGATGGTCTGAGGAGTGAGTTGGGTAGGATTGATTGGGGAATGGCACTCAAAGGGTTGACAGTGGATAGGCAATGGCAAACATTCAAAGACCGAATGGATGAGCTACAGAATTTGTTCATCCCAGTTTGGCATAAAAATAAAACAAAAAAGGTGACCCAACCATGGCTAACAAGGGAAATTAGGGATAGCATAAGGTCCAAGGAGAGGGCATATAAATTGGCCAGAAAAAGCAATAATCCTGAGGATTGGGAGCAGTTTAGGATTCAACAAAGGAGGACAAAGGGATTAATTAAGAAAGGGAAAATAGAATATGAGAGTAAGCTTGCAGAGAACATAAAAACTGACTGTAAAAGCTTTTATAGATATGTGAAGAGAAAAAGATTGGTGAAGTCAAGCATAGGTCCCTTGCAGTCAGAATCGGGGGAATTTATAATGGGGAACAAAGAAATGGCAGACCAACTAAATACATATTTTGGTTCTGTCTTCACAAAGGAGGACACAAATAACCTCCCAGAGATGCCGGGGAACATAGGGTCTGATGAAAGGGTGGAACTGAAAGAAATCAGTATTTGTAGGGAAATGGTGTTAGGAAAATTGATGAGACTGAAGGCCGATAATTCCCCAGGGCCTGATAATCTACATCCCAGGGTACTTAAGGAAATGGCCCTAGAAATAATAGATGCATTGCTGGTCATCTTCCAGAACTCGATAGAGTCTGGAACGGTACCCATGGATTGGCGGGTAGCTAATGTTACCCCACTATTCAAAAAAGGTGGTAGAGAAAAGGTGGGGAATTATAGACCGGTAAGCTTGACATCGGTAGTGGGGAAAATGCTAGAGTCAATTATAAAAGATGTAATAGCAGAGCACTTGGAAAGCAGTGACTGGATCGGACAAAGTCAACATGGATTTACAAAAGGTAAATCATGCTTGACTAATCTTCTGGAATTTTTTGAGGATGTAACTGGTAAAATAGATAAGGGAGAACCAGTGGATGTGGTGTATTTGGACTTTCAGAAGGCTTTCGATAAGGTCTCGCATAAGAGATTAGCGTGCAAAATTAAGGCACATGGGATTGGGGGCAAGGTATTGACTTGGATAGAGAACTGGTTGGCGGACAGAAAGCAAAGAGTTGGAATAAACGGGTCATTTTCTGAGTGGCAGGCAGTGACTAGTGGGGTACCGCAAGGATCGGTCCTAGGACCCCAGCTGTTCACAATATATATTAATGATCTGGACGAGGGAATTGGATGTAATATCTCCAAATTTGCAGATGACACAAAGCTGGGAGGGAGGATATGCTGTGAGGAGGATGTCGTGAAACTCCAGCACGATTTGGACAGGTTGGGTGATTGGGCAGAAACATGGCAAATGCACTATAATGTGGATAAATGTGAGGTTATCCACTTTGGTGGCAAAAACAGGAAGGCAGATTATTATTTGAATGGTAATAGATTGGGAGAAGGGGAAGTGCAAAGAGACCTGGGTGTTCTTGTACACCAGTCGCTGAAGGTAAGCATTCAGGTGCAGCAGGCGGTTAAGAAGGCAAATGGTATGTTGGCCTTCGTAGCGAGAGGGTTCGAGTACAGGAACAAGGATGTCTTGCTGCAGTTGTACAGGGCCTTGGTGGACCACATCTTGAGTATTGTGTGCAGTTTTGGTCGCCTTATCTGAGGAAGGATGTTCTTGCCACGGAAGGAGTGCAGCGAAGATTCACCAGGCTGATACCTGGGATGGCAGGAATGACGTATGAGGAGAGATTGTGTCGATTGGGCTTATACTCACTGGAGTTTAGAAGATTGAGAGGGGATCTCATCGAAACCTATAAAATTCTGTCAGGCCTGGACAGACTAGATGCAGGAAGGATGTTTCTGATGGCCGGGGAGTCCAGAACCAGGGGTCATAGTCTAAGGATAAGGGGTAAGCCATTTAGGACTGAAATGAGGAGGAATTTCTTCACCCAGAGAGTGGTGAACCTGTGGAATTCTCTGCCACAGAGGGCGGTGGAGGCCAGTTCATTAAGTATATTCAAGAAAGAGTTGGATATATTTCTTAAGGCTAAAGGGATCAAGGGATATGGGGAGAAGGCAGGGACCGGGTACTGAATTTGGATGATCAGCCATGATCTCATTGAATGGCGGAGCAGGCTCGAAGGGCCGAATGGCCTACTCCTGCTCCTATCTTCTATGTATCTATGTATCTATGTATAGTCTGGCTGGAGTCACAGATCAGGGTGTCAGATCCAAACTTACAGGCTAACTCTAGTCTATATTGGCAGCTTACAGGCTGAGACTCAGTATTGTAAAACTTGGTACTGTAAGCAGCATAGAGAACATTGGTCCTGAAATAAACCTCTGTTTAGCTGCAATACTAAGGTTAGTGATATTACTAGATGGGGTCTAGATTCTCACAAAACATTGTGAAACCACTTTAGCCTCAGATCTGGCATTAATCAGCCTCTGATGTCCTCCCATCTGGCAATTAACTTTTTCCTGGTTATATCAGGAATTACCACTGTTCTGTCCATTTGAAATTCCACACTCACACTCACACACACACGTAAAAACAGCTGCACAATGACTTGTGGCTGAATGTGGTGAATTATTGCCCAACTTCAATACTTACCTTGATTTGTTCATAAATACACTGATTAGGCACTCTGCAGCCTTCCGGACTCAATATCGAGTTCAACAATTTCAGATCATAACCTCGGCCCCTATTTCATTTTTTCTTGTAATTTTTCCACTCCTTTCCCCCCCCCCTCCCTTTCCTTTTGTTTCGCTCTCACACCTGGCAGCTATCCCTTGCCCTGCCAGTACACTTTACACCCAATCTCAGCCTATTACCATCTCGTCTAGCTGCTAACACCTTTTATTGTCTCTTTTTTACTTCTTTTGTTTCTTTTATTCTTTTGTCCAATCGCAGCCCTGCCTCCGATCTATCTTTTCTTTCCAGTTTTGAAGAAGGGTTCGAACCGAAACGTCAACTCAAATTTCTCTCCACGGATGTTGCCTGACCTGCTGAGTTTTTCCAGCATTTTCTGTTGTTATTTCAGATTTCCAACATCCGCAGTATTTTGCTATCACACTGGACTCTTGGCTACTTGCCAGTATTCATTGGGGTTTGGACACGTTCCCAGCTGATGAAAGTTCACACAGATCTTTCCGTTTATACACTTAGTATTCCCCGATACGGTCAGACTTTGAATTATTTCTGTCTCAATGATGCGATGGTGCTGATGGCCTACTTTGAACATTAAGTTTAAGTAAAGCTTTCTTTTAAGGGGTTAGTATAATATAGACCTTTTTCTCACATCAGGGTATGTATTTTGAAGTCAGAAGGTTTTCATTTTATTGCTGTTAAAGCGCTTCTGAATTGTGTGTGAACTGTAGATAACTTGGAGTCCATATCTGATGTTATATAATAAATGATTCTTTCGGTTTAAAAAGTGAGACTTGCATTTCTCCAGCGCCTTTCCCCACCTCAGGACGTCCCAAAGCGCTTCACAGCCAATGAAGTACTTTTGCAGTGTGGTCACTGTTGTAATGTAGGAAACACGGCAGCCTTGGCAACGACAGTCACATCCCATGGACACAGACACGTGTTTAACAGTGAAATCTATCTGTCGTGTAACTCGACAAATAACATGCGTTCAAAATATTGGATTGGGCTGCGATAAATCCTCGTGCAGTATATAGATGAGAAGAATCTGACTTTTCCTCTCAACCTAAAACACTGTCCGGGTGAATGGACTTCTCCAATCAAATGTCTACATTGCCCCAACCTATCCCTTGATCGCTCTCTCCGCCAACTTATCCCTTGATCGCTCTCTCCGCCTCTCTCCCCCCCAACCTATCCCTTGATCGCTCTCTCCACCTCTCTCTCCTCCAACCTATCCCTTGATTGCTCTCTCCGCCTCTCTCTCCCCCAACCTATCCCTTGATCGCTCTCTCCGCCTCTCTCTCCTCCAACCTATCCCTTGATCGCTCTCTCCGCCTCTCTCTCCCCCAACCTATCCCTTGATCGCTCTCTCCACCTCTCTCTCCTCCAACCTATCCCTTGATAGCTCTCTCCGCCTCTCTCTCCCCCAACCTATCCCTTGATCGCTCTCTCCGCCTCTCTCTCCTCCAACCTATCCCTTGATCGCTCTCTCCGCCTCTCTCTCCCCCAACCTATCCCTTGATCGCTCTCTCCGCCTCTCTTCCCCAACCTATCCCTTGATCGCTCTCTCCGCCTCTCTTCCCCAACTATCCCTTGATCGCTCTCTCCGCCTCTCTCTCCTCCAACCTATCCCTTGATCGCTCTCTCCGCCTCTCTCTCCCCCAAACTATCCCTTGATCGCTCTCTGCCCAACCTATTCCTTGATCGCTCTCTCCGCCTCTCTCCCCCAACCTATCCCTTGATCGCTCTCTCCGCCTCTCTCTCCTCCAACGTATCCCTTGATCGCTCTCTCCGCCTCTCTCTCCCCAACCTATCCCTTGATCGCTCTCTCTGCCTCTCTCTCCCCCAACCTATCCTTTGATCGCTCTCTCCGCCTCTCTCTCCTCCAACCTATCCCTTGATCGCTCTCTCTGCCTCTCCCTCCTCCAACCTATCCCTTGATCGCTCTCTCCGCCTCTCTCTCCCCCAACCTATCCGTTGCTCGCTCTCTCCGCCTCTCTCTCCTCCTTTAAGATGGTCCTTAAAACCTGCCTCTTTGACCAAGCTTTTGTCGCCTGTTCTAATATCTCATGTTATCAAACAAAATTAGACATCAAACCACATAAGAACAGGAGGAGGCCACTCAGCCCCTCGAGCCTGCTCCACCATTCAATGAGATCATGGCTGATCTGTGATCTAACTCCATCCACCCGCCTTTGCCCCATATCCCTTAATACCTTTGGTTAACAAAAAGGATCAAACTCCGATTTAAAATTAACAATTGACCCAGCATCAATTGCTGTTTGCGGAAGAGAGTTCCAAACTTCTACCACCCTTTGTGTGTCGAAGTGTTTCCTAACTTCACTCCTGAAAGGTCTGGCTCTAATTTTTAGACTCTGCCCCCTAGTCCTAGAATCCCCAACCAGCGGAAATAGTTTCTCTCTGTCTCCCCCATCAGTTCCCCTTAATATCCTGAAAACTTCGATCAGATCACCCCTTAACCCTTTAAATTCTAGGGAATACGACCCTAGTGTGTGTAATCTCTCCTCCTAACTTAACGCTCCTGTGAAGCGCCTTGGGACATTTTACGACATTAAAGGCGCTGTATAATTGCAAGTTGGGGTTTCTAAATCATCATTTACCATCAAACATTGTTGCTAAATTCAACATTCTTCATTCGTTCAATTCACTCCCAGAACAGGCGGAAAAGCCCCTCGGTTTTAGGACTGACTGAACATTTAATTTTAAATGTGGAATACGGAGAGGGTCAGGCGGATAATCTCACTGGTGATAAATCCCCAAACTGGGTGACTCGGATTTTAATGCAAATTTTAGGGAATAAAGTGGAAATCTAAAGGAGCAGAGCTGGATTACACAGGGACATTAATATTTAACGGATTATTATGGTCTGTGCGCTTCCTGCACTGAAATTCACACCTCCACCTGTTCCAGAGTGAAACCTACATCTGTGAATTGGGAAATAAGCAAATGGACTATTCAATCTGCACAAAATGTGTCTGTAAAATCAGGACGTTCAGTGTTGCAGAGTGCAGATCAGATCAGTCCCTGTCTCATGAACAGATTTTAACACAGTCACTCGCTTGTAAATATAAACTCTCCTTCAATCGAAGTGTTTATCAATAGAAGACACACGGGAAACACAGGAGCCAGTTTCACTGACCCAATTTTATTGACACATCCCTCCCGATAATATTTTGGAAATATCACCACAATTCCTGCTCGCAGTTCAAGTCAGCACATAGCTTTGTCCCTAATAGTTAAAACAAAACCTGATCTTGTTGTCTGAGAAACGGATCTCAATGAGAAGAGAAATTCCTCCGAGTGTGTCGGACACGACTCTCAGGAAACATCACCATCTGACACCCACACAGTGCAAGTAATTCTTCACCAATCCAATACACAGGGTGTGAGCAATGGCTTTAACCCTAACCTGTGTTATAATTTGCCCTCACTTGTTAGAAAACCAGTAATGACAGCTCCTGCTTCCACTGCACCCTCCAATGTGGATTATTTCCCCCTTCACCACGTTAGAAGATTTCAGAAAAATAAATATCGGCCGATTAAAAATAACGATTGAATTAATTGAAAAACTCGACATTTCACAAACAAATCGACTCACAGGAGCAGCGTCAGGGAGGGAATCATCAGTGACTCTTGCAATCTCTAAAAGATTCATTTTAATCCTCGCAAACACATCACATTCAATATCATCAGTCAATTTACAATATATTCAGCCCCTTGTGGGAAATACAGGTTTAAACAGAGCAGAACTATCGAATAATTAGCAACATAAAACACTTTGATGTCCACTTGTCCTTATGTTTTCAGCGACAGTCAAAGCTTTGTATTGAAGCAATTCAGGTGGCGAGATGTGATGGGCCAATTTCCCATCTACAACTTCAGTTTACACTTTAATTCGGCGCAAATCTTCTTTGCACATTATGTTGTTAAAAATGCAGAGAAACCAATTGCCCACCAGTCTGTTCCTGGTGGCTTGTACTGTACTCACCAGATCATAAATCACAGCAGAAACCGCCCAGATTGTGTCTGAAATCCGCCCTCAGAAAACCCTGTGAGCTTTTTAAACTCCACTATCAATACATGTGATGCAATAAATTCATATCCTCCGAAAGAGCGGGGTTTAAAACAAATCCGATTGAAGTAGTTCAGCGAGCGACCCTGTCCAGAAATTAAACTTATCCACCCATTCATTTTCAATCCGTTCCTTTTGAACGAGGACGGGTTAACTCGCTGCGTTTGACGAGGTGGAGAGAGAGAGAGAGTACTTCATGGCAAAGAGTTTCTGCATCTGAATTTACTGCACATTCCCCCCCCACCCCCTGAAGATGACTTGTGGGGATCCTGTTCACAATGTCCAGAGAACTCTGGGATTAAACTGTCTCTGCACCCGGGGCTGGGCCCTGTCCTGGAATGAACAGTAGTCGACATCAAAGGTCAGGCCGGGATCCACTGGATCCAGAGGACAGGTGAGCCCACCCCCATCAACCTGGTCTAAAATGTACAGGAACACCCACCCCAAAGGTTAGCCAGCCGATTCCCCATCCTTACTCGCCTATTCCCCACAAACTGCAAATATTCATAACTCACCCAGAACATTGGCCCGGGACAGTCGAGTCTCCAGCTCAGTCTTACACTGGTGCGAGGTTTCTTTTGATCGACTGTGACGCATCAAAACTCGATTTAAACAAACCAACACTCACCTGGTTTAAAGAAACTCGCCTCATATCCCGGAAAGGTGAGGCCCAATCAGACTGCTTTCAATCAATTAACATTCATAAACATTTCCTCTACATAAACCATGGCAACTGAAGCATTTGGAGGAATAGAATTCAAAAGCTGAGAGGTGAAGTTAGGAAACACTTCTACACACAAAGGGTGGTAGAAGGTTGGAACTCTCTTCCACAAACGGCAATTGATGCTGGGTCAATAGTTAATTTTAAATCGGAGATTGATGGCTTTTTTTTACCAAAGGTATTAAGGGATATGGGCCAAAGGCGGGTGGATGGAGTTAGATCACAGATCAGCCATGATCTCATTGAATAGTGGCACAGGCTCGAGGGGCTGAATGGCCTCCTGTTCCTATTTTCCTGGACCACATTTGGAATATTGTGTTTTCTCTGGGAATGCCGTTACAGGAAGGATATGAGAGCCTTGGAGAGGAACCTTGAAGGTTCCCTAGAATGATACCAGGAATGAAAAGTTGTAATGATAAACGAAGGCTCAGAATGGGACTTCTTGATATCGAATTACATCGAGTGTGCAGCACAGACACAGGCCATTTATAGGGGAGGTTTCATGTCCTTATAGGGAGTTTAAAAAGATCACAGGGTTTTGTGAGGGCGGATTTCCGACACAATCTGGGCGGTTTCTGCTGTGATTTATGATCTGATGAGTACAGTACAAGCCGCCAGGAACAGGCTGGTTGGCAATTGGTTTCTCTGCATTTTTAACAACATAAAGTGCAAAGAAGATTTGCGCCCAATTAAAGTGTAAACTGAAATTGTAGATGGGAAATTGGCCCATCACATCTCGCCACTAGAATTGCTTCAATACAAAGCTTTGACTGTCGCTGAAAACATAAGGACAAGTGGACATCAAAGTGTTTTATGTTGCTAATTATTCGATAGTTCTGCTTTGTTTAAACCTGTATTTCCCACAAGGGGGTGAATATATTGTAAATTGACTGATGATATTGAATGTGATGTGTTTGTGAGGGTTAAAATGAATCTTTTAGAGATTGCAAGAGTCACTGATGATTCCCTCCCTGACGCTGCTCCTGTGAGTCGATTTGTTTGTGAAATGTCGAGTTTTTCAATTGTTCAATCGTTATTTTTAATCGGCCGATATTTATTTTTCTGAAATCTTCTAACGTGGTGAAGGTGGAAATAATCCACATTGGAGGGTGCAGTGGGGACAGGAGCTGTCATTACTGGTTTTCTAACAAGTGAGGGCAAATTATAACACAGGTTAGGGTTAAAGCCATTGCTCACACCCTGTGTATTGGATTGGTGAAGAATTACTTGCACTGTGTGGGTGTCAGATGGTGATGTTTCCTGAGAGTCGTGTCCGACACACTCGGGGGAATTTCTCTTCTCATTGAGATCCGTTTCTCAAACAAGATGATCAGGTTTTGTTTTAACTCTATCGGGGGCAAAGCTATGGGCTGACTTGAACTGCGAGCAGGAATTGTGGTGATATTTCCAAAATATTATCGGGAGGGATGTGTCAATAAAATTGGGTCAGTGAAACTGGCTCCTGTGTTTCCCGTGTGTCTTCTGTTGATAAACACTTCGATTGAAGGAGAGTTTATATTTACAAGCGAGTGACTGTGTTAAAATCTGTTCATGAGACAGGGACTAATCTGATCTGCACTCTGCAACACTGAACATCCTGATTTTACAGACACATTTTGTGCAGATTGAATAGTCCATTTGCTTATTTCCCAATTCACAGATGTAGGTTTCACTCTCAAACACGTGGAGGTGTGAATTTCAGTGCAGGAAGCGCACAGACCATAATAATCAGTTAAATATTAATGTCCCTGTGTAATCCAGCTCTGCTCCTTTAGATTTCCCACTTTATTCCCCGTCAGTTGTGTCTGGGAACCAAGAATAAAAGATGGCCTAAAATTTGCATTAAAATCCGAGTGATCCAGTTTGGGGATTTATCATCAGTGGGATTATCCGCCTGACCCTCTCCGTATTCCACATTTAAAATCAAATGTTCAGTCCTAAAACCGAGAGGCTTTTCCGCCTGTTCTAGGAGTGAATTGAACGAATGAAAAATGTTGAATTTAGCAACAATGTTTGATGGTAAATGATGATTTAGCAATCAAGGGATAGGTTGGGAAATGTAGACCTGTGATTGGAGAAGTCCATTCACCCGGACAGTGATTCTGGTTGAGAGGAAGAGTCAGATTGGAAAGGGAGGGGGTAAATCCAGTTGTCCTGGTCCATGTTGGAACGAGCGACATCGGTAGGAACAGGGAGGAGGTCCTGCTGACAGAATATCAGGAGCTGGGATCTAAATTAAAAAGCAGGACCTCCAAGGTAACAATCTCTGGATTATTGCCTGGACCAGGTGCAAGTTGTCACAGAAGCAGAGAGAGCAGGAGAATTAACAGGTGGCTAAAGGGCTGGTGTGGGAAAGAGGGGTTCCTTTTCATGGGACACTGGCACCAGTCCTGGGGCAGGAAGGAGCTGGTACCGATGGGACAGGGGCTCCACCGAAACTGGGATGGGACCCGTGTCCCAGCACTTCCTGCACTGAAATTCACACCTCCACCTGTTCCAGAGTGAAACCTACATCTGTGAATTGGGAAATAAGCAAATGGACTATTCAATCTGCACAAAATGTGTCTGTAAAATCAGGATGTTCAGTGTTGCAGAGTGCAGATCAGATCAGTCCCTGTCTCATGAACAGATTTTAACACAGTCACTCGCTTGTAAATATAAACTCTCCTTCAATCGAAATGTTTATCAACAAAAGATACACGGGAAACACAGGAGCCAGTTTCACTGACCCAATTTTATTGACACATCCCTCCCGATAATATTTTGGAAATTTCACCACAATTCCTGCTCGCAGTTCAAGTCAGCACACAGCTTTGCCCCTGATAAGAGTTCAAACAAAACCTGATCTTGTTTGAGAAACGGATCTCAATGAGAAGAGAAATTCCTCCGCGTGTGTCGGACACGACTCTCAGGAAACATCACCATCTGACACCCACACAGTGCAAGTAATTGTTCACCAATCCAATACACAGGGTGTGAGCAATGGCTTTAACCCTAACCTGTGTTATAATTTGCCCTCACTTGTTAGAAAACCAGTAATGACAGCTCCTGTTCCCACTGCACCCTCCAATGTGCATTATTTCCACCTTCACCACGTTAGAAGATTTCAGAAAAATAAATATCGGCCGATTAAGAATAACGATTGAACAATTGAAAAACTCGACATTTCACAAACAAATCGACTCACAGGAGCAGCGTCAGGGAGGGAACATAGAAACATAGAAGATAGGAGCAGGAGTAGGCCATTCGGCCCCTCGAGCCTGTTCCACCATTCAATGAGATCATGGCTGATCATCCAAATTCAGTACCCTGTCCCTGCCCTCTCCCCATACCCCTTGATCCCTTTAGCTTTAAGAAATATATCCAACTCCTTCTTGAATATATTTAATGAATTGGCCTCCACTGCCTTCTGTGGTAGTGAATTCCACAGGTTCACCACTCTCTGGGTGAAGAAATTCCTCCTCATTTCTGTCCTAAATGGCTCACCCCTTATCTATAGACTGTGACCCCTGGCTCTGGACTCCCCCGCCATCGGGAACCTCCTGTCAAAACAAGTGAAGCCCACTCTGTAAGCATTATGTAAGGCTTTGAATGTGAGGCCATTACTTTGGGGTCAAATCTGTGTGTACATGTCAATCTGGAGTACTTTGAAAACGATAAAAAGTGAAGGCCAGTTATTCCGAGCCAACTTCATCACCGGTGTCTTGCAGTTATGCTATAACATGCACTTTACGATTTTGGTTAAAATAAAAAAAATAAAAAATAAAAATCAAAGACTTTTCCTGAAATGAGAGGAACTAAACATTGTCATTACATTACTATCATTTATGACCAATGTTTCACTTTTAAAGAATCTTTTCTCTCCAGTTTGTTTACCCTAATGGTGGCAGCACATTTTGGGCATCGCTATTATCAAGATGCATTTTTAACTGCTAAAAACTAGGATCAGAATATATGACATTACTGAATACTGGTCCTTTTTATGTGAAGGCTCCTTCCCCAACAGTCAAGTCCAGCTGATGAATGTTTTCATATGGTGTGTAAGTATTTTGATACTAGTACATTTGAAAACTATGCGGGTTTATAATGAAGATAGTGGGGTATCTTAAGCAGATCCTAAATAAAATAAATATTAATTGCCTAAAATAAAGTTACAAATTAAATTGTGTTTAACCTCAGGGGTGCTATTTCTGTTTAGACCTACAACCTTACAAGTTATCAAACGGCTTTTACAGTAAATCCTGTGAACTGCTCTTGAGAATATTGCTGCTCTCAAAATCTATTCCTCCATTGATTAAGGACAAAAAACACCTTGGGGTAATTTATGAAACTTTAAATATATATATATATCTTGAGACTATAACACAACAAAGGTTCTCCTCACTTAAACTGAAGTCAGCATTTGGACCAGCGTATAACTGGAACTACAATGATCAAAAAGAAGTGCTCTGTACAGTCCACTGTGAAAGGTTACACTGTACCTCACATTTCAGTACTAAGCTCCCTTAGGTCGAAGTGAAAAGGGAAATAACTATCCTACAAACAGAAAGTGATTACAGAATGTCGGTCAGAATCTATAGAGAAAGCTCAGGTTATCATTTCAGATATAGACCCTTTGTCGAAGATAAGTAATGTTTTTTACAGATATGGTTTGGAAAGAGATTTTGTTTTAATGTGCGTTATGGTATTGACCAACGGTTAGACTCAGCTTACAAAGGGTTAACTGCCATCTTTTAAATTTAATATTTGAAGTCATTTGGGATGCTAATTATGAAGCAATTCTGTACACCTCATAGCAGTTTGCACCATGGTGTTAGGATTGTTTTCATTCATTATACTTGGCAGAACACATAGCTCAACCGAATACTGGAAGTTTCCACACTTCATTCCAGGTAGTAACTTTGATGAGCAGCTCGGCAGACCAATCGTGACACACAGTTGAGGGATGGAGCACACCATCAGTGACTCTTGCAATCTCTAAAAGATTCATTTTAATCCTCGCAAACACATCACATTCAATATCATCAGTCAATTTACAATATATTCATCCCCTTGTGGGAAATACATGTTTAAACAGAGCAGAACTATCGAATAATTAGCAACATAAAATACTTTGATGTCCACTTGTCCTGATGTTTTCAGCTACAGTCAAAGCTTTGTATTGAAGCAATTCTAGTGGCGAGATGTGATGGACCAATTTCCCATCTATAATTTCAGTTTACACTTTAATTGGGCGCAAATCTTCGTTGCACTTTATGTTGTTAAAAATGCAGATAAACCAATTGCCAACCGGCCTGTTCCTGGTGGCTTGTACTGTACTCATCAAATCATAAATCACAGCAGAAACCGCCCAGATTGTGTCTGAAATCCGCTCTCAGAAAACCCTGTGATCTTTTTAAACTCCCCTATCAATACATGTGATGCAATAAATTCATATCCTCCGAAAGAGCGGGTTTTAAAACAAATCCGGTTAAAGAAGTTCAGCTAGCGACCCTTTCCAGAAATTAAACTTATCCACCCATTCACCTTCAAGCCGTTCCTTTTGAACAGAGGACGGGTTAGCTCGCTGTGTTTGACCAGGTGGAGCGAGAGAGAGAGAGAGAGAGAGAGAGTACTTCATGGCAAAGAGTTTCTGCATCTGAATTTACTGCACATTCCCCCCCTGAAGATGGCTTGTCTAAAATGTACAGAACCCCCACCCAAAAGCAAAACACTGCGGATGCTGGAAACCTTGTTCCAGCTCTGACGGAGGTCCATCGAGCTGAAACGTTAACTCTGTGTCTCTCTCCACAGATGCTAATGTCGGACCTGGCTGAGTGTTTCCAGCGCTGTGTTATTATTCCCCATCCTCACTCGCCTGTTTCCCCACAAACTGCAAATACTCAGGACTAACCCAGATCATTCTGGCCGGACGGTCCAGTCTGCAGCTCAGTGTTACTGGTACAAGTTACAAGCTGGGCGCGGCGATTCAAAGAACCCAACACTCACAGGAAAGTCCCGTGCCCAGGTGGGGTGAGCTAGTTGGCGGATCACGGACCCGCTCCCGGCTACAGCGGCTCCCTCAGAGGGATTTTACAGGATTGGGTTTGTTCAGCCTGCCCTGCCGGGGTTCCCGGACAGTTAACAACAAGCGGGTCTGATGACCCCGGTGTCCTTAAAGGGACCATGTCCAAATTAATTCTGAGACTGTTGAGGTTCTGCAAACACTGACGAGCACTGCACAGAGGCGCAGGGCTGCCCCAGGCTCTCTCTCGTTCCTGGTTCCCAGACACAACTGACGGGGAATAAAGTGGATATCTAAAGGAGCAGGACTGGATTACACAGGGACATTAATATTTAACGGATTATTATGGTCTGTGCTCACAACTCCACCTGTTTGAGAGTGAAACCTACATCTGTGAATTGGGAAATAAGCAAACGGACTATTCAATCTGCACAAAATGTGTCTGTAAAATCGGGATGTTCAGTGTTGCAGAGTGCAGATCAGATCAGTCCCTGTCTCATGAACAGATTTTAACACAGTCACTCGCTTGTAAATATAAACTCTCCTTCAATCGAAATGTTTATCAACAGAAGACACACGGGAAACACAGGAGCCAGTTTCACTGACCCAATTTTATTGACACATCCCTCCCGATAATATTTTGGAAATATCACAATTCCTGCTCGCAGTTTAAGTCAGCACATAGCTTTGCCCCCGATAGTTAAAACAAAACCTGATGTTGTTTGAGAAACGGATCTCAATGAGAAAATAAATTCACCCGCGTGTGTCGGACACGACTCTCAGGAAACATCACCATCTGACACCCACACAGTGCAAGTAATTCTTTACCAATCCAATACACAGGGTGTGAGCAATGGCTTTAACCCTAACCTGTGTTATAATTTGCCCTCACTTGTTAGAAAACCAGTAATGACAGCTCCTGTTCCCACTGCACCCTCCAATGTGGATTATTTCCACCTTCACCACGTTAGAAGATTTCAGAAAAATAAATATCGGCCGATTAAAAATAACGATTGAACAATTGAAAAACTCGACATTTCACAAACAAATCGACTCACAGGAGCAGCGTCAGGGAGGGAATCATCAGTGACTCTTGCAATCTCTAAAAGATTCATTTTAATCCTCACAAACACATCACATTCAATATCATCAGTCAATTTACAATATATTCATCCCCTTGTGGGAAATACTTGTCCTGATGTTTGATGTTTAGAGCGGGGCTTTACAACAAATCCGGTTAAAGAAGTTCAGCTAGCGACCCTTTCCAGAAATTAAACTTATCCACCCATTCACTTTAAAGCAGTTTCTTTTGAACAGGGGACGGGTTAGCTCGCTGTGTTTGACCAGGTGGAGAGAGAGAGAGAGAGAGTACTTCATGGCAAAGAGTTTCTCCATCTGGTAAGAGGTTACAGAGATAGGGAGGGTTGTAGGGGCTGGAGGAGGTTACAGAGATAGGGAGGGTTGTAGGGGCTGGAGGAGGTTACAGAGACAGGGAGGGTTGTAGGGCCTGGAGGAGGTTACAGAGATAGGGAGGGTTGTAGGGGCTGGAGGTGGTTACAGAGATAGGGAGGGTTGTAGGGGCTGGAGGAGGTTACAGAGATAGGGAGGGTTGTAGGGGCTGGAGGAGGTTACAGAGATAGGGAGGGTTGTAGGAGCTGGAGGAGGTTGCAGAGATAGGGAGGGTTGTAGGGGGCTGGAGGAGGTTACAGAGATAGGGAGGGTTGTAGGGACTGGAGGAGGTTACAGAGATACGGAGGGTTGTAGGGGCTGGAGGAGGTTACAGAGATAGGGAGGGTTGTAGGGGCTGGAGGAGGTTACAGAGATAGGGAGGGTTGTAGGGGCTGGAGGAGGTTACAGAGATAGGGAGGGTTGTAGGGGCTGGAGGAGGTTACAGAGATAGGGAGGGTTGTAGGGGCTGGAGGAGGTTACAGAGATAGGGAGGGTTGTAGGGGCTGGAGGAGGTTACAGAGATAGGGAGGGTTGTAGGGGCTGGAGGAGGTTACAGAGATAGGGAGGGTTGTAGGGGGCTGGAGGAGGTTACAGAGATAGGGAGGGTTGTAGGGGGCTGGAGGAAGTTACAGAGATAGGGAGGGTTGTAGGGGGCTGGAGTAAGTTACAGAGATAGGGAGGGTTGTAGGGGCTGGAGGAGGTTACAGAGCTAGGGAGGGGGTGTTGGGGCTGGAGGAGGTTACAGAGATAGGGAGGGTTGCAGGGGCTGGAGGAGGTTACAGAGATAGGGAGGGCTGTAGGGTCTGGAGGAGGTTACAGAGATAGGGAGGGTTGTAGGGGCTGGAGGAGGTTACAGAGATAGGGAGGGTTGTAGGAGCTGGAGGAGGTTACAGAGATAGGGAGGGTTGTAGGGGGCTGGAGGAGGTTACAGAGATAGGGAGGGTTGTAGGGGGCTGGAGGAGGTTACAGAGATAGGGAGGGTTGTAGGGGCTAGAGGGGGTTACAGAGATAGGGAGGGTTGTAGGGGCTGGAGGAGGTTACAGAGATAGGGAGGGCTGTAGGGTCTGGAGGAGGTTACAGAGATAGGGAGGGTTGTAGGGGCTGGAGGAGGTTACAGAGATAGTGAGGGTTGTAGGGGCTGGAGGAGGTTACAGAGATAGGGAGGGTTGTAGGGACTGGAGGAGGTTACAGAGATACGGAGGGTTGTGGAGGCTGGAGGAGGTTACAGAGATAGGGAGGGTTGTAGGGGCTGGAGGAGGTTACAGAGATAGGGAGGGTTGTAGGGGGCTGGAGGAGGTTACAGAGATAGGGAGGGTTGTAGGGGGCTGGAGGAAGTTACAGAGATAGGGAGGGTTGTAGGGGGCTGGAGGAGGTTACAGAGATAGGGAGGGTTGTAGGGGCTGGAGGAGGTTACAGAGATAGGGATGGGTTGTTGGGGCTGGAGGAGGTTACAGAGATAGGGAGGGTTGCAGGGGCTGGAGTAGGTTACAGAGATAAGGAGGGTTGTAGGGGCTGGAGGAGGTTACAGAGATAGGGAGGGTTGTAGGAGCTGGAGGAGGTTACAGAGATAGGGAGGGTTGTAGGGGGCTGGAGGAGGTTACAGAGATAGGGAGGGTTGTAGGGGGCTGGAGGAGGTTACAGAGATAGGGAGGGTTGTAGGGGCTGGAGGAGGTTACAGAGATAGGGAGGGTTGTAGGGGCTGGAGGAGGTTACAGAGATAGGGAGGGTTGTAGGGGCTGGAGGAGGTTACAGAGATAGGGAGGGTTGTAGGGGCTGGAGGAGGTTACAGAGATAGGGAGGGTTGTAGGGGCTGGAGGAGGTTACAGAGATAGGGAGGGTTGTAGGGACTGGAGGAGGTTATAGAGATACGGAGGGTTGTAGGGGCTGGAGGAGGTTACAGAGATAGGGAGGGTTGTAGGGGCTGGAGGAGGTTACAGAGATAGGGAGGGTTGTAGGGGCTGGAGGAGGTTACAGAGATAGGGAGGGTTGTACAGGCTGGAGGAGGTTACAGAGATAGGGAGGGTTGCAGGGGCTGGAGGAGGTTACAGAGATAGGGAGGGTTGTAGGGGCTGGAGGAGGTTACAGAGATAGGGAGGGTTGTAGGGGCTGGAGGAGGTTACAGAGATAGGGAGGGTGGTAGGGGCTGGAGGAGGTTACAGAGATAGGGAGGGTTGTAGGGGCTGGAGGTGGTTACAGAGATAGGGAGGGTTGTAGGGGCTGGAGGTGGTTACAGAGATAGGGAGGGTTGTAGGGCCTGGAGGAGGTTACAGAGATAGCGAGGGTTGTAGGGGCTGGAGGAAGTTACAGAGATGGGGAGGGTTGTAGGGGCTGGAGGAGGTTACAGAGATAAGGAGGGGGCAAGGTGGCCATGGAGGGATTTGGAACACGAGGATGAGAATATTGAAATTGAGGCGTTGCTGTACCAGGAGCTAGTGTGGGTCAGCGAGCAACAGGGGGGTGACGGGTGAAAGAGACTCGGTGCGAGTTAGGACACGGGGGCAGCAGAGTTCAATTCCTCACTCCCATAACTTACACATCATGTGGGGGGAAAAATAGATCGGCAGCAGGAGTGTGAGGTGGAAGGGTAGTTTGACAATGTAACGCAGTGTGCAGCTCTGATGTGCTGCCCTATGGAACAGGAGAAGGTGGGTTTGTGCCCTCTGACCACCCACACGCTGAGGTTCCACTCTCGCCAGGAGAGGGCAGTGTGGTCCAGAGGAGATCAGAGAGGGGCAGGAGATCAGAGCAATGACACGGGCTGTTCTCAGGTCAGCCCTAGTGGCTGCCGATAGAACGGCATTGGCAGGTGTCTGGGATCAGGGCAGAGCGTCAACTCTGGCCGAGGACTGGCACCTCACCCAAAGAACTTCATTGGCTGTGAAGCGCTTTAGGACGTCCTGAGGTGGTGAAAGGTGCTGGAGAAATGGGAGTCTGTCTTTAAATGTTGTTCCAGGGTGTCCCTGCAGTACCGCCCTGCGTCCACCGGGTGGTGCTGGTGCTCGGTTTACCATTGGCCCGTTGAGCTGGACAACACCGCCATCTCCTGGCTGAGCACCATTAATACAGGAACCAAAACAACAACAACAACTTCCACTTATCACAGAATCACAGAATCACAGAAACCCCACAGTGCAGATAGAGGCCATTTCGGCCCATCGAGCCTGCACCGACACATATCCCACCCGATCCCCGTAACCCCATGTATTTAATCCCCCTAACACTAAGGGTCAATTTATCATAGCCAAATCAACCTAACCCGCACATCTTTGGACTGTGGGAGGAAACCGGAGCACCCGGAGGAAACCCACGCAAACACGGGGAGAATGTGCAAACTCCACACAGACAGTCACCCGAGGCCGGATTCGAACCCGGGTCCCTGGCGCTGTGAGACAACAGTGCTAACCACTATGCCACCGTGCTGCAAAGCACCTTTAATTGTAGTAAAAGATCCCAAGGCGCTTCACAGGAGTATTTTAAGACAAAAATGTTGACACCGAGCCACATAAGGAGAAATTAGGGCAGGTGACCAAAAGCTTGGTCAAAGAGGTCGGTTTAAGGAGAGTCTTAAAGGAGGAGAGAGAGGCGGAGAGGTTTAGGGAGGGAATTCCAGAGCTCGGGACCCAGGCGGCTGAAGGCATGGCCACCAATGGTTGAGCGATTATTATCAGGAAAGCTCAAGAGGGCAGAATTTAAGAAGTGCAGATATCTCGGTGGGTTATGGGGCTGGAGGAGGTTACAGAGACAGGGAGGGTTGTAGAGGCTGGAGGAAGTTACAGACTTAGGGAGGGTTGTAGGGGCTGGAGGAGGTTACAGAGATAGGAAGGGTTGTAGGGGCTGGAGGAGGTTACAGAGATAGGGAGGGTTGTAGGGGCTGGAGGAGGTGACAGAGATAGGGAGGGTTGTAGGGGGCTGGAGGAGATTACAGAGTTAGGGAGGGATGTAGGGGCTGGAGGAGGTTACAGAGATAGGGAGGGTTGTAGGGGCTGGAGGAGGTTACAGAGATAGGGAGGGTTGTAGGAGCTGGAGGAGGTTGCAGAGATAGGGAGGGTTGTAGGGGGCTGGAGGAGGTTACAGAGATAGGGAGGGTTGTAGGGACTGGAGGAGGTTACAGAGATACGGAGGGTTGTAGGGGCTGGAGGAGGTTACAGAGATAGGGAGGGTTGTAGGGGCTGGAGGAGGTTACAGAGATAGGGAGGGTTGTAGGGGCTGGAGGAGGTTACAGAGCTAGGGAGGGGTTGTTGGGGCTGGAGGAGGTTACAGAGATAGGGAGGGTTGCAGGGGCTGGAGGAGGTTACAGAGATAGGGAGGGTTGTAGGGGCTGGAGGAGGTTACAGAGATAGGGAGGGTTGCAGGGGCTGGAGGAGGTTACAGAGATAGGGAGGGTTGTAGGGGCTGGAGGAGGTTACAGAGATAGGGAGGGTTGTAGGAGCTGGAGGAGGTTACAGAGATAGGGAGGGTTGTAGGGGGCTGGAGGAGGTTACAGAGATAGGGAGGGTTGTAGGGGGCTGGAGGAGGTTACAGAGATAGGGAGGGTTGTAGGGGCTGGAGGGGGTTACAGAGATAGGGAGGGTTGTAGGGGCTGGAGGAGGTTACAGAGATAGGGAGGGCTGTAGGGTCTGGAGGAGGTTACAGAGATAGGGAGGGTTGTAGGGGCTGGAGGAGGTTACAGAGATAGTGAGGGTTGTAGGGGCTGGAGGAGGTTACAGAGATAGGGAGGGTTGTAGGGACTGGAGGAGGTTACAGAGATACGGAGGGTTGTAGAGGCTGGAGGAGGTTACAGAGATAGGGAGGGTTGTAGGGGCTGGAGGAGGTTACAGAGATAGGGAGGGTTGTAGGGGGCTGGAGGAGGTTACAGAGATAGGGAGGGTTGTAGGGGGCTGGCGGAAGTTACAGAGATAGGGAGGGTTGTAGGGGGCTGGAGGAGGTTACAGAGATAGGTAGGGTTGCAGGGGCTGGAGGAGGTTACAGAGCTAGGGATGGGTTGTTGGGGCTGGAGGAGGTTACAGAGATAGGGAGGGTTGCAGGGGCTGGAGTAGGTTACAGAGATAGGGAGGGTTGTAGGGGCTGGAGGAGGTTACAGAGATAGGGAGGGTTGTAGGAGCTGGAGGAGGTTACAGAGATAGGGAGGGTTGTAGGGGGCTGGAGGAGGTTACAGAGGTAGGGAGGGTTGTAGGGGGCTGGAGGAGGTTACAGAGATAGGGAGGGTTGTAGGGGCTGGAGGAGGTTACAGAGATAGGGAGGGTTGTAGGGGCTGGAGGAGGTTACAGAGATAGGGAGGGTTGTAGGGGCTGGAGGAGGTTACAGAGATAGGGAGGGTTGTAGGGGCTGGAGGAGGTTACAGAGATAGGGAGGGTTGTAGGGGCTGGAGGAGGTTACAGAGATAGGGAGGGTTGTAGGGACTGGAGGAGGTTATAGAGATACGGAGGGTTGTAGGGGCTGGAGGAGGTTACAGAGATAGGGAGGGTTGTAGGGGCTGGAGGAGGTTACAGAGATAGGGAGGGTTGTAGGGGCTGGAGGAGGTTACAGAGATAGGGAGGGTTGTACAGGCTGGAGGAGGTTACAGAGATAGGGAGGGTTGCAGGGGCTGGAGGAGGTTACAGAGATAGGGAGGGTTGTAGAGGCTGGAGGAGATTACAGAGATAGGGAGGGTTGTAGGGGCTGGAGGAGGTTACAGAGATAGGGAGGGTGGTAGGGGCTGGAGGAGGTTACAGAGATAGGGAGGGTTGTAGGGGCTGGAGGAGGTTACAGAGATAGGGAGGGTTGTAGGAGCTGGAGGAGGTTACAGAGATAGGGAGGGTTGTAGGGGGCTGGAGGAGGTTACAGAGATAGGGAGGGTTGTAGGGACTGGAGGAGGTTACAGAAGTACGGAGGGTTGTAGAGGCTGGAGGAGGTTACAGAGATAGGGAGGGTTGTAGGGGCTGGAGGAGGTTACAGAGATAGGGAGGGTTGTAGGGGCTGGAGGAGATTACAGAGATAGGGAGGGTTGTAGGGGCTGGAGGAGGTGACAGAGATAGGGAGGGTTGTAGGGGGCTGGAGGAGATTACAGAGTTAGGGAGGGATGTAGGGGCTCGAGGAGGTTACAGAGATAGGGAGGGTTGTAGGGGCTGGAGGAGGTTACAGAGATAGGGAGGGTTGTAGGGGGCTGGAGGAGGTTACAGAGATAGGGAGGGTTGTAGGGGGCTGGAGGAAGTTACAGAGATAGGGAGGGTTGTAGGGGGCTGGAGAAAGTTACAGAGATAGGGAGGGTTGTAGGGGCTGGAGGAGGTTACAGAGATATGGAGGGTTGTAGGGGCTGGAGGAGGTTACAGAGATAGGGAGGGCTGTAGGGGCTGGAGGAGGTTACAGAGATAGGGAGGGTTGTAGGGGCTGGAGGAGGTTACAGAGATAGGGAGGGTGGTAGGGGCTGGAGGAGGTTACAGAGATAGGGAGGGTTGTAGGGGCTGGAGGAGGTTACAGAGATAGGGAGGGTTGTAGGAGCTGGAGGAGGTTACAGAGATAGGGAGGGTTGTAGGGGGCTGGAGGAGGTTACAGAGATAGGGAGGGTTGTAGGGACTGGAGGAGGTTACAGAAGTACGGAGGGTTGTAGAGGCTGGAGGAGGTTACAGAGATAGGGAGGGTTGTAGGGGCTGGAGGAGGTTACAGAGATAGGGAGGGTTGTAGGGGCTGGAGGAGATTACAGAGATAGGGAGGGTTGTAGGGTCTGGAGGAGGTGACAGAGATAGGGAGGGTTGTAGGGGGCTGGAGGAGATTACAGAGTTAGGGAGGGATGTAGGGGCTCGAGGAGGTTACAGAGATAGGGAGTGTTGTAGGGGCTGGAGGAGGTTACAGAGATAGGGAGGGTTGTAGGGGGCTGGAGGAGGTTACAGAGATAGGGAGGGTTGTAGGGGGCTGGAGGAAGTTACAGAGATAGGGAGGGTTGTAGGGGGCTGGAGGAAGTTGCAGAGATAGGGAGGGTTGTAGGGGCTGGAGGAGGTTACAGAGATAGGGAGGGTTGTAGGGGCTGGAGGAGGTTACAGAGATAGGGAGGGCTGTAGGGGCTGGAGGAGGTTACAGAGATAGGGAGGTTTGTAGGGGCTGGAGGGGGTTACAGAGATAGGGAGGGTTGTAGAGGCTGGAGGAGGTTACAGAGATAGGGAGGGTTGTAGGGACTGGAGGAGGTTACAGAGATACGGAGGGTTGTAGAGGCTGGAGGAGGTTACAGAGATAGGGAGGATTGTAGGGGCTGGAGGAGGTTACAGAGATAGGGAGGTTTGTAGGGGCTGGAGGAGATTACACAGATAGGGAGGGTTGTAGGGGCTGGAGGAGGTGACAGAGATAGGGAGGGTTGTAGGGGGCTGGAGGAGATTACAGAGTTAGGGAGGGATGTAGGTGCTGGAGGAGGTTACAGAGATAGGGAGGGTTGTAGGGGCTGGAGGAGGTTACAGAGATAGGGAGGATTGGAGGGGGCTGGAGGAGGTTACAGAGATAGGGAGGGTTGTAGGGGGCTGGAGGAAGTTACAGAGATAGGGAGGGTTGTAGGGGGCTGGAGGAAGTTACAGAGATAGGGAGGGTTGTAGGGGCTGGAGGAGGTTACAGAGCTAGGGAGGGGTTGTTGGGGCTGGAGGAGGTTACAGAGATAGGGAGGGTTGCAGGGGCTGGAGGAGGTTACAGAGATAGGGAGGGTTGTAGGGGCTGGAGGAGGTTACAGAGATAGGGAGGGTTGTAGGAGCTGGAGGAGGTTACAGAGATAGGGAGGGTTGTAGGGGGCTGGAGGAGGTTACAGAGATAGGGAGGGTTGTAGGGGGCTGGAGGAAGTTACAGAGATAGGGAGGGTTGTAGTGGGCTGGAGGAAGTTACAGAGATAGGGAGGGTTGTAGGGGCTGGAGGAGGTTACAGAGATAGGGAGGGTTGTACGGGCTGGAGGAGGTTACAGAGATAGGGAGGGATGTAGGGGCTGGAGGAGGTTACAGAGATAGGGAGGGTTGTCGGGGCTGGAGGAGGTTACAGTGATAGGGAGGGTTGTAGGGGCTGGAGGAGGTTACCGAGATAGGGAGGGTTGTAGGGGCTGGAGGAGGTTACCGAGATAGGGAGGGTTGTAGGGACTGGAGGAGGTTACAGAGATACGGAGGGTTGTAGGGGCTGGAGGAGATTACAGAGAGAGGGAGGGTTGTAGGGGCTGGAGGAGGTTACAGAGATAGGGAGGGTTGTCGGGGGCTGGAGGAGATTACAGAGTTACGGAGGGATGTAGGTGCTGGAGGAGATTACAGAGATAGGGAGGGTTGTAGGGGCTGGAGGAGGTTACAGAGATAGGGAGGGTTGTAGGGGGCTGGAGGAGGTTACAGAGATAGGGAGGGTTGTAGGGGGCTGGAGGAAGTTACAGAGATAGGGAGGGTTGTAGGGAGCTGGAGGAAGTTACAGAGATAGGGAGGGTTGTAGGGGCTGGAGGAGGTTGCAGAGATAGGGAGGGGTTGTTGGGGCTGGAGGAGGTTACAGAGATAGGGAGGGTTGCAGGGGCTGGAGGAGGTTACAGAGATAGGGAGGGTAGTAGGGGCTGGAGGAGGTTACAGAGATAGGGAGGGTTGTCGGAGCTGGAGGAGGTTACAGAGATAGGGAGGGTTGTAGGGGGCTGGAGGAGGTTACAGAGATAGGGAGGGTTGTAGGGGGCTGGAGGAGGTTACAGAGATAGGGAGGGTTGTAGGGGCTGGAGGAAGTTACAGAGATAGGGAGGGTTGCAGGGGCTGGAGGAGGTTACAGAGATAGGGAGGGTTGTAGGGGCTGGAGGAGGTTACAGAGATAGGGGGGTTGTAGGGACTGGAGGAGGTTACAGAGATACGGAGGGTTGCAGGGGCTGGAGGAGGTTACAGAGATAGGGAGGGTTGTAGGGGCTGGAGGAGGTTTCAGAGATAGGGAGGGTTGTAGGGGCTGGAGGAGATTACAGAGATAGGGAGGGTTGTAGGGGCTGGAGGAGGTTACAGAGATAGGGAGGGTTGTAGGGGCTGGAGGAGGTTACAGAGATAGGGAGGGTTGTAGGGGCTGGAGGAGGTTACAGAGAAAGGGAGGGTTGTAGGGGCTGGAGGAGGTTACAGAGAAATGGAGGGTTGTAGGGGCTGGAGGAGGTTACAGAGATAGGGAGGGTTGTAGAGGCTGGATGAGGTTACAGAGATAGGGAGGGTTGTAGGGGCTGGAGGAGGTTACAGAGATAGGGAGGGTTGTAGGAGCTGGAGGAGGTTACAGAGATAGGGAGGGTTGTAGGGGGCCGGAGGAGGTTACAGAGATAGGGAGGGTTGTAGGGGGCTGGTGGAGGTTACAGAGATAGGGAGGGTTGTAGGGGCTGGAGGAGGTTACAGAGATAGGGAGGGCTGTAGGGGCTGGAGGAGGTTACAGAGATAGGGAGGGTTGTAGGGGCTGGAGGAGGTTACAGAGTTAGGGAGGGTTGTAGGGGCTGGAGGAAGTTACAGAGATAGGGAGGGTTGTAGGGACTGGAGGAGGTTACAGAGATACGGAGGGTTGTAGAGGCTGGAGGAGGTTACAGAGATAGGGAGGGTTGTAGGGGCTGGAGGATGTTACAGAGATAGGGAGGGTTGTAGGGGCTGGAGGAGATTACAGAGATAGGGAGGGTTGTAGGGGCTGGAGGTCGTGACAGAGATAGGGAGGGTTGTAGGGGGCTGGAGGAGATTACAGATTTAGGGAGGGATGTAGGGGCTCGAGGAGGTTACAGAGATAGGGAAGGTTGTAGGGGCTGGAGGAGGTTACAGAGATAGGGAGGGTTGTAGGGGGCTGGAGGAGGTTACAGAGATAGGGAGGGTTGTAGGGGGCTGGAGGAAGTTACAGAGATAGCGAGGGTTGTAGGGGGCTGGAGGAAGTTACAGAGATAGGGAGGGTTGTAGGGGCTGGAGGAGGTTACAGAGATAGGGAGGTTGGTAGAGGCTGGAGGAGGTTACAGAGATAGGGAGGGCTGTAGGGGCTGGAGGAGGTTACAGAGATAGGGAGGGATGTAGGGGCTGGAGGAGGTTACAGAGATAGGGAGGGTTGTAGGGGCTGGAGGAGGTTACAGAGATAGGGAGGGTTGTAGGGACTGGAGGAGGTTACAGAGATACGGAGGGTTGTAGAGGCTGGAGGAGGTTACAGAGATAGGGAGGGTTGTAGGGGCTGGAGGAGGTTACAGAGATAGGGAGGGTTGTAGGGGCTGGAGGAGATTACAGAGATAGGGAGTGTTGTAGGGGCTGGAGGAGGTGACAGAGATAGGGAGGGTTGTAGGGGGCTGGAGGAGATTACAGAGTTAGGGAGGGATGTAGGGGCTGGAGGAGGTTACAGAGATAGGGAGGGTTGTAGGGGCTGGAGGAGGTTCCAGAGATAGGGAGGTTAGTAGCGGCTGGAGGAGGTTACAGAGATAGGGAGGGTTGTAAGGGGCTGGAGGAAGTTACAGAGATAGGGAGGGTTGTAGGGGGCTGGAGGAAGTTACAGAGATAGAGAGGGTTGTAGGGGCTGGAGGAGGTTGCAGAGCGAGGGAGGGGTTGTTGGGGCTGGAGGAGGTTACAGAGATAGGGAGGCTTGTAGGGGCTGGAGGAGGTTACAGAGATAGGGACGGTTGTAGGGGCTGGAGGAGGTTACAGAGATAGGGAGGGTTGTAGGGGCTGGAGGAGGTTACAGAGATAGGGAGGGTTGTAGCGGCTGGAGGAGGTTACAGAGATAGGGAGGGTTGTAGGGGCTGGAGGAGGTTACAGAGATAGGGAGGGTTGTAGGGGCTGGAGGTGGTTACAGAGATAGGGAGGGTTGTAGGGGCTGGATGAGGTTACAGAGATAGGGAGGGTTGTAGGGGCTGGAGGAGGTTACAGAGATAGGGAGGGTTGTAGGAGCTGGAGGAGGTTACAGAGATAGGGAGGGTTGTAGGGGGCTGGAGGAGGTTACAGAGATAGGGAGGGTTGTAGGGGGCTGGAGGAGGTTACAGAGATAGGGAGGGTTGTAGGGGCTGGAGGAGGTTACAGAGATAGGGAGGGCTGTAGGGGCTGGAGGAGGTTACAGAGATAGGGAGGGTTGTAGGGGCTGGAGGAGGTTACAGAGATAGGGAGGGTTGTAGTGGCTGGAGGAGTTTACAGAGATAGGGAGGGTTGTAGGGACTGGAGGAGGTTACAGAGATACGGTGGGTTGTAGAGGCTGGAGGAGGTTACAGAGATAGGGAGGGTTGTAGGGGCTGGAGGAGGTTACAGAGATAGGGAGGGTTGTAGGGGCTGGAGGAGATTACAGAGATGGGAGGGTTGTAGGGGCTGGAGGTGGTGACAGAGATAGGGAGGGTTGTAGGGGGCTGGAGGAGATTACAGAGTTAGGGAGGGATGTAGGGGCTGGAGGAGGTTACAGAGATAGGGAGGGTTGTAGGGGCTGGAGGAGGTTACAGAGATAGGGAGGGTTGTAGGGGGCTGGAGGAGGTTACAGAGATAGGGATGGTTGTAGGGGGCTGGAGGAAGTTACAGAGATAGGGAGGGTTGTAGGGGGCTGGAGGAAGATACAGAGATAGGGAGGTTTGTAGGGGCTGGAGGAGGTTACAGAGATAGGGAGGGTTGTAGGGGCTGGAGGAGGTTACAGAGATAGGGAGGGCTGTAGGGGCTGGAGGAGGTTACAGAGATAGGGAGGGTTGTAGGGGCTGGAGGAGGTTACAGAGATAGGGAGGGTTGTAGGGGCTGGAGGAGGTTACAGAGATAGGGAGGGTTGTAGGGACTGGAGGAGGTTACAGAGATACGGAGCGTTGTAGAGGCTGGAGGAGGATACAGAGATAGGGAGGGTTGTAGGGGCTGGAGAGGTTCCAGAGATAGGGAGGGTTGTAGGGGGCTGGAGGAGGTTACAGAGATAGGGAGGGCTGTAGGGGCTGGAGGAGGTTACAGAGATAGGGAGGGTTGTAGGGGCTGGAGGAGGTTACAGAGATAGGGAGGGTGGTAGGGGCTGGAGGAGGTTACAGAGATAGGGAGGGTTGTAGGGGCTGGAGGAGGTTACAGAGATAGGGAGGGTTGTAGGAGCTGGAGGAGGTTACAGAGATAGGGAGGGTTGTAGGGGGCTGGAGGAGGTTACAGAGATAGGGAGGGTTGTAGGGACTGGAGGAGGTTACAGAAGTACGGAGGGTTGTAGAGGCTGGAGGAGGTTACAGAGATAGGGAGGGTTGTAGGGGCTGGAGGAGGTTACAGAGATAGGGAGGGTTGTAGGGGCTGGAGGAGATTACAGTGATAGGGAGGGTTGTAGGGGCTGGAGGAGGTGACAGAGATAGGGAGGGTTGTAGGGGGCTGGAGGAGATTACAGAGTTAGGGAGGGATGTAGGGGCTCGAGGAGGTTACAGAGATAGGGAGTGTTGTAGGGGCTGGAGGAGGTTACAGAGATAGGGAGGGTTGTAGGGGGCTGGAGGAGGTTACAGAGATAGGGAGGGTTGTAGGGGGCTGGAGGAAGTTACAGAGATAGGGAGGGTTGTAGGGGGCTGGAGGAAGTTGCAGAGATAGGGAGGGTTGTAGGGGCTGGAGGAGGTTACAGAGATAGGGAGGGTTGTAGGGGCTGGAGGAGGTTACAGAGATAGGGAGGGCTGTAGGGGCTGGAGGAGGTTACAGAGATAGGGAGGTTTGTAGGGGCTGGAGGGGGTTACAGAGATAGGGAGGGTTGTAGAGGCTGGAGGAGTTTACAGAGATAGGGAGGGTTGTAGGGACTGGAGGAGGTTACAGAGATACGGAGGGTTGTAGAGGCTGGAGGAGGTTACAGAGATAGGGAGGATTGTAGGGGCTGGAGGAGGTTACAGAGATAGGGAGGGTTGTAGGGGCTGGAGGAGATTACAGAGATAGGGAGGGTTGTAGGGGCTGGAGGAGGTGACAGAGATAGGGAGGGTTGTAGGGGGCTGGAGGAGATTACAGAGTTAGGGAGGGATGTAGGTGCTGGAGGAGGTTACAGAGATAGGGAGGGTTGTAGGGGCTGGAGGAGGTTACAGAGATAGGGAGGGTTGGAGGGGGCTGGAGGAGGTTACAGAGATAGGGAGGGTTGTAGGGGGCTGGAGGAATTTACAGAGATAGGGAGGGTTGTAGGGGGCTGGAGGAAGTTACAGAGATAGGGAGGGTTGTAGGGGCTGGAGGAGGTTACAGAGCTAGGGAGGGGTTGTTGGGGCTGGAGGAGGTTACAGAGATAGGGAGGGTTGCAGGGGCTGGAGGAGGTTACAGAGATAGGGAGGGTTGTAGGGGCTGGAGGAGGTTACAGAGATAGGGAGGGATGTAGGAGCTGGAGGAGGTTACAGAGATAGGGAGGGTTGTAGGGGGCTGGAGGAGGTTACAGAGATAGGGAGGGTTGTAGGGGGCTGGAGGAAGTTACAGAGATAGGGAGGGTTGTAGTGGGCTGGAGGAAGTTACAGAGATAGGGAGGGTTGTAGGGGCTGGAGGAGGCTACAGAGATAGGGAGGGTTGTACGGGCTGGAGGAGGTTACAGAGATAGGGAGGGATGTAGGGGCTGGAGGAGGTTACAGAGATAGGGAGGGTTGTCGGGGCTGGAGGAGGTTACAGTGATAGGGAGGGTTGTAGGGTCTGGAGGAGGTTACCGAGATAGGGAGGGTTGTAGGGGCTGGAGGAGGTTACCGAGATAGGGAGGGTTGTAGGGACTGGAGGAGGTTACAGAGGTACGGAGGGTTGTAGGGGCTGGAGGAGATTACAGAGAGAGGGAGGGTTGTAGGGCTGGAGGAGGTTACAGAGATAGGGAGGGTTGTCGGGGGCTGGAGGAGATTACAGAGTTACGGAGGGATGTAGGTGCTGGAGGAGATTACAGAGATAGGGAGGGTTGTAGGGGCTGGAGGAGGTTACAGAGATAGGGAGGGTTGTAGGGGGCTGGAGGAGGTTACAGAGATAGGGAGGGTTGTAGGGGGCTGGAGGAAGTTACAGAGATAGGGAGGGTTGTAGGGAGCTGGAGGAAGTTACAGAGATAGGGAGGGTTGTAGGGGCTGGAGGAGGATGCAGAGATAGGGAGGGGTTGTTGGGGCTGGAGGAGGTTACAGAGATAGGGAGGGTTGCAGGGGCTGGAGGAGGTTACAGAGATAGGGAGGGTAGTAGGGGCTGGAGGAGGTTACAGAGATAGGGAGTGTTGTCGGAGCTGGAGGAGGTTACAGAGATAGAGAGGGTTGTAGGGGGCTGGAGGAGGTTACAGAGATAGGGAGGGTTGTAGGGGGCTGGAGGAGGTTACAGAGATAGGGAGGGTTGTAGGGGCTGGAGGAAGTTACAGAGATAGGGAGGGTTGCAGGGGCTGGAGGAGGTTACAGAGATAGGGAGGGTTGTAGGGGCTGGAGGAGGTTACAGAGATAGGGGGGTTGTAGGGACTGGAGGAGGTTACAGAGATACGGAGGGTTGCAGGGGCTGGAGGAGGTTACAGAGATAGGGAGGGTTGTAGGGGCTGGAGGAGGTTTCAGAGATAGGGAGGGTTGTAGGGGCTGGAGGAGGTTACAGAGATAGGAGGGTTGTAGGGGCTGGAGGAGGTTACAGAGATAGGGAGGGTTGTAGGGGCTGGAGGAGGTTACAGAGATAGGGAGGGTTGTAGGGGCTGGAGGAGGTTACAGAGAAAGGGAGGGTTGTAGGGGCTGGAGGAGGTTACAGAGAAATGGAGGGTTGTAGGGGCTGGAGGAGGTTACAGAGATAGGGAGGGTTGTAGAGGCTGGATGAGGTTACAGAGATAGGGAGGGTTGTAGGGGCTGGAGGAGGTTACAGAGATAGGGAGGGTTGTAGGAGCTGGAGGAGGTTACAGAGATAGGGAGGGTTGTAGGGGGCCGGAGGAGGTTACAGAGATAGGGAGGGTTGTAGGGGGCTGGAGGAGGTTAAAGAGATAGGGAGGGATGTAGGGGCTGGAGGAGGTTACAGAGATAGGGAGGGCTGTAGGGGCTGGAGGAGGTTACAGAGATAGGAGGGTTGTAGGGGCTGGAGGAGGTTACAGAGTTAGGGAGGGTTGTAGGGGCTGGAGGAAGTTACAGAGATAGGGAGGGTTGTAGGGACTGGAGGAGGTTACAGAGATACGGAGGGTTGTAGAGGCTGGAGGAGGTTACAGAGATAGGGAGGGTTGTAGGGGCTGGAGGATGTTACAGAGATAGGGAGGGTTGAGGGGCTGGAGGAGATTACAGAGATAGGGAGGGTTGTAGGGGCTGGAGGTCGTGACAGAGATAGGGAGGGTTGTAGGGGGCTGGAGGAGATTACAGATTTAGGGAGGGATGTAGGGGCTCGAGGAGGTTACAGAGATAGGGAAGGTTGTAGGGGCTGGAGGAGGTTACAGAGATAGGGAGGGGTTGTAGGGGGCTGGAGGAGGTTACAGAGATAGGGAGGGTTGTAGGGGGCTGGAGGAAGTTACAGAGATAGCGAGGGTTGTAGGGGGCTGGAGGAAGTTACAGAGATAGGGAGGGTTGTAGGGGCTGGAGGAGGTTGCAGAGATAGGGAGGTTGGTAGAGGCTGGAGGAGGTTACAGAAATAGGGAGGGCTGTAGGGGCTGGAGGAGGTTACAGAGATAGGGAGGGTTGTAGGGGCTGGAGGAGGTTACAGAGATAGGGAGCGTTGTAGGGGCTGGAGGAGGTTACAGAGATAGGGAGGGTTGTAGGGACTGGAGGAGGTTACAGAGATACGGAGGGTTGTAGAGGCTGGAGGAGGTTACAGAGATAGGGAGGGTTGTAGGGGCTGGAGGAGGTTACAGAGATAGGGAGGGTTGTAGGGGCTGGAGGAGATTACAGAGATAGGGAGTGTTGTAGGGGCTGGAGGAGGTGACAGAGATAGGGAGGGTTGTAGGGGGCTGGAGGAGATTACAGAGTTAGGGAGGGATGTAGGGGCTGGAGGAGGTTACAGAGATAGGGAGGGTTGTAGGGGCTGGAGGAGGTTCCAGAGATAGGGAGGTTAGTAGCGGCTGGAGGAGGTTACAGAGATAGGGAGGGTTGTAAGGGGCTGGAGGAAGTTACAGAGATAGGGAGGGTTGTAGGGGGCTGGAGGAAGTTACAGAGATAGAGAGGGTTGTAGGGGCTGGAGGAGGTTGCAGAGCGAGGGAGGGGTTGTTGGGGCTGGAGGAGGTTACAGAGATAGGGAGGCTTGTAGGGGCTGGAGGAGGTTACAGAGATAGGGACGGTTGTAGGGGCTGGAGGAGGTTACAGAGATAGGGAGGGTTGTAGGGGCTGGAGGAGGTTACAGAGATAGGGAGGGTTGTAGCGGCTGGAGGAGGTTACAGAGATAGGGAGGGTTGTAGGGGCTGGAGGAGGTTACAGAGATAGGGAGGGTTGTAGGGGCTGGAGGTGGTTACAGAGATAGGGAGGGTTGTAGGGGCTGGATGAGGTTACAGAGATAGGGAGGGTTGTAGGGGGCTGGAGGAGGTTACAGAGATAGGGAGGGTTGTAGGAGCTGGAGGAGGTTACAGAGATAGGGAGGGTTGTAGGGGGCTGGAGGAGGTTACAGAGATAGGGAGGGTTGTAGGGGGCTGGAGGAGGTTACAGAGATAGGGGAGGGTTGTAGGGGCTGGAGGAGGTTACAGAGATAGGGAGGGCTGTAGGGGCTGGAGGAGGTTACAGAGATAGGGAGGGTTGTAGGGGCTGGAGGAGGTTACAGAGATAGGGAGGGTTGTAGTGGCTGGAGGAGTTTACAGAGATAGGGAGGGTTGTAGGGACTGGAGGAGGTTACAGAGATACGGTGGGTTGTAGAGGCTGGAGGAGGTTACAGAGATAGGGAGGGTTGTAGGGGCTGGAGGAGGTTACAGAGATAGGGAGGGTTGTAGGGGCTGGAGGAGATTACAGAGATGGGAGGGTTGTAGGGGCTGGAGGTGGTGACAGAGATAGGGAGGTTTGTAGGGGGCTGGAGGAGATTACAGAGTTAGGGAGGGATGTAGGGGCTGGAGGAGGTTACAGAGATAGGGAGGGTTGTAGGGGCTGGAGGAGGTTACAGAGATAGGGAGGGTTGTAGGGGGCTGGAGGAGGTTACAGAGATAGGGATGGTTGTAGGGGCTGGAGGAAGTTACAGAGATAGGGAGGGTTGTAGGGGGCTGGAGGAAGATACAGAGATAGGGAGGTTTGTAGGGGCTGGAGGAGGTTACAGAGATAGGGAGGGTTGTAGGGGCTGGAGGAGGTTACAGAGATAGGGAGGGCTGTAGGGGCTGGAGGAGGTTACAGAGATAGGGAGGGTTGTAGGGGCTGGAGGAGGTTACAGAGATAGGGAGGGTTGGAGGGGCTGGAGGAGGTTACAGAGATAGGGAGGGTTGTAGGGACTGGAGGAGGTTACAGAGATACGGAGCGTTGTAGAGGCTGGAGGAGGATACAGAGATAGGGAGGGTTGTAGGGGCTGGAAGAGGTTCCAGAGATAGGGAGGGTTGTAGGGGGCTGGAGGAGGTTACAGAGATAGGGAGGGTTGTAGGGGGCTGGAGGAAGTTACAGAGATAGGGAGGGTTGTAGGGGGCTGGAGGAAGTTACAGAGATAGAGAGGGTTGTAGGGGCTGGAGGAGGTTACAGAGCTAGGGAGGGGTTGTTGGGGCTGGAGGAGGTTACAGAGATAGGGAGGGTTGCAGGGGCTGGAGGAGGTTACAGAGATAGGGAGGGTTGTAGCGGCTGGAGGAGGTTACAGAGATAGGGAGGGTTGTAGGAGCTGGAGGAGGTTACAGAGATAGGGAGGGTTGTAGGGGGCTGGAGGAGGTTACAGAGATAGGGAGGGTTGTAGGGACTGGAGGAGGTTACAGAGATACGGAGGGTTGTAGGGGCGCTGGAGGAGGTTACAGAGATAGGGAGGGTTGTAGGGGCTGGAGGAGGTTACAGAGATAGGGAGGGTTGTCGGGGCTGGAGGAGGTTACAGAGATAGGGAGGGTTGTAGGGGCTGGAGGAGGTTACAGAGATAGGGAGTGTTGTAGGGGCTGGTGGAGGTTACAGAGATAGGGAGGGTTGTAGGGGCTGGAGGAGGTTACAGAGATAGGGAGGGTTGTAGGGGCTGCAGGAGGTTACAGAGATAGGGAGGGTTGTAGGGGCTGGAGGAGGTTACAGAGATAGGGAGGGTTGTAGGGGCTGGAGGAGGTTACAGAGATAGGGAGGGTTGTAGGGGCTGGAGGAGGTTACAGAGATAGGGAGGGTTGTAGGAGCTGGAGGAGGTTACAGAGATAGGGAGGGTTGTAGGGGGCTGGAGGAGGTTACAGAGATAGGGAGGGTTGTAGGGGGCTGGAGGAGGTTACAGAGATAGGGAGGGTTGTAGGGGCTGGAGGAGGTTACAGATAGGGAGGGCTGTAGGGGCTGGAGGAGGTTACAGAGATAGGGAGGGTTGTAGGGGCTGGAGGAGGTTACAGAGATAGGGAGTGTTGTGGGGGCTGGAGGAGGTTACAGAGATAGCGAGGGTTGTAGGGACTGGAGGAGGTTACAGAGATACGGAGGGTTGTAGAGGCTGCAGGAGGTTACAGAGATAGGGACGGTTGCAGGGGCTGGAGGAGGTTACAGAGATAGGGAGGGTTGTAGGGGCTGGAGGAGATTACAGAGATATGGAGGGTTGTAGTGGCTGGAGGAGGTGACAGAGATAGGGAGGGTTGTAGGGGGCTGGAGGAGATTACAGAGTTAGGGAGGGATGTAGGGGCTCGAGGAGGTTACAGAGATAGGGAGGGTTGTAGGGGCTGGAGGAGGTTACAGAGATAGGGAGGGTTGTAGGGGGCTGGAGGATGTTACAGAGATAGGGAGGGTTGTAGGGGGCTGGAGGAAGTTACAGAGATAGGGAGGGTTGTAGGGGCTGGAGGAGGTTACAGAGATAGGGAGGGTTGTAGGGGCTGGAGGAGGTTACAGTGATAGGGAGGGCTGTAGGGGCTGGAGGAGGTTACAGAGATAGGGAGGGTTGTAGGGGCTGGAGGAGGTTACAGAGATAGGGACGGTTGTAGGGGCTGGAGGAGGTTACAGAGATAGGGAGGGTTGTAGGGACTGGAGGAGGTTACAGAGATACGGAGGGTTGTAGAGGCTGGAGGATGTTACAGAGATGGGGAGGGTTGTAGGGGCTGGAGGAGGTTACAGAGATAGGGAGGGTTGTAGGGGCTGGAGGAGATTACAGAGATAGGGTGGGTTGTAGGGGCTGGAGGAGGTGACAAGGTAGGGAGGGTTGTAGGGGGCTGGAGGAGATTACAGAGTTAGGGAGGGATGTAGGGGCTGGAGGAGGTTACAGAGATAGGGAGGGTTGTAGGGGCTGGAGGAGGTTCCAGAGATAGGGAGGGTTGTAGTGGGCTGGAGGAGGTTACAGATATAGGGAGGGTTGTAGGGGGCTGGAGAAAGTTACAGAGATAGGGAGGGTTGTAGGGGCTGGAGGAGGTTACAGAGCTAGGGAGGGGTTGTTGGGGCTGGAGGAGGTTACAGAGATAGGGAGTGTTGCAGGGGCTGGAGGAGATTACAGAGATAGGGAGGGTTGTAGGGGCTGGAGGAGATTACAGAGAGAGGGAGGGTTGTAGGGGCTGGAGGAGGTTACAGAGATAGGGAGGGTTGTCGGGGGCTGGAGGAGATTACAGAGTTAGGGAGGGATGTAGGTGCTGGAGGAGGTTACAGAGATAGGGAGGGTTGTAGGGGCTGGAGGAGGTTACAGAGATAGGGAGGGTTGTAGGGGGCTGGAGGAGGTTACAGAGATAGGGAGGGTTGTAGGGGGCTGGAGGAAGTTACAGAGATAGGGAGGGTTGTAGGGAGCTGGAGGAAGTTACAGAGATAGGGAGGGTTGTAGGGGCAGGAGGAGTTTACAGAGCTAGGGAGGGGTTGTTGGGGCTGGAGGAGGTTACAGAGATAGGGAGGGTTGCAGGGGCTGGAGGCGGTTACAGAGATAGGGAGGGTAGTAGGGGCTGGAGGAGGTTACAGAGATAGGGAGGGTTGTAGGAGCTGGAGGAGGTTACAGAGATAGGGAGGGTTGTAGGGGGCTGGAGGAGGTTACAGAGATAGGGAGGGTTGTAGGGGGCTGGAGGAGGTTACAGAGATAGGGAGGTTTGTAGGGGCTGGAGGAAGTTACAGAGATAGGGAGGGTTGTAGGGGCTGGAGGAGTTTACAGAGATAGGGAGGGTTGTAGGGGCTGGAGGAGGTTACAGAGATAGGGGGGGTTGTAGGGACTGGAGGAGGTTACAGAGATAAGAAGGGTTGCAGGGGCTGGAGGAGGTTACAGAGATAGGGAGGGTTGTAGGGGCTGGAGGAGGTTACAGAGATAGGGAGGGTTGTAGGGGCTGGAGGAGGTTACAGAGATAGGGAGGGTTGTAGGGGCTGGAGGAGGTTACAGAGATAGGGAGGGTTGTAGGGGCTGGAGGAGGTTACAGAGATAGGGAGCGTTGTAGGGGCTGGAGGAGGTTACAGAGATAGGGAGGGTTGTAGGGGCTGGAGGAGGTTACAGAGATAGGGAGGGTTGTAGGGGCTGGAGGAGGTTACAGAGATAGGGAGGGTTGTAGGGGCTGGATGAGGTTACAGAGATAGGGAGGGTTGTAGGGGCTGGAGGAGGTTACAGAGATAGGGAGGGTTGTAGGAGCTGGAGGAGGTTACAGAGATAGGGAGGGTTGTAGGGGGCCGGAGGAGGTTACAGAGATAGGGAGGGTTGTAGGGGGCTGGAGGAGGTTACAGAGATAGGGAGGGTTGTAGGGGCTGGAGGAGGTTACAGAGATAGGGAGGGCTGTAGGGGCTGGAGGAGGTTACAGAGATAGGGAGGGTTGTAGGGGCTGGAGGAGGTTACAGCGATAGGGAGGGTTGTAGGGGCTGGAGGAGGTTACAGAGATAGGGAGGGTGGTAGGGACTGGAGGAGGTTACAGAGATACAGAGGGTTGTAGAGGCTGGAGGAGGTTACAGAGATAGGGAGGGTTGTAGGGGCTGGAGGATGTTACAGAGATAGGGAGGGTTGTAGGGGCTGGAGGAGATTACAGAGATAGGGAGGGTTGTAGGGGGCTGGAGGTGGTGACAGAGATAGGGAGGGTTGTAGGGGGCTGGAGGAGATTACAGATTTAGGGAGGGATGTAGGGGCTCGAGGAGGTTACAGAGATAGGGAAGGTTGTAGGGGCTGGAGGAGGTTACAGAGATAGGGAGGGTTGTAGGGGGCTGGAGGAGGTTACAGAGATAGGGAGGGTTGTAGGGGGCTGGAGGAAGTTACAGAGATAGCGAGGGTTGTAGGGGGCTGGAGGAAGTTACAGAGATAGGGAGGGTTGTAGGGGCTGGAGAAGGTTACAGAGATAGGGAGGTTGGTAGAGGCTAGAGGAGTTTACAGAGATAGGGAGGGTTGTAGGGGCTGGAGGAGGTTACAGAGATAGGGAGGGTTGTAGGGGGCCGGAGGAGGTTACAGAGATAGGGAGGGTTGTAGGGGGCTGGAGGAGGTTACAGAGATAGGGAGGGATGTAGGGGCTGGAGGAGGTTACAGAGATAGGGAGGGCTGTAGGGGCTGGAGGAGGTTACAGAGATAGGGAGGGTTGTAGGGGCTGGAGGAGGTTACAGAGTTAGGGAGGGTTGTAGGGGCTGGAGGAAGTTACAGAGATAGGGAGGGTTGTAGGGACTGGAGGAGGTTACAGAGATACGGAGGGTTGTAGAGGCTGGAGGAGGTTACAGAGATAGGGAGGGTTGTAGGGGCTGGAGGATGTTACAGAGATAGGGAGGGTTGAGGGGCTGGAGGAGATTACAGAGATAGGGAGGGTTGTAGGGGCTGGAGGTCGTGACAGAGATAGGGAGGGTTGTAGGGGGCTGGAGGAGATTACAGATTTAGGGAGGGATGTAGGGGCTCGAGGAGGTTACAGAGATAGGGAAGGTTGTAGGGGCTGGAGGAGGTTACAGAGATAGGGAGGGTTGTAGGGGGCTGGAGGAGGTTACAGAGATAGGGAGGGTTGTAGGGGGCTGGAGGAAGTTACAGAGATAGCGAGGGTTGTAGGGGGCTGGAGGAAGTTACAGAGATAGGGAGGGTTGTAGGGGCTGGAGGAGGTTGCAGAGATAGGGAGGTTGGTAGAGGCTGGAGGAGGTTACAGAAATAGGGAGGGCTGTAGGGGCTGGAGGAGGTTACAGAGATAGGGAGGGTTGTAGGGGCTGGAGGAGGTTACAGAGATAGGGAGCGTTGTAGGGGCTGGAGGAGGTTACAGAGATAGGGAGGGTTGTAGGGACTGGAGGAGGTTACAGAGATACGGAGGGTTGTAGAGGCTGGAGGAGGTTACAGAGATAGGGAGGGTTGTAGGGGGCTGGAGGAGGTTACAGAGATAGGGAGGGTTGTAGGGGCTGGAGGAGATTACAGAGATAGGGAGTGTTGTAGGGGCTGGAGGAGGTGACAGAGATAGGGAGGGTTGTAGGGGGCTGGAGGAGATTACAGAGTTAGGGAGGGATGTAGGGGCTGGAGGAGGTTACAGAGATAGGGAGGGTTGTAGGGGCTGGAGGAGGTTCCAGAGATAGGGAGGTTAGTAGCGGCTGGAGGAGGTTACAGAGATAGGGAGGGTTGTAAGGGGCTGGAGGAAGTTACAGAGATAGGGAGGGTTGTAGGGGGCTGGAGGAAGTTACAGAGATAGGGAGGGTTGTAGGGGCTGGAGGAGGTTGCAGAGCGAGGGAGGGGTTGTTGGGGCTGGAGGAGGTTACAGAGATAGGGAGGGCTTGTAGGGGCTGGAGGAGGTTACAGAGATAGGGACGGTTGTAGGGGCTGGAGGAGGTTACAGAGATAGGGAGGGTTGTAGGGGCTGGAGGAGGTTACAGAGATAGGGAGGGTTGTAGCGGCTGGAGGAGGTTACAGAGATAGGGAGGGTTGTAGGGGCTGGAGGAGGTTACAGAGATAGGGAGGGTTGTAGGGGCTGGAGGTGGTTACAGAGATAGGGAGGGTTGTAGGGGCTGGATGAGGTTACAGAGATAGGGAGGGTTGTAGGGGCTGGAGGAGGTTACAGAGATAGGGAGGGTTGTAGGAGCTGGAGGAGGTTACAGAGATAGGGAGGGTTGTAGGGGGCTGGAGGAGGTTACAGAGATAGGGAGGGTTGTAGGGGGCTTGGAGGAGGTTACAGAGATAGGGGAGGGTTGTAGGGGCTGGAGGAGGTGACAGAGATAGGGAGGGTTGTAGGGGGCTGGAGGAGATTACAGAGTTAGGGAGGGATGTAGGGGCTGGAGGAGGTTACAGAGATAGGGAGGGTTGTAGGGGCTGGAGGAGGTTCCAGAGATAGGGAGGTTAGTAGCGGCTGGAGGAGGTTACAGAGATAGGGAGGGTTGTAAGGGGCTGGAGGAAGTTACAGAGATAGGGAGGGTTGTAGGGGGCTGGAGGAAGTTACAGAGATAGAGAGGGTTGTAGGGGCTGGAGGAGGTTGCAGAGCGAGGGAGGGGTTGTTGGGGCTGGAGGAGGTTACAGAGATAGGGAGGCTTGTAGGGGCTGGAGGAGGTTACAGAGATAGGGACGGTTGTAGGGGCTGGAGGAGGTTACAGAGATAGGGAGGGTTGTAGGGGCTGGAGGAGGTTACAGAGATAGGGAGGGTTGTAGCGGCTGGAGGAGGTTACAGAGATAGGGAGGGTTGTAGGGGCTGGAGGAGGTTACAGAGATAGGGAGGGTTGTAGGGGCTGGAGGTGGTTACAGAGATAGGGAGGGTTGTAGGGGCTGGATGAGGTTACAGAGATAGGGAGGGTTGTAGGGGCTGGAGGAGGTTACAGAGATAGGGAGGGTTGTAGGAGCTGGAGGAGGTTACAGAGATAGGGAGGGTTGTAGGGGGCTGGAGGAGGTTACAGAGATAGGGAGGGTTGTAGGGGGCTGGAGGAGGTTACAGAGATAGGGAGGGTTGTAGGGGCTGGAGGAGGTTACAGAGATAGGGAGGGCTGTAGGGGCTGGAGGAGGTTACAGAGATAGGGAGGGTTGTAGGGGCTGGAGGAGGTTACAGAGATAGGGAGGGTTGTAGTGGCTGGAGGAGTTTACAGAGATAGGGAGGGTTGTAGGGACTGGAGGAGGTTACAGAGATACGGTGGGTTGTAGAGGCTGGAGGAGGTTACAGAGATAGGGAGGGTTGTAGGGGCTGGAGGAGGTTACAGAGATAGGGAGGGTTGTAGGGGCTGGAGGAGATTACAGAGATGGGAGGGTTGTAGGGGCTGGAGGTGGTGACAGAGATAGGGAGGGTTGTAGGGGGCTGGAGGAGATTACAGAGTTAGGGAGGGATGTAGGGGCTGGAGGAGGTTACAGAGATAGGGAGGGTTGTAGGGGCTGGAGGAGGTTACAGAGATAGGGAGGGTTGTAGGGGGCTGGAGGAGGTTACAGAGATAGGGATGGTTGTAGGGGCTGGAGGAAGTTACAGAGATAGGGAGGGTTGTAGGGGGCTGGAGGAAGATACAGAGATAGGGAGGTTTGTAGGGGCTGGAGGAGGTTACAGAGATAGGGAGGGTTGTAGGGGCTGGAGGAGGTTACAGAGATAGGGAGGGCTGTAGGGGCTGGAGGAGGTTACAGAGATAGGGAGGGTTGTAGGGGCTGGAGGAGGTTACAGAGATAGGGAGGGTTGGAGGGGCTGGAGGAGGTTACAGAGATAGGGAGGGTTGTAGGGGACTGGAGGAGGTTACAGAGATACGGAGCGTTGTAGAGGCTGGAGGAGGATACAGAGATAGGGAGGGTTGTAGGGGCTGGAAGAGGTTCCAGAGATAGGGAGGGTTGTAGGGGGCTGGAGGAGGTTACAGAGATAGGGAGGGTTGTAGGGGGCTGGAGGAAGTTACAGAGATAGGGAGGGTTGTAGGGGGCTGGAGGAAGTTACAGAGATAGAGAGGGTTGTAGGGGCTGGAGGAGGTTACAGAGCTAGGGAGGGGTTGTTGGGGCTGGAGGAGGTTACAGAGATAGGGAGGGTTGCAGGGGCTGGAGGAGGTTACAGAGATAGGGAGGGTTGTAGCGGCTGGAGGAGGTTACAGAGATAGGGAGGGTTGTAGGAGCTGGAGGAGGTTACAGAGATAGGGAGGGTTGTAGGGGGCTGGAGGAGGTTACAGAGATAGGGAGGGTTGTAGGGACTGGAGGAGGTTACAGAGATACGGAGGGTTGTAGGGGCTGGAGGAGGTTACAGAGATAGGGAGGGTTGTAGGGGCTGGAGGAGGTTACAGAGATAGGGAGGGTTGTCGGGGCTGGAGGAGGTTACAGAGATAGGGAGGGTTGTAGGGGCTGGAGGAGGTTACAGAGATAGGGAGTGTTGTAGGGGCTGGTGGAGGTTACAGAGATAGGGAGGGTTGTAGGGGCTGGAGGAGGTTACAGAGATAGGGAGGGTTGTAGGGGCTGCAGGAGGTTACAGAGATAGGGAGGGTTGTAGGGGCTGGAGGAGGTTACAGAGATAGGGAGGGTTGTAGGGGCTGGAGGAGGTTACAGAGATAGGGAGGGTTGTAGGGGCTGGAGGAGGTTACAGAGATAGGGAGGGTTGTAGGAGCTGGAGGAGGTTACAGAGATAGGGAGGGTTGTAGGGGGCTGGAGGAGGTTACAGAGATAGGGAGGGTTGTAGGGGGCTGGAGGAGGTTACAGAGATAGGGAGGGTTGTAGGGGCTGGAGGAGGTTACAGAGATAGGGAGGGCTGTAGGGGCTGGAGGAGGTTACAGAGATAGGGAGGGTTGTAGGGGCTGGAGGAGGTTACAGAGATAGGGAGTGTTGTGGGGGCTGGAGGAGGTTACAGAGATAGCGAGGGTTGTAGGGACTGGAGGAGGTTACAGAGATACGGAGGGTTGTAGAGGCTGCAGGAGGTTACAGAGATAGGGACGGTTGCAGGGGCTGGAGGAGGTTACAGAGATAGGGAGGGTTGTAGGGGCTGGAGGAGATTACAGAGATATGGAGGGTTGTAGTGGCTGGAGGAGGTGACAGAGATAGGGAGGGTTGTAGGGGGGCTGGAGGAGATTACAGAGTTAGGGAGGGATGTAGGGGCTCGAGGAGGTTACAGAGATAGGGAGGGTTGTAGGGGCTGGAGGAGG